>NC_142119.1:20501875-20820000 GCF_056152115.1 Neolamprologus brichardi | reverse complement strand
TCTTCGGATCCTGATTGCTCCTCCAGTAACAGAGGCTGACTGTGCCTCGTTCTTGGCCTGCAACTCTTTGGCTTGACCTGGTCAACTTCCTCAGCTTCAGATAAGTCACCACAAGGGAGTAAGAGATCCCTGTGAAGAGTTCGAATAGGACCATCTCCATTCATAGGCTGTACAACATACACAGGTAGGTCTACCATCTTTTCCACCACTCTGTACATGGTTGACTCCCACTTATCTGCAAGTTTGTGTTTATTTCGAAGTCGCAGGTTGCGCACTAGCACTTGATCACCTTTCTCCAAAGTTGACTCCCTGACAGTTTTGTCAAAACGGCGTTTATTCCGTTCAGCAACCTTTTGAGAGTTTTTGGCAGCGATCTGATAGCTCTCTTGAAGGCGAGCCTTCAGAGCTCTCACATACTGAGAGTGAGATGTAGGAGAGCCATCTTTAACTGGCAGGCAGAATGCAATATCCACGGGAAGCCTCGGCTGGCGACCAAACATTAACTCATATGGGCTAAACCCGGTGGTCTCGTTCTTGGTGCAATTATAGGCGTGAGTTAGTGGTTTCACATAATCGCGCCAATGAGTTTTCTCTTTGTCTCGTAGAGTTCCTAACATGCCAAGAAGAGTTCGGTTGAACCGTTCAACTGGGTTTCCCCGTGGATGATAAGGACTGGTGCGCACCTTCGTGATACCAGCTAGGGCACAGAGCTCTTTAATGAGTTGGGACTCAAAATCCCTGCCCTGATCACTAAGCAGGCGCTCAGGAAAACCATAATGCACCAGAAACTGCTCCCAAAGACACTTCGCAACTGTTGTAGCCTTTTGGTCTTTTGTTGGCATAGCAACAGCATATTTGGTGAAATGATCAGTTATGACCAGAATGTCTTTGGTGTTGTGACTGTCAGGCTCCAAGGATAAATAGTCCATGCATACCAGTTCCATGGGACGGGTTGTTTGAATACTCACAAGAGGTGCTGCTCTTTCAGGAAGGGTCTTCCTTCTAACACAACGTCCGCAAGACTTAATCTTTCTCTCTACATCAGTTGCCATTTTAGGCCAATAAAATCTTGACCTAACCAAGTCGAGGGTTCTTTCCAAACCCATATGCCCCATGTCGTCATGAAGGCAAGTGAGAATGGTGGACCTTAAAGACTCAGGGACGACAAGCTGAAAGGTGACATTTTCACCTGATTTGCGGGTTCTGTAGAGGAGACCATTTTTCAGTTCCAACCGTTTCCACTCTTTGAGCATTAGTTTAAGCTCTAAGGATGCAGAGTTAGGATTGGAATTTGCTTCACCTCCATTTTCTAACATGTTGACCACATACCCAATAATTGGGTCAGACCTCTGATGTTGTTGGAGTTCTACTTCACTATAGGTAGGTATGACAGAACAACCTAATGTTCCATCATCTGCGTAGACGTCTGGCACCGCATCGGTGTGTAGAGCAAGGGACTCTACCAAAGTGATAGAAGGTAGGCTATTGTCAGATTCACGTAAGAGATGACGGTGGCACAAGACACTGAATGTGTCAGCTGTCACATCTTGTCTGTTGGGAGATGAAGAGAGATGATGGGAAGCAAAGCGTTTCATTCGCTCTTTTTCTTCAAGAGAAGCATAGTCATCATCCACAGTATCATGTGGCCGCCTAGAGAGGCCATCTGCATCTTGATTGCTCTTACCAGCACGATACTTAATATTAAAGTCGAAGGTGGAGAGAGCGGCCAACCAGCGATAGCTGGCAGCATCAAGCTTGGCTGACTTCAAAACATAGGTCAATGGGTTGTTGTCCGTTAAAACCGTGAATGTGTTCCCGTAGAGATAATCTTGGAACTTCTCTACAATGGACCACTTTAATGCAAGAAATTCCAGTTTATGAGCTGGATACCGCTTTTCACTGGGTGAAAGTCCTCTACTTGCGTAGGCAATAACCCTCACTTCACCATCCTGTTCTTGATACAAGGCTGCCCCCAGCCCAGAGGTGCTCGCATCAGTATGGAGGATGTATGGTAATTTTGGGTTAGCATATCCAAGCACTGGAGCTGACGTCAGTTTCTCTATGATTACCTCAAAAGCTTCCTGACAAGCAGGGGTCCAACGGCTGGAAAGAGGCTCTTTAGGGTTCAAGTATCCACTAGGAACGGGTGTCACCTTTCTGCCTTTCCTGTATGGTGGGTAGCCTTTGGTAAGATCATTCAGGGGTTTGACAATTTTTGAATAGTCCTTCACAAACCGTCGATAGTACCCTGCAAAGCCTAGGAAAGACTTGAGGTCACTGAGCGTCTGGGGTCTTGGCCAGGTTTTGAGAGCTCTGACCTTCTCAGGATCGGTCTCTACACCTTTGGTAGACACGATGTGTCCTAGGTATCGCACTGAACTTTGGAAAAAGGAGCACTTTTTGGGAGAAAGTTTCAACCCATATTCTCTCAGTTGCTGAAGGACACGTAGAAGCCTGGTTTCATGTTCCTCCAAAGTGCTGGAGAACACGATGATGTCATCTATGAACACCAGAACTTCTTTCAGATTGAGGCTGCCCATACACCGTTCCATTAAGCGCTGGAAGGTGCTGGGGGCATTGGTGATCCCCTGGGGCATACGGTTAAACTCGTAAAATCCCAAAGGGCACACAAAAGCTGTCTTGGGCTTATCACATTCCTCCATCTCAATCTGGTAATAACCAGACTTGAGATCCATTACTGAAAACCATTTGGACCCAGCAAGGGCTGAGAAAGCCTCTTCAAGGTTTGGAAGTGCGTACGCATCTCGTATTGTTAACGCATTGAGCTTACGATAATCAATACAAAGACGGACCTCTCCATTCTTCTTTTTAACCACCACAATCGGTGAAGCATAAGGGGACTCTGATTCACGGATTACTCCTGCATCAAGGAGTGCTTGCAAGTGCTTCCTCACAGCTTCATAATCATTTGGGTGGATTGGCCTGGACTTTTGCTTAAAGGGTGCTTCGTCCTTTAAGTTTATGTGATGTTTCACTTTAGATACATGTCCAAGATCCAAATCATGCTGGGCAAAAACATCAGCATAGGCACTTAGACGCTGGGTAACCCTCTCTTTCCACTCCTGCGGGAGGGGAGAATTGCCAAAGTCAAATGTCAAATCTGGGTGAGCAGGTTCATCAACTGGCTGTGCAGTAACATTACAACATTTCACAGTGTCATCATTTTTGGTTGAAATGGGTGATTCGTCATATATCTTTGCAGGACTATGGAGCTCTGCAATGACACACCTAGAAGGCAGTGTTATGTCATGCTCAGTTTCATTTCTCACCCATATAGGTAACCTATGAGGATGCTGCTTGGGCAAAGTGACAAGACAGCACTCCACAAAAATTCCCCCTGGTAAGGTGGATGTTGTTGGTTGCTCTACAATGGCACATTCACCAACACTGCTGGATCTGACACAGCCTTCAAGGAGGACTCTCCCTTGAGCTGGTACTACATGTTGCACCTTGCCCTTAAGAGTTACAAAGCCATCGTTTCCGGCTAGGTTTATCTCTCTCCTGACCTTGAGTGTACGGAGGATCTGCCTGTAGCCATAGACTGGCGACAAATCATTGGGATCTTTACCTTGACAATATTCATCGTACAGAACATCAAGTGCATTTGTCCCAATCAACACAGGCAGGTCACAGTTAGAGCGTAGGTCAGGTACTACTAAAGCAAGGCTAGAAACCTCAGGCTCAGTTTCAATAAAGCTTTTTGGAAATTTAAGGCTGATGGGTATGTATCCCAAGTAAGGAACATTTTGGCCACTAGCAGCCTCAACATCCAGGCCACTGATAGGCTGAATGGGATGTTCTGAAAGATTGGTGTTGTAAAATGAAGCGGATACTGTGGTCACTTGAGACCCAGTGTCAAGGAGACAACTGCAATTGACTCCCGACACGGTAACATTTGCTGTACATTTCTGTCCTACGAGTCCCTTGGGTAACCTAATCTGGGGTCGTGCTGCACGAGAGAGAGAAGATGCTTTACTCTGAGGTTCCGGTTTGGGACGTTCATGATTACTCTCAGTTCCTGGTAGTCCCTCCCCAGAAACTGATTTTAGTTTAAAGCTGACATTCTGTTCCTCCCAGACTTGTAGTTTTTGGTTGAACTCCTTACGTTTCATTTCAACTAGTTCAGGGTTTGGTTCATTGCTGCAAGAGGGAGCAATATGACCATCCTCGCCGCACCTGAAGCAGTACCATGGGCGTGGCTTCTTAGCGAGCTTAGTCTCGCTTGGGTCAGATTTCTCTTTAGGAAGAATCTTAAACTTAGGTTTGGTTTTCTTATTTGGCTTGTCAGGGTTCTGGCTTGAACTGTCAATAGCTGATGCTTTTAGTGAAGCCACTTGGGCTTGTAGCTTTGCAAGTTTCTTTTCTAACTTATGTGCATCAAAAGGCACTAGCCTATCATTAACAGCTGATACGTCTGTATCATCAGTGACATACTCTCCTACTTCAAGGGAGTTCAAATGTGCCTTAGGCTTAGAAATGCCTAAGTGCTGTTTCATTCGGCTGGACTTTGCCGCTTGCCGGTCCTCCTCAGTACGTAGCATGAGGAGCAACTCTGGAAATGAAGGTGGCTTGTCCTTCTTCTGCTCAAGCTGCAAGGTTGTGATCAAACTGTTGTTCCAGCAACCTCTACAAAACTGTTTAAGCAGTTGGCGATCTGAATCATTTGTAGTGATGCCACCTCTTTTAATGACTTTACTCAGGGTTATCTGCAACCACTGTAAATAGGCAGAAGGCTTTTCACCTGAGTTCTGGTTTGTGCTCAGGAATTTGGCAAAAAGCTCATCCCCATCATCAACAGTACCATACGCCGAGTCAAGAAGGCTGAGATAGTCATGGGGAGAAGCGTTAGGACCAAGGTGCTTTACAATGTTAGCAGCTGGTGGAAGAAGGCTCTCAACTATTTTCCTTACCATATGTTTGTCAGATGTGGTACAATCTGTGAGGTGGAATTCAACATTGTTGCGCCACGTATCATAATCAGCTTCAAAAGTAGAGCAAGGGGTTTTCCCCGAGAAGGGCCTGAGCTTTGCATGACCTTGAGAAGGCATTTCATTGTTCTTAATGACATGCTCAACTACTACTCTCTGTACTTCAGGTGTAGTGAGCTGTTCAGGTGGTAAGTAGATAGTGGTTTTTCTGTGCGAGGCAGTCACTTCTACACTTGGAGAGGATGAGTGAGAGTCATGCTCAGGCAAGTGGGTTAAATCACTAACAGGACTTTGATGCTCTATGATGGCTGGTTCATCTTGGTCTGTGTCACTAGTGAGCTGTAGATTCTGATTAGGCACTGTTACATTTGGTCCAACTGTGGGGTTACTCTCAGTGGACTTCTTCATTCTGGCCAGCTCATCTAGCAAAACCTTCTCAAAATCTGCACCACTCAGTTTAGCAAGCCCTTTCAGTTCAGTTAGGTAAGAATGGGTTAAACATGAACCCCTGTCTGCAGCATACAGCGCAGACAGAAGCTGGATATGATGGACAACACTTGGGTTACGGCTTTGTCTTTTGCAAGGCAAGCTATCCTTAAGGAACTGGACTGGTTCACCTGATTGGAACTCCACAATGGCTGTGTTTTTAAACTGTGCCTCTGTGCTAGTTACTTTGATTACTCTTCCAATAGAACCAAACTGCCCTAAGTAATCAATAACCTCATTGTCAACCTCATCACCTGTTAACCCTCCTACTAGGACAGAGTTAGGTACTTTGACACTTTCACTTTGGATTACATCCATGTTGTCTTATTGCTCCAACCAGAATGTCATGGACAAATGTAATGATTTGACCCAAACGGCATGAAAGCACCAGTTGCTCAACTTCCAAAAATAAAGGGAATTAAACCTCCTGGCTGGCTCGCCACGTTTTGTGTAGCGCCTCTACTCAGGACCAGTACACTCTCACTTCAAATAGAGACCCTAGACATCTTACTAGGTTCAGAAGGAGGTTTTGTTTTGGAGACTCACAAAAGGAGTTGGCTTGGAAGTGAATAACTGGGACCTTTATTGCCTCAGTACCATTTATATACATATACAACACAATAACCCAAATTGCACACTAATAGTGCATTTTAAAAGTGAATACATGTAAAACAAAACAATAAAGACATTTAAATGGAAGATTTATACTGAACTGTATCAGAGCTCTTTGGAATGAATGAAACAGATTAAAGTGTTCCCGTTGTGAAGTTTGAATTGTCCAGTCTGAATTGTCCTATAAAGTCGTTGAAAACCCAAACAGGTGTACTGTAGGGGAATTGTCAGTGTACAAACCCTCTTATCCGGGTAGGAAAAGTAGTGCATAGGGCTTATCTGAAATCCAGGGTTGCTTGAATCAGTTTCTCAGACAAATCCCACAATCCGATCGCATGGCTGGCCACACCATTTCACGATCATCCAGGATCTCATTTGGGCTGTTCTCGCCGTCAGTGGTTCTCCAGAATTCTTCTAGTAGTTCAAAAAAAACCAATCTACACAAACAGTGCAAAACAATCAATTTCTTTCCCATTTTGTGTTCTTAACATGAGCTCATTAACTTCTTTTCCAAATGTATTAATCACAAATGGCATTCCCTTTAGCTTTACCAAGTTACAAGAGTTACAGTAACTTGCTTGTACCAGTATAAACAATTTTATCAAAATATCACAACAAAGAACATCAGCAGCTTAAACAGTAATGTAAACAGTCATAGCAATGAAAATGACATTCATCCTTAAGGCTTACAAACAAATGTAACTTAATTCAGTGCAAATACTATTAAACTTGAAATATGCTCATATCTATTAAGACATAACCATTCTAATATAAACAGAGCTAGTGCTTCTACTTGAATAGCTCCCCGATCGGAATATGGCTTCGGTGGGGTGGCTAACAGCTATTAGCAGCTAGCATCGCATCTAGCATCGGCATCGTTTAGCTCAAAGCATTCAACACTTATAACACACTGTAAAGAACAACAGGAGAAGTAAAACAACACGCCAGATTCTCATAGCTCCCGATTGGTTTTTGTTCAAAGGTTTCTGAGCTGAATCGGCTAGTAAAATACATTATCTAACTTAACAGGTAGCTAACAAAAGCACGTGACTCACCGGGATTTCCAGACACAAATAACTTGACAGACGTTATTCCCTATGTGGTCAGAGTTCGGGGCCTAATAAAAGAGTACCTTATTAGCATTTATACATAAAACAATCTGGTCTCATTAACCGGGTTGCAGTATCCCAGATAGCAAGGAAACATTGAAACAACGTTGAGTCAATATCAGGCGACGTCATTGAATCAACGTTGAAGTGTGACGTTGACCTAACGTCACTCTTGCACCCTTTTTTAATGTTGAAACAACGTCAGGTTTTGATGTTGAATCAATGTTGAAACCTGACATTGAAACAATGTCAGATTCTGATATTGAAACACTGTTGAGCTATGGTGTTGATTTTCCACCTCTTTCGCACAGTTGCTTTTTATTAAAACAACAGTTAACCCTTTAAAACCGGTAGGAGCGGGCACGCTCTGTTTTGCGTAACTATTTTTAAATCCCGGTAGCTCTGCAACCATGTAAGCTAGCGCAATATTTTTTTTTGCATATGAAACCTGAGGAGTTGTACTTACATCAGCTTGTCCTAGGTCACAGTTTCCTTCCACATATAGCTTTGCAAAAACTGCATAAAAAGCGCTCGCAGCAACAAAAACATAATATTCCAGAAACAGGCTTTGCCGATCCGATCAGCTGTTTGTAACACTTCCTACATTGGATTAGACGGCAGCGCGAACTATCGCATGTCCGCCATGACCTGCCCGAAACCGGAAGTGACGTCATTTCGCTGAAATGTAGTTTTTTACGGTCCGGGCCTCAATGAGCTTATACTGGTGTTTTTAAAAGTTATGTTTGACTTTATGACTTTCTGTGTCGTTTCTGGGATGCTTAGGACTCATATTGCACTGCTGGAAATAGTTTATTTTGATGCATATGCTGCTTTTTTGCAAATTTGCACTATAATATTTATTTTTCGTTTTTCCTGCAGTGTATAAAAATTGGTGTATTTCAAAAATAAAACTATGAAGGCACTCAAAATAAATTTCCTGTGGTGGGAAACTATTTTGTGCAACTTTTTTGCATTTACAGTTTTGAGGGATAAGCCTCTTAAATTTCTCTAACTAGAAATAAATGTTAAAAAAACAAAAACGATTTTCAATTTTTTTGTAGTTTATTGCACTTTTTTGCAATTTATGTAATCACTATGCACTTAATTCCTACATATTATTAAAATCTAGGCTGTAATGGTTGTATTGATGTATAGCAACTTGAAATGCTCCCAAAAATGGCACTACAGCATGTAAAAATATAATATAAGCTCTGGCGGACTTGGTTCTATGGTAGGTCTTAAAGGGTTAAATCATGACTGGAAATCTACCTTTCTTTATAGGTATTTTAACCAATACTGAACTACTGCATGTTTCTATCAATACTTAAACCACCTAAACACATAATTGTACTTATTCCTCAAATTGGACACCCTTTATAAAAAAAAAACAACAACAAATGTCTCACAATGTATCATGTCAATATTAATATCCTAAAATAAGAAAGCATTGCATGTGATGTAACAGAGAAAAAAAATAAACAAAAAAAGGTCAATAGGCGTGTTTCGTTTGCTAAATACTTTATTAAAAGACAGTTTCCTATTTACATTTATATGTTTCACAGAAGTTTGTAATTTTTTACTCTGGGATGGGGATGCATGATGTGCATCCTGCACCACCCATACCCATACGATCTGGGGCGTATCGGAGCCATTTCTGCACTGCTTGTGCAAAGACAAACTCGGACATAGAGTTTGCCCCTAACTGCTGCGTCAGGCCATCTAGGAAAAAAATACACACACACAAACAAAAAAAGTGAATTAGAGCACATGAATAAGCTCTTGTTAACTGTCTTCAGCGGGGAGAAAGTATGTAAACTCCTAGGCTGATAAACATGAAAGTCACCAGGCGTAAATCTGCAAACTGCCGCATTTGATTCCCAAAGAGCTATGAGCTGTGATAAGTGATAAGTCTTAGCATGGTGTGCCGTGTATCGTTTAAAACAAAATAAACATGGGGTCCTCGGGCTGTACAACTACAACCCGAGGACTAAACAAGCCAAAGACCAAAGACTCCATCTCCAGATTAACCGGACATGAAAGTCTTGTTATTAAGAAAGACAAAGTAATATAGCAAAAAAACTGTAAAACTTACCACCATATATGCATTTGCAGAGCGCTGTATCTTTAAATGCCATTTTTTGCTTTGTCTGGTCCTTGGTTTTTTTCCCTGCCCAGTTGAGTACCGAGGCCAGCTCGTTTGTAATGGCATAAGCCATTACACGGCGGACTCGCACCTCCAGTGTGGTCCCTCCAATCAAGGCAAAGCGTCTCACCTATAGACACATTTTAAGAGATGGAATTAGCGTGTCTCATGTCTTAAATGTGTATGCAAGTGCTTGTGTGTTTAATCAACAGGCCGTTGTTATGTATTTAAATCACATCTGACAGCTATTACACTTTATAGTTACAAAGTGTACATAACCTTTATATACTTACCATTGCCTTATTTGCCTCTTATGATTGAAAAGCTGCCTCTGCATTGTTTAGCTCCTCAATGTTGTGCAAGGGCAAATCCAGAGGCAGTACCCCAGCATCTACCGATTCATTGCAGCAGGGATGGCGGATGGCTCTGACCTCCTCACGGAGTTCGTTAACAGCTGTCGTCAGGTCTGACAGCATAGCTAATATCTTTTGTGAGGTCGCATCTGTTTAAAAAAAACAATTCCAGAAAGATTAATGGCTTAAGCAGTGAGAGGCGAAAAACTAATATATAAATAATAAAACGCAGTTTACGTGTGGACAAAAGGTGCAAACGCAAGGTAGGTGAGCGTGCATCGTAAAGTTAGGTGAGCGTGCATCGTAAAGTTAGGTGAGCATGCAACGTAAAGTTAGGTGAGCGTGCAACGTAAAGTTAGGTGAGCGTGCAACGTAAAGTTTGAATTGAGTGCGAATCGAAGCAGGTGCTCTCCAATCATTAAAAGTAACAAAGTCATTGAACACATTTATACAGTTACCTTTACGTTTATCAATCATATATCACAGATTTACAATTTTTTGTAGTACTATGCTAAAAAGCAACTACAGAGCGAAAGTCTGGGTCAAGCGCCGAGGCGACGGCAAGAACAAAGGAACCCTCAAAGCGTTAAAGCTAGCTAGCTAGCTTTGTAAAGGAATATAACGGAAAAGTATGAAACGAAAATGTTTTCTTTGTTGACTTTGTTCGCAGTGCAATTTATTTGTTGCCGGATTGTAAGATGAAAGTAGACACAATTTCGGGCTCCCACATTTTGTCCGAAACTTTACATTAACAAGTTTGTTTGTTTTTTACTGTTATTCAAATGCAACCGTGGAAATAACGAATAGAACAAAAGTCATTCATTCTTACCTTATATTAATCGTGGTGCAGGCCAGTGCAGTGCATGAACTGATGCCTTCTCCGGTCAATTCCGCTGAGAGTAAATCTAATGTCCCGCTCTACTGTACAAGACAATGGTTACCTGAAGGGATGTACCACTGTGAGAGGGGGGGCTATGGAATAGTCCAAGTGGTAGCAGCTGTAAGCGGTTTCATCAGTATTTCAGTGTTGTTTCAACATTGGATTTGTGTTGACATTTCAACCCTGACGATTCTGATGGTTCAGATGGAAAATCAACATCTGTTCAATGTTTCCTTGCTATCTGGGATTGCATACCAAGATACTTTTTCCACGCGCTCCGACACGTACTTGACCGCCATCAGAGGGAAAATCTCACAGGAAGAGACAGGTAATCCTTCCTGCGCACTAGACGCAAGGTTGTCAAAACACAAGACTGCATCACAGCACCCCCTTGTGGCAATAACAGGCTATAGCCTTAGATTACAAAAAGGGATTTTGCAGCCCTGTATTTCACATGGGTTACACCTATCTATATATATATATATATATATATATATATATATATATATATATATATATATATATATATATATATATATATATATATATATAATTAGTTAGTTATGGTTATGGATTGAAAATACCCCCACACCCCACCCCAAACGGCTGCACCTCCCGAAGAATTTTGTCTGGGCTCTCTTATCTCACTTTTTTTTTTATTTCAAACAATCAACAGAAAATTTCATCGACATATTTTTATGTAAGGTTTTTAAGGCTGTGGTGTTAATTTTTAAGTAACATTAGCAGCAGCAACGCTAGGCTAACACTAACTAGCTAGCAAGATTATAAACCTGGTGCTAAACTAAGAGAAGCCACAAAATCAGTTTGAATAAGAGTAAACATTTACCTACCAAGTCAGTGTATCAGGTAAAGATTCACAGCAATGACAACAATAATCTCTTGAGCTGACGCTTTTCCAGGTTTGCTCAACATATTCCATAACAAATGCTGGCACCATGAACATGCGGACTGATCCGAGAGGGAGGAGGACGGTAGTGACATGGCATTTTCAAAACACATCTTTCATCCTTCCGCACTGAGAAGCAAAACTAACTAGCAATCGATTATCTAGGATTGACTATGTGCACGTTAGCATATGCTACTTCCGGTGCGGAAACTCCTGTGGGGAGCTTTGTTTCCGGTGTCCTATTCGCGCCTGGTTTACGGTCCAAAACAAGTTAAGCAAATGAATGAATCAAGCGGCGATTTATATTTCTATATATGTCTTGTCCATTTATCCAATATATCTGTAAATGATATTCATCGACTTGTCGATATTTTTCCCCCGCGCCTCAGGGCAAAAGAGAAAATGGATTCAAATGTTATATTTCTCAGCTGTCCCTCGTTTATCGCGGGTGTTATGTTCTAAAAATAACCAGCGATAGGTGAAATCAAGTAGCCAATTTTATTTTTTGATGGTGCAAAACGTTTCGTGGACATACAGCACTGCACTTCAGAGTCGCACTGCTAGCATCCATGCAGCGATTCTGTACTGTACAGGAGAGACGTCATGGAGGAGATCGTCTGCAGCGATCAGGGCGCAGGACACAATGTGACGTAAAAGAAATAAGCATGCAAACTTGCACTAAAAAATCTGCGAAACAGCGAGGTGAAAGGTGAACGTCATTATTAGCGAGGGACCACTGTAATGTTTAAGGTAAGTCACAACATACCCTTCGTAAATACTAATGTATAGAAACCCTTACCAGCAATCATTCATTTTTTGTGTGGCTTTTTTCACGGTTTGTTAACATGCTGTGTGGGTATGTACTTGACTAGCTGATCTCGACACAACAGGGAAACATCTAGTTTGACTATTGTTCACCTGTAGTTTGAATGCTGAACATTTGCCTGTTTAAATCATGAGACCAGTCACTATACAGAGATGTGCTTCTGAATGTGGACGATGTGTCTTCTGCATGCAGTAATGCAGTTCTGCTTGTGTTGAGTGATGTAAACAACTCCATCGATCTAAACTCTTTAAACGTCAAAATTGATCATTAGATTTTTTATGACACAACAGTGGTGAGTGTTCCCACCTTCTGCTCTTTGTAACTTAACGCGATCTTTCCGTTTTCGAGTTTTGGACATGATTTTGGAGTATATCTTCGCAGTAGCGATTGACCGCTAGTGATGTGCGGATCGATTCTGAAATATCGATTCCTCCGATACCAATCATTTATGTTCTAGAATCGATTCTCACAGTAAAATATCGATATTTTAGTAATTTAGGGTAAATTTGTAGTTTATCATTAACAGGAACACAGTGGAAAGAAACTATATCATTCAGATTGTCTACATTCAAAGGAACTACTTCCTCTTCCGCCTTTCATAGTCATTTGCGAAATTACGGCTGTATAAATGTCTTGCAGCCGCTGGCGTGCGCACTCACAACAATGGCTGAGCGTAATTGGAGTCATATGTGGACTTATTTTACCTCCACAAACAGCTGAGACGTGGTTTGCGATACATGTGGCAAAAAAGTGAGGTGTTGTGGACATACTAGGGAGACATTCAAAAAGGCTGTTTTGGGGGGGGGGATAAATTCATTTTACAGTGTTTATTTATTGGATAAAATACGTTAAATGTCACCGTTATTATTGGCCGGCCCGGAAACAGCGGGGTTTCCAAATTCAGAGGCTGCTTCCACCTGATGACGTCACGAGCTCCCTCGGTGGAGTGAAACGCCGCCGTCTGTTCCTTGCTATCTAAAATATAACCTGGCGCTGGCGTGAACTCTCTACCATCTCACACTTCTGTTTAATCAGTTTTCTGTTTGACGTTTATTCAGCTGTGTGAAAACCCCAGAGGAACCCACCCAATGGATTAATAAAGTTAAATTTAATTTAATCTAATAACTTTAATCTCAGCCAAACCGATTTCCTCACGAACAAATCAAAAACTGGAAAAGCCAAACAACAACATTTTTAAGTTATCAAAGTGACTTATATATCATGTTTAACCCGAGTAACGAAAGACCGCGGGGGTCTGAAAACAATGTGTCAGATATTTCAAGTTTACACAGCTACATTCTCACCTGAAAATATATTAAAATTCGGGATTCTCCCGGAAAAATCGGGAGGGTTGGCATGTATGGTTGTGGCAACATCACTAACCTTGTCAAACACCTCAGAGTAAATCATATCACAGAATATGACAAGCGTATATTGAGGCAAACTGAAGAGGAGTAGAGGGACAGGTGCTGCTAGGGCGAGATCAGACGTCTCTCACAGAGTCCTTTAGTGCTGCAGGCAGGCAACGTGTTCAAATAGCGCATAACTTCAGTTTTTTTTATTTCTATTTCTATATTTTCATTTCTATATGATTAACTCTGCATTATTAAGTGATGAGAACAAGTAATCTGATATTTGGCGAAAATTTGAGATACAATAAATAAAATACGTTTTTGTACAAAGTATCGGTATCGGATCAGTATCGTCGATACCACCCTGAATATTACTTGGTATCGGATCGGAAAGGAAATCAGTGGTATCGCACATCACTATTGACCGCAAAGTAAAGCTACCGGAAATGTACAACCCCACATCCGGTCTCAAACCAGGAAGTTAGCATTTTCTCGTGCACAGGGTCTGTCCTTACTTTGCACAGCAACCAATCAAATGTTAGAGAAGCTGCATGGCAGCGTTAACCCCGCCCCCTGAGTTTGATGGGTGAGGCTGACAGATAAAATTATTTCATGGTGAGACCTGAAGCAGTCAACTGTGCAATAATTAATTAAAATGTGAAATAAATAAATAATTAATTAAATGTGTCATTAATTAATTAATTACATGTATCATAAATATTTATGTAATTAATTATTTCCGATTTTAATTAATTATTGCCACATTTAATTAATTATTTAATGGTGTATTTAATTAATTCATTATGGCTGTCCTGGCGTTCCATACTCGTTAGCTCAGAGGCACTCAGGTTTTCAGTTCGTGCGCACAACGTGAACTAATTTGAATAATTGACGAGGAAACCCACGTGACCTAAGATTTTGGGAAAATGTGGAATAGGCCGGATAGGCCTACGAAAGGTTGCCCAAAACAGACTTGCAAATTTTTGAAAAGCCCCGTTACTGACAAAGACGTGTATATTTATATGTTTTTTTAATTTAAATAATTTATTTTCAAAGAAAAACTCTGCTAATGTGCATTATTGATGGGGAGGACACACATTTTGGCAGACGCTGCCACACAGCCTGATAAAATCTGTACCCCTCTATAACCTTTGCTGGTAGGAAGAAATCCTCTCCAAAGTTACTGGGGTTATTGGTTATACTCTGATTTATTTTGAAAATAAACTCCTTCGTGATAGCACCGCTAATGTGCATTACAGGAGTGTAAACCATAGTATCAACGTCTTTGTCTGGACAAACTATTCCCAGCAGGTTATTTCAATAGTCTTCCGCACGGCACATTACAATGTCACGAAGTTAGTATTAAAATCCATTCACGAATCGAGTCTGTTGTTTTCCAGGTTTACGCTTTATTGTGCGGATTGCAGATCAGTGACAAGTAGCGTACAGAAACGAAGCTGGGCAAGTGGCTCCTCCTCCTTTGCGCGCTCTCGTAGATTGGGAAACGGTTTTTGCCGGGGGTAACTACTTTTGGCAGGACACCTAAAACACAGGTGGCATGCAGAAGTTGTTCCTCTCTGATGAAATATCCACATAGCATTGCGCTCCCGCTGCACTTACCGTGAGCCACCATGTCTCTGAGGCTGTCTTCTGCAAAAAGCCCGCTTTCCAGATGTTTCAAATCTCTGCACAGCTGTTCCGCACGAGCGTTTGGGTAAGATAAATCCGAATGTGGAAGAAGAGCTGTGAAAGTAGGGTGCGGGTGATAAAAGATTAAATATATTTGTTGCTTTTCCAGCGCCGGAGCCGCCTGCCTCGGCTCGGTGAATTTAAAAGGTCGCAGCTGTCTGACTCTGAAGGATTTCAGCTCAGATGAAATCAAAAAGCTGCTGTGGGTCTCCAGAGACCTCAAGCATCGGATCAAGCACGAAAAACAGGTATTTAACTTTAATTGCAAAACTTCAGTACTTATAGTTGGTGTACTCTGTGGTCTCTGGATGTGTAATTAAGAGTCATTTCTATTTCAGCATTTGCCTCTTCTACAAGGAAAGTCGATTGCAATGATATTTGAGAAGAGGAGCACCAGAACAAGAATGTCCACAGAAACAGGTGTCAGTTTTTCTATATATGCATATGCATGTGGACAGTGTTGGGAAGGTTACTTTTAAAATGTATTCCATTACAGATTACAGATTACATGCCCCAAAATGTATTTCGTAACGTATTCCGTTACGTTACTCAATGAGAGTAACGTATTCTGAATACTTTGGATTACTTAATATATTATCATGCTTTTTATAACTGCATGAATGTACTATTGCTGTGTGACTTATTACTTTTACTGAAGGTTATTTGCCATACCAATACCAACTAGATTTTAAATCTTAATATAAAATGAGTAACAGTAGGTTGACATTAGGTAAGGCTGCACTTTTTGCAGCGATCTCCTATAGAAAACTATTCCGCACCTGTAAAGGTGTAAAAACTGTAAAGGGACCTCTGGCTAATACTTCGGGGTCCGTGTCGGGCTCGTAGCTGAAAACTAGCTTTACTTTGTTGTCTGAGTCAACTTTGCTAGCAAGAGACAGAGAGGCATTGAAAGGCTGCTTCAACTGAACTTATTGTTTCGGAGGAAAACACGAACACAGTGTACAGTCGAGTCTCAATAGCTTACTTACAACTGGGCTCGTCAGGCAGTCTTTTTGGCTGCAGTGGTTATTATTATATTAAGATGCTTCCAGCTCCCGTTTCTGCTTGGTGACAGCTCATACTTTTCTACTCTTTTTCTCCCTCCCTGGTGCTCACAGACGCATAACGGGTATGGCAGTCCATTCTCCCTGCAGCACGGACTACACTCTATGAGGCTACATTATTTAAGGCAATGCCTGTAACACTCTGCCTATTGCCTTCATATTAAATAATTTTTGTGAATAAATGTTAAATATTTCTCCACGTCATTATGCGGGCCGCAAGTAGAGGTGACATGGGCCGCGAGATTGAGACACAGACATTAGAGCCTCTTAATGCATGTTTTGTTTGGGTTTCCACCGGCATGGAAACTAAAAATAGAGAGGGCATAGCCTAACATATGAAATGGGAAAATACTGCTGTGTAATCCATTCATTTCAACAAAGTAACTGTATTCTGAATACCACGTTTTTGAACGGTAACTGTAACAGTATACAGTTACTCATATTTTGTATTTTAAATACATAACGGTGGTACATTCCGTTACTCCCCAACACTGCATGTGGCTCAGGGTATGGGATTTGATGGATGCAAGATATTTCATTGCTATATGTAGTGGTGTGGAAAGGCTTTTGCCCCGCCCCCCCCTATTCTGATTTCCTATTTTTTTTTGTTTGTCACATTTAAATGTTTCAGATCATCAAACAAATTTAAATATTAGACAAAGATAACGCAAGAAAACGCAAAATGCAATTTCTAAATAAAAGTGTTTGTTAAGACGAAAAAATTCAAACCTACATGACCCTGTATGAAAAAATTATTGCCCGATAAAACCTAATAACTGGTTATGCCACTTTTAGTAGCAACAACTGAAATTAGGTGTTTGCGATAACTGGCAGTGAGTCTTTTACTGCACTGTGGAGGAATTTCGGCCCACTGATCTTTGCAGAATTGTTGTAATTCTGCCACATTAGAGGGTTTTTGAGCATGAGCCGCCTTTTTACGGTCACGTCACAGCATCTCAATCAGATTCAGGTCAGGATTTACACTAGGCCACTCCAAAGTCTTCATTTTGTTTTGCTTGTGTATCTTTTATATTTTTCATGTGTTTGGTTACTCATATTTCAGGGTTTTTTTTAATAATAGTCATTATTTTTTATTTAATATTATGTTAAATTAATGGAAACTTGCTTCCGCCACTGAAAAAACAAAATTTTTTTTCTGTAAGTCACAAATTTAGGTTGTTATTGTGTATAAATTGAGCAATGAAAGTGATTCTGAAATTTGCTGTGTGTTTCTTTATGCATATAATTGATGCTTTCTCCCATTGGAAAAACAACAACAAAACACACAAAAACATTGTTGTTATCCATAACTTCACACCTTCATGACGACCGTAACGAAACTTGGAATTTTCTTAACCTTAATTTAAAATTTTCAAGTTGTTTCGTTCAATTTTGACTTTTTTAGTTAACTATGTCAAGATGTGAAATTAGTAAGTTACACAATCTTTTGATAATAACCCAAAATTTTTATTTGTTTTATTTTTTTAGAGGCAGAAATTTGAAGTTTTTCCATAATTACTGTTTCAATTATACATCCCAATATTTGCTTTGTAGCCATTTATTTCTTAGTCAGCTTTTAAATTATTTATATGTATTAACTGAATCATTCTTGATTTAATATTGGCATAGATCCATACAGTTACACCCTACAGTGAGTAATATGGTCTTGTCACATCAGGCCAAAGTCAGTCTTTGTTTACATAGATGACATGTATGAATGAATGCTTGCTGTATTTCACTGATGAAAACATGATAATGTAGCTTTACCTATAGGATTAAAAGTACAATGGTTTAAACAGTGGTGTCTAACTGCATGGAAGGTCATTAAGCCAATAATTACATAAATTGAAAAACACTATCCTTGTGCAGGAGCCCGGCTAATGCCATTCAGTGCAGTCATTGTTAATGTAGTCACAAAAGAACTGCTGAAAAGTGACTTTCAGTACAAATCCCCACCAAAACACTGATCAGCACTCCTCATTTCCCCTCTCCACCACCCCCACACTCCCCTTAGTGTGCACTCCTCTATACAGTGGGGCAAAAAAGTATTTAGTCAGCCACCGATTGTGCAAGTTCCCCCACTTAAAATGATGACAGAGGTCAGTAATTTGCACCAGAGGTACACTTCAACTGTGAGAGACAGAATGCGAAAAAAAAATCCATGAATTCACATGGTAGGATTTGTAAAGAATTTATTCATAAATCAGGGTGGAAAATAAGTATTTGGTCACCTCAAACAAGGAAAATCCCTGGCTCTCACAGACCTGTAACGTCTTCTGTAAGAAGCTTTTCTGTCCCCCACTCGTTACCTGTATGAATGGCACCTGTTTGACCTCATCATCTGTATAAAAGACACCTGTCCACAGCCTCAACCAGTCAGACTCCAAACTCCGCCATGGCCAAGACCAAAGAGCTTTCGAAGGACACCAGGAAAAGAATTGTAGACCTGCACCAGACTGGGAAGAGTGAATCTACAATAGGCAAGCAGCTTGGTGTGAAAAAATCAACTGTGGGAGCAATCATCAGAAAATGGAAGACATACAAGACCACTGATAATCTCCCTCGATCTGGGGCTCCACGCAAGATCTCATCCCGTGGGGTCAAAATGATCATGAGAACGGTGAGCAAAGATCCCAGAACCACACGGGGGGACCTGGTGAATGACCTGCAGAGAGCTGGGACCAAAGTAACAAAGGTCACCATCAGTAACACACTACAACGGCAGGGAATCAAATCCCGCAGTGCCAGACGTGTTCCGCTGCTGAAGCCAGTGCATGTCCAGGCCCGTCTGAAGTTTGCCAGAGAGCACATGGATGATACAGCAGAGGATTGGGAGAATGTCATGTGGTCAGATGAAACCAAAGTAGAACTTTTTGGTATAAACTCAACTCGTCGTGTTTGGAGGAAGAAGAATACTGAGTTGCATCCCAAGAACACCATACCTACTGTGAAGCATGGGGGTGGAAACATCATGCTATGGGGCTGTTTTTCTGCCAAGGGGACAGGACGACTGATCCGTGTTAAGGACAGAATGAATGGGGCCAAGTATCGTGAGATTTTGAGCCAAAACCTCCTTCCATCAGTGAGAACTTTGAAGATGAAACGAGGCTGGGTCTTCCAACATGACAATGATCCAAAACACACCGCCCGGGCAACAAAGGAGTGGCTCCGTAAGAAGCATTTGAAAGTCCTGGAGTGGCCTAGCCAGTCTCCAGACCTCAACCCCATAGAAAATCTGTGGCGGGAGTTGAAAGTCCGTGTTGCTCGGCGACAGCCCCAAAACATCACTGCTCTTAAGAAGATCTACATGGAGGAATGGGCCAAAATACCAGCTACTGTGTGTGCAAACCTGGTAAAGACCTATAGTAAACATTTGACCTCTGTTATTGCCAACAAAGGTTATGTTACAAAGTATTGAGTTGTATTTTTGTTATTGACCAAATACTTATTTTCCACCCTGATTTACGAATAAATTCTTTACAAATCCTACCATGTGAATTCATGGATTTTTTTTTCACATTCTGTCTCTCACAGTTGAAGTGTACCTCTGGTGCAAATTACTGACCTCTGTCATCATTTTAAGTGGGGGAACTTGCACAATCGGTGGATGACTAAATACTTTTTTGCCCCACTGTATATTCCTGCTTGCACATTTACTTTAAGTACACTTTTTAAAGCACTAGTTGACTTTTAGGGAAACTAAAAGTACCTTAATCTTGTAACTCCAGGATTTGCTCTGCTGGGTGGACACCCCTGTTTCCTTACCTCACAGGACATCCACCTGGGAGTGAATGAGAGCTGCACAGATACAGCCAGGTGAGCTGTTGGTTTATCTCAGGGAAATAAAAGCAGCTGCAGGCTTTAACCTTTTCTATAGCAGGCTCCTCATGATTTTCATTGTTGTATGTAATTGCTGAAGAAGAAGAACAGTTTTTCTCAACCAGATTTCCCTCCTGGCTCAGCATATAAACCACAAAGTCCTTGTGCATGTCTGATCTTTCACAACAGGGTTCTCTCTGGATTCTGTGATGTTGTCTTGGCTCGTGTTTACAAGCACTCGACGCTGGAGGAGCTAGATAGGGAGGCTTCAATCCCCATCATTAACGGACTGTCAAATCTGTATCACCCAATCCAGATTCTGGCTGACTTCCTCACCTTACAGGTACTCTTACCCTGTGGTATTCTGCAATTTTAATGCACTAGTTGATAACCATGCAGTACCTTTTTTCTTTAAATCCAGGAGCATTACGGATCCCTTAATGGTCTAACGGTGAGCTGGATTGGAGATGGCAACAATGTTCTCCACTCCTTCATGATGACTGCAGCCAAACTCGGAGTTCATCTTAAGGTTGCTACACCGAAGGTTGGCTTCTTATTGTGCTATTGGATACATGTGATCTCTCTGTTACTCTGGTCTTTGTATCTTATGTGGGTTTTTTTTTTTTGTAGTTTGAGGTTAAAGGCAGGCAGTCAGCCTTGAGCTTCTTATCTGCGCACTTCTTGTGTCAGTAAGATAAAGTCATATCTTTGTGTTCAGGGGTACGAGCCAGACAAGGGCGTTACTGAAGAGGCACACAGGCTCGCCAAACAGGTGAGGTCCCATTTGTGTCTAAAATTTGCCATTAATGTCTTCTAGTATTAAGTATTCTGCCAAGGTTAATGTTAATAAATAATATTATATTCTGTCTCAGCATGGTACTCAGTTGATTCTGACCTCTGACCCCATGGAGGCTGCCCGTGACAGCAATGTCTTGGTCACTGACACCTGGGTCAGTATGGGACAGGAAGAGGAGAAGAAAAAGAGGCTAAAAGACTTCCATGGATACCAGATTTCTATGCAGGTAAAGAAGGACATTACTTTCAGCCAAGTAGTTACTCTCACCTTTTTACTTGTTTTTAAACACTAATATTTTTCAGATAGAAATCGTTTATTTGCTATATGTGTGGGTGTGTATATGTGTATATATGTATTAATGATACATGAATATATGACAAATCACAGAAAAGTATTGTTGTTGTTTTTTAGATAAAGATGGATAAAGACAAGAAAACTGTATAAAAATGGTTTTTGAGAAAGTTTTGTTTTTATGCATCATGTCACCACCTATTGAAACTGGTTTTAAATGGTTTTAGTTTAGTTTTCTGCATATAGTATACACAGTAAGATACTTTCATATTAAGAAAACAAGTTCAAAGAAGGGAAGGAAAGTCTAAGTCACATTCCTGAAAATCCTTACACTTCATGGACGATAACACTTACCCGTGGTTTGATGCCCTTCTGTTACAGACAGGAAGTGTGGCCAAGTCAGACTGGACCTTCCTGCACTGTCTCCCTCGGAAAATGGAGGAGGTGGATGATCAGGTGTTCTACTCATCCCGCTCTCTCGTCTTTTCGGAGGCAGAGAATAGAAAATGGACCATCATGGTGGGCTGAAATGTTAACGCATAATGTGCTGTTTAAGTTTGTTTAACTCCAGTTTAATTTTCTTTCAACTGACCATCACAACTGTCTTCTGTCTTTCAGGGCCTCATTGTGTCTCTTCTGACCGACTACACGGCACAGATCCCCATGCTGAAGTTTTAACATCAGTTATTAAGAGGGACTAAGCTTTTCTGTGGCATGGGATGACTTCAAAGAAGACTGTTGCAATGCTGTCATATTGTAACTTCAGGATAGAGCTGCCATGTGGGAGCGTGGGGCTATGGTGTGCTTCTGTTTATGTGTAGTAGGTCTGTGTGTCAAAGTGCATGGCAAGTTTAGAGAACCCAGAAATTCCCAGGACTCGCTTATTGCTCACAGTTCTTATTTCACTCTTGTGTGATGTGTCACCACAGCTGCCTTAAAACTTCAGTGAAGATGAAGAACTAGAGGTTAATCCATAAATAAAATACTCCCAACAACTGTTCACTGATTTTGTAAATGTTTAGTGCATATCTGGAATTTGCACCAATACACCAATGATACAGAGATACTGTTTAATAAAATGTATTTTGTGACCAAGGGCCTCACTTGAAGCCACTTCAGTCAATTGTTCAATTACTTTTAAGCCTCTGAAAATGGGGAAGTGTATAAAAATGCACAATATTTTAATTATTATAAAACCCTTTGAGTTTAAGCTGAAAGTCTGCACTCACAAAATCACACTATTACACCGCTTTATATACTACACTTGCAGAACTAAACCTAATGTTATGTGTTAATCTGTTATTGGCTGAGTGCGCCCCCTATCGGATAGAGCCGTGAAGCCTTCAGAGTTTTTTCATTGGATAAGCGGAGGTGACGTTTTAGTGCGGGAAGCTATGATCTACGTGGGTGGTCCAGCTGGATAAAACGATGCAGCTCAGTAATTCATTCATAAACAAGCCGGCCTGTCATCAAGTAAACACTCACGCATACATTCACATGGCTTTGTAAACACGACTATAAACGCACACGGTGCGTGTGGCATCCACGAAAGAATACACTATACTTTTATAGTTGTTCTGCAATTGTCATAAGGATTTGATCACAACAAACTCCACACGGTTAAATAACGTAAGCTGGTTCAATGGCAATATGAAAGCAAGACAATGTTCTTAAGCGACCACCCACGTACGGAAGGAGACTGCTCGGGGAGGGAGTCGAAGCTGAGGTGGGAGGTGGATGGGGAGGAGGACGCCATTGCAGCCGCAGCTGGCCGTTTGTGAGTCGGCGGAGGAGAGAGACATTACCAAAGTGAACAATGTCGACTGGCTTTCAGGGATTTCCCTGGCTCGGCTCTCTCTTCTGGGGCTGTGGTGTGGAAACCGAGGAGTAAGATGGACGTTTTATCCCCGTCGAGAGTGAAAATGTGGAGCCGCAGCGCTGAGCCTAAGCAGGTCAATAAAAAAAAGAGCTGAGTTTCAGGGGGACAATGGGGGAAAGTTTCGGCTAAACTTGGCTAACTAACGGTAGTTTTAGCTAATGTTAGCGTTACCGCTAACTCACCGTGCTGCACCTTCTTCACATGTGCAAGATGCAGTTTTATTTTGTATTTTTTTTTTTCTTCCATATTCACGCGAAATCAAAAGGTTAACACTAACAGGGAAACAAAATAGTGAGCTTTAACAACAATTACGCTTTTCCGATGCGAAATAATGTGCA
Source organism: Neolamprologus brichardi (assembly GCF_056152115.1). Taxonomy (NCBI): domain Eukaryota; kingdom Metazoa; phylum Chordata; class Actinopteri; order Cichliformes; family Cichlidae; genus Neolamprologus; species Neolamprologus brichardi. The sequence goes on along the minus strand of NC_142119.1, from coordinate 20,796,507 downwards.
AAGATAATGCTTTCCACCAGTGAAAGGCTTTAACTGTGACCGAAGACTGTTTAATAGTGAAAAGTTTACCCTGGCTGTAAACAGAGTCTTTTAACGTGGTGAAATCTAGTGTTCAAATCCTCTATAGTTTTTTTTTTTAAAACTGCAGTAAAATGTTGCTGGAGTTATTGTTATACATTAGTAGAGTTATATTGCTAGTACATAAACACGTATGGTGGGAAGTGGTACAGTAACCAGTGTTTGCTAGTTTTATTTCTGACATTCTTTTTAATCTGTAAACATTTACTTTTGTACTTTGAACCTTAATGCGAAACGTGTGTGTACCACTTTACTTAAAGCCCTCACTATTTAGTATTCATATGCAGCATACATATTTTATAAATATGTAAAGTTTGTACCATGGAGCAAAATTTGGGTAAATCCAGGTAACTTCAGAGTTTAGCCTCGACTGTGACTGCGGTATATCCCCGTGGATGAGCTGCAGTCCTAACCTGTTCCTGATGAGGTTATGATCAAGATTAGACCTCAACCACGTCCTGACCAGTTAGTTCTCTGGAATATATCACTCCTAGAAGAGTGATCTACTACCTACTAGCACCCTTTGTGCTAGTAGGTAGTAGGAAGATCTGAGGTCTTTATCTTTCTCTAAAGAGCATCTGTAATTAATATTTAGTCTTAGATGCATCTTTATTCTGTCATTTTAGTTTTCTCTGTTGGCTGTAAAAAAATTCTGCAACTTGTTGTTGTTATTTTTGCTCTATAAGCATAAATATTTGATGTCAAACCAGGGTATCTGTTTGGGGATTGAATTTGGCTGTAGATTAGTTTGAATTCGTTTTTGTTTTGCGTTTATTCTTTACTCACAGAGCGTTAAACACTATTGATAGTTTGTCTGCAGCAGCTGTATTATGTGTTTAACCTCTGAAAATGACCTGTGCATGTTTTTGATTGCTCAGATGCTTCCAACGCTTTAGATTTCATAAATCCTGGATTGACTACTTCATGTTACCCTAAGCCCGAATCCTGTTGTTGGGCTAACTAAAGCCAGATAACAATATCCTGCGTATGTTATCAAACTTGCTTCACAGTACAAGTCCCTGGTCTTTGCTATTAGTTTTTGTGCTGCAGAAAATAGTAAAATCCATGAGTTGAGTTCCAACTGCATGAATGTAGATTGAGGGTTGAAGGGTTGTTTTTCAATCATGTAATTCATGATTTTTTTATTTTTTTTTTTTGTCTTAGTTTGGCTATTTTTTTTTTTTTTTTTTGTGTGTAATAATGCCTTCTCCTCAGCAGTCCCCCACCATTCCTTCACCAGTCCGGTGGCCCAGCTTCTCACCATGAACACCAGCAGGAACTGTACCACAGTGGGGAATGGCGAGGGTCTGGCTGCCCTGGAGTCAGTCTCCATTGTGACCATCACGCTGCTCGCCTGCCTGGGGAACTTTCTGATTGTGGCAACCCTTTATCGCAGGCCTTATCTGCTCACACCCAGCAACAAGTTTGTGTTCAGCCTGACTCTGTCCAACCTGCTGCTGTCCGTGCTGGTGTTGCCGTTCGTAGCTGTGAGCTCAGCAAAGAGAGAGTGGATGTTTGGGGTGGTGTGGTGCAACTTCACCGCCCTGCTCTATCTCCTCATCAGCTCTGCCAGCATGCTCACCCTCGGAGCTATCGCTATCGACAGGTTAGTACCAGATTATACTATATTATATAATCTAAGCATTTAACTTGAATTCTTTTAAAAAGTGAGCCCTTAAACGACACTGACATTAGGACATATGGTTCCCTCCAGCGGAGAACCTGTAGCCCATTTTTGGTCTCTGCTAGTTTCTGAGAAAGATTTAGCTGATTAATGCATCACTATTTTATTATTTTATCCCAGATGTTGGGAGACTCTGGCATCAAATGGACTAGAGCATGAAATTTAGTGTTGATTTAAGTCCTGAAGCTGGATGTAACCAAGACAATGAAGTTACAGTAAGCATAGGAAACTGAAGGTTAGCAATTTTCCACTTCAAGCTCAGATGAACGTTACGCTGAATAAACTTTAAAAAAATGCTCTTGGTGCATTTCCCTCTAACGTCACACTCTTGTAAATAAGAGAGGTTAACCACAGACTTAATTTGTGATATTTTCCTGTAGATTTCTCTGATCAGGTGATGAGCATGGGCTTAAATGCTTGAACTTTAAATGCCTGCTTAAACAAATGCATGGAATAAAGCCAGTAAACATATTGCACACAATTTTGATTATAAAAATGTTTAAGTCATAGATATTTTAAGGCACTTTTTTTATTCCAACAAAAAAACCATCTTTGATATTTGGGGTTTCCTAGTTTTCATTTTCTGGTTCCAGTTTTTAGACTCGATCGCATTTTGCCAATATTTTGTGCAAGTACTTTGTGTAATAACAAACTCAAATGGTCGTTCAGACATAAAGTTTAGTTTATTTTGCTTTGCTCTGTAAGAAGGGGAGAATTGTTAATTAATTTCGGTAATCAAAAAATATACAGTAACATACGATATCATCTCAGAAGATGTCCTTCCAGCCCCATTATTTGTCCATCAAACATTCCCCGGCTGTGAGGTTTTCTCTATGTATCCATGTTTTGTTTGATTGCAAATTTAAATTCTTTGGGTTGTGGCTTATTTGTTCAGAAAACCATGCAATTAGGAGACACCTTTGGGACTCAAGGAAATTGTTAGCAGCTGTTCTGTTGTTTTCCTAAATGCTAGAAAATGCCTAAAATGATTAATCTGATGTTCAGACCAATAATCAACAATTGAATGACTTTTGAGATTAACACTAAAGTTTCAGCACTTATAATAACTTCTTATCCACATGCACTGCCTTTCAGATTTTCTGGAGCTACTTTTAAACCGCTGCAGTTGAATACTGTTTTAATTCTGTCGGGTGTCGCAGAGCTACTGAGAGCTACTGTAAATTTTCTGTGTAGCACACAGTTCCTGCTGTTCTCACTGCTCACCTAATTATCCTCAGCATCCTTTGGGAATTTTAGATTACAGAGCCTGTTTTTGTTCTTCTGCCAAGCCCGTCTGTTCTCTTCTGTTTGCAGCTTTTAGGAAAACATTTCACAGGATTGTCGGGGAGAGAGAAAAGTGCAGCTTTTAGCTTTTGTATCACTGACTCCAATCTCAGCAGCCTGTGTGTTACTCTGATCAAAAGTCTCCCTGGAGGACGGTGTTGAGTTCCTGTTGTGCAGATTTCTTCATCATGCTCATGTCTCCTCACAACAGGTACTACGCCGTGCTCTACCCGATGATCTACCCCATGAAGATCACAGGCAACCGGGCGGTTGTCGTCATCGCCTATGTGTGGTTTCACTCGTTGGTAGGCTGCCTGCCTCCTCTGTTCGGCTGGTCCTCCTTTGAGTTCGACTGCTTCAAGTGGACGTGCGTGGCGTCGTGGCACAGTGAGCCGAGCTACACGGCCTTCTGGGTCACCTGGTGCATCCTCCCACCCTTCTTCATTATGCTGGCGTGTTACGGTGTCATTTTCCGCGTAGCCCGCATGAAAGCCCGCAAAATTCACTGCGGGACTGTTGTTGTGGCCCAGGACGACTCCACTGGAGCCCAGAGGAACGGGCGTAAGAACTCAAGCACCTCGACTTCCTCTAATGGAAGTCGGCGGAGCCTCGTGTACGCAGGGAGTCAGTGCAAGGCTTTGGTCACCATCTTAGTGGTGATTGGCACCTTCCTCATGACCTGGGGGCCATACGTTGGGGTGGTGGGCACTGAAGCCTTGTGGGGTCAGGGCAGCGTGTCTCAGTGGGTGGAGACTCTGGTAGCGTGGCTGTCTTTCTGCAGCGCGGTGTGCCACCCACTCATCTATGGCCTGTGGAATAAAACGGTGAGGAAGGAGCTGCTGGGGATGTGCTTTGGAGATCGGTACTACAGAGAGTCGTTTGCCACGCGCCAAAGGACGTCCCGCCTCTTCAGCATCTCCAACAGAATCACAGGTGGGACTATTGCTGGGGCTCTCTGTGTAATGCAGATGTGTGTCTGTATGTTGCTGGTTTTATCTTTAGTAAATGCATAAGGCTGGTTTAGATTTATATTCCTGTGGGATGTGATGATCTCATGAGAATTTGTGTTTTCAGACTTGGGGATGTCCCCACACCTGACTGCCATGCTCGCAGGTGGAGGACAGCTGTTGGCCCCAGGAAGCAGCACAGGAGACACTGGCTTCAGTTTCACTCAGGACTCATGTAAGTTGCACACGGAAAGGGGGAAATAATTGCTTCATATCAAAAACTCCAAGCAATCCTCAGGTTCTGCCAAGAGCATGCCAAAGCAACAGGTGGCGATATAACCCTAACCGTGAAGAAATGTACTATGTACTAATAACACAGTGCACAGTCTGATGTCCACATTTAAGTGCAGAAACTAAGATTTTGGAAAAACTTCATCCTGGCAGGAGTTTTTCAGTGGTCGAAAGGCAAGTACACAGAAAAGCCATATTTACCAAAACACCCATGTACGTGTAGATGTAGCACAAGCTGTCTTACCATTGTGTCCATTTTTTTTTTACTAACAGGACATGATATTAGTGCATCTTCTGGAAATTCCCGCTAATTAAAATTCATACTTTTCCGAAGCTGATCTTTCAGCAGCTCCTCTGTGTCCTTTTTGCCTGCGTTGTGAGCTTTTGTGTCCACAACACTGTTGTTTCAATTCGTTTTTTTAGGGAGTTGACTAACTTCAATAATCATTGCAGAAAAATTATAAGTGTATGAAAATTTTAAATTTTACCTTATTATTATCTCTTCTCTGCTACGGCATGTAGACTTTACAAATCCCCAACCTTGAGACTGAGGCAGTTTGATGATTGCAGGAATATCGTGTATTTTATCCCCACAGACTCATGAATAAAATGAAACATCCCTCAAAAGGTTGATTCTGCTCATCTGGACATAGAATTTTTCACTCATCCAAGTGACTTCTTCAGTCTCAGCTGACTGCAGGTTTTCCCAACCTTATAAACAGTACATTTGCACAATAACTGAAACTAGCACCACTGAAGGAACAATGGGCTGGGAGATCAGTTCCATGATCATTAATATGTAAATTCTTATGACCATTGATCAACAACAACTGATCAAAGCCCAATGCAATGCACTGTTTATAAGGTTGGTTAAAATGTCAAAAGTGTTTGATTGGCCACCATAATCTGCTTGTGTTTTTAAGATGATAGAAAAACTGAAAGAATTCTAAAAGTTAAGAATATTTACATTTTTCCAGCAGCATTTGACAGCTAATCGAGCAGTTGAGATTCTTCATAAACATACAGTATTGTCACACAGTCATCAGCCTACAGAAACTTACCAGACCGTGGAGTTTGTTAAAAGAGCTCTTTCCTGCAGCAGACCGAAACGCAGTGAATCGCTGCTGTTTGGCTTCAAATAGAATTGAAGGCATGCTCCTATGGGTGAAATCCCTTCAGCGCCTGGTCGTTTGTTTCAGAATACTTTCACTCTAGAAAAAAATGCTACATAAATACCTTTTCATTTAAGAACATACTGAACATACTGAACATACTTTTTGTCCAATTATGCCGAAAACATGCTGCATCGCCTAACTTTGATTTAGAATTTATGCGTTTCTAGAAAGAAAAGCAGCACTTTTTTTTCTCAATTTTTTCTACAGTTAAGTTTAAAATTAAAAGAGAACAAAGCTGTAAAGATGAAGTTTGAAAGCCTTACAAACCTTACGGCAACATATTCTTCTTTGTTGGGCAGCCTTTCTGTTTTCCAGCTCATGTTTTTAACTGATCCTGTAGGGAGGGCAAGTGGTGTCATGTTCAACACAAACAAATGTCTTGTGATCCACCTTTGTGTGTACATTTCTGGCCATATGGTATGAAGATGACTTTTACTGCAACTTTCCTGCAATCTCTCTTAAGTTCTGCTTGCAGTTAACTTGCAATGATCCTCTTTATTTTCCTACACAGGCACAGATGTGATGCTGCTGGATAACTTCTCCACAGATGGCTCCTCCCTCGCACAGCACCACGGGCCTCCGTCCGGGAAAAGGAGGAGCTCAGTCACCTTTGAAGACCAGGTGGAGCATTCCAAAGGTATCCGTCATTCATTTCCCGCTTCTACAGAAGATTAGAGAGTAGGGAAAATACCAGAGGCTTCACATGATACACAAATGACCAAAACAAGAAAAGAAAAGGGACCAGGCAAGAGAATTGTTTACTGTAGCTTGTGTTTACCAAAGCTTTGACTGATGTCTGTTGATTTCCCCAGCTGAAAACACATCCTCAGTCCAGATCCACGCAGAGGTGCACAAATCTCTCGACATGTTCGCCTCCTGCTTGGCGAAAGCCATAGAGAGCGATGCTAAGCTTACCCTGTTTGGGGAGAGTTCAGCTCTGTCGGCAGGACTCCTCACAGCGAGGGTCGCACCGAGGCCCAGATACCTGGAAGGCCAGAGACTGAGGCTGGAGAGTATTGATGAGGGGATCGTTAAGGATGACAGAGGTGAAGAAGAGCAGGATGGGGAGGAGAAACCCACCTGAACAGCAGCTTTTCCACTCTTGACACTGTTACAGAGCTCTGTGGTACCGCTGATGAAGTCTGCCCTCTTTACATGTGGATACTCCTTACTTGAAATTATTAGCGAACAGGAAGAGGCATGTTATTCATTCTACGATGTTGGACCCGGTGTATAGCATCAAATCTAATAGGAAGCCTTAACTACTGTAACTTAATTGGTCTGATCATTGTATTAACTTCTCCTATAGTATATATCATGTTATTGTATGTTTTTAAGCTTAATAAGAAAAATTGCCTCCAAAATGAAAGAAAATAACAGCATCTTTTGACAGATTGGCTCTTTTCAGGTGGAATTTCTCTCCTAACATTCCACTCCACTACAGGTTTTCCACTCACTGTGGAGAATTAGACTGTGAGGTACGTGTTTACTCAGCGCAGGACAACCTGCACCTTTGTCACTCTTACTGGTACAGGATTAACTCCAGTAATTTGGATTTGCATGGGAAAGATTCCCATGGTTACCACTTTGTGCCAGATGTCAGATCATGTGACCACTTCAGATGGTTGTGCTTCTGCAAATCTGTCCCTGCAAGGCATAAAAAAAGCTTTTTACTGATAATAATATCTGAGACATGTACGTTGATGGTCAGGTGTGTGCAGGTAAAGGAAGTAACTGTGTGTTTACAGAAAGGGAATAGACCAGAGTCATTTTCAATATTATTATTACCACCTGTCACTTTGCCTCCTGCAACAGTGACGTTTTACTGATTTCAGAGGCATCACTGGTAGATTTGGAAAAACTAGATCACCTGCAGGTTTAAATGTTAACGTTATTCCAGCCTTCCCTTCCAATGCATAGTGATCTTTAAACATAGGAAATTAGTGGATACTAAAACAAGTTGCTTTGGAGTGAGACGGTTTACTATATTTATGCACTGTTCAGTCCAGAGCGATGTACTACGAAGGAAGTTCAACCATAACCAAACCACAACAACAGTTGCCTGAAGGCGCTGTTTATTGTACTCTATAATAATATTGACCGTACAATAATGGGGGGGAATTCAGTTGATCCGCTATGAGCAAGTACTTGGTGACAGTAAGAAGGAAAAACTTCCTTTTAACAGGAAGAAACCTCCAGCAAAACCAGGTTTAGGAAGCGGTATGTTTATTTAAAAAAAAAAAAAAAAATCTGAAAACACACACTGACAAAAGAGTCGTGGAAATTACTTTAGGTTGCAGATCAAAGTCAAATTAAGTTTGACTGAACAGCTGTTCTGTGTTCTAGTAGCTGCAGTTTCAACAGAGTCAGAGAGACTTGGTATAATAACATTTACACACTTCTAAATGACCCAATTAATATGTGCACATTCCAGTGACAATGGGATGCAGTTTGCATTTCGTTCAGTGATGTTAGTAAAGGTACGGCATAACACTTTGCATATATGAACATATTCTGCCTGCAAAAAATCTAAAATGTCTGTTAATATCTGTAGTATGAATAAGGTGCCTGCTGTAAGCACAGCTGGAGTCCTGGTATTTCAGGATTACGTGCGACTGTGGGCAAACACAGTTATTGCACTTAAACACACAATGTGTACTCTTTCACTGCAGTTTCTTATCAGTGAAGACCGAATGAGCTAACAAGAAATGGAGATCAGAGGAAAATGAAGTCCAGAATTAATAATCGATCTTGTTGATGTCAGAAATATGTTTGTGTGTTTAGTGTTGAATCAGAGGAAACCCGAGCATAGGGAATATTCATTGGTACACTGGGTTGTACCTCACCTTATACACTCTCTGTATTAGGAAAAAGAAAATTTTATACATAGAGCCCAGTTGTGGTGCTTCAGTCTTACCTCGTATGTTGAACAGGTACTATGTTTGTAAGAAAAAAAAAATGTACACCTGAGTGATGTAACCTTTTCATATACAGTAAGTGTTAATACAAATGTTTGCATTAAATTTAGTTTTTACATAAAACATCGTTTGAATTCGTTGTGTCTGCTGTGAATCCTGCTGAGGATCCTGTTTGTGGACTTCAGCTCTGCCTTCAACACCATCCTCCCAGACCATCTCCAAGGCAAGCTTTCCCAGATGAATGTGCCTGATCCCATCTGCCGGTGGATCACTGACTTCCTGACGAACAGGAAGCAGCATGTGAGGCTGGGAAAGAATGTCTCGGACTCCCGGACCATCAGCACCGGCTCCCCTCAGGGCTGTGTTCTTTCTCCTCTGCTCTTCTCCCTGTACACCAACTGCTGCACCTCCACCCACCAGTCTGTCAAGCTAATCAAGTTTGCAGATGACACCACCGTTATTGGACTCCTCTCGGACGGGGATGAGTCTGCCTACAGGAGGGAGGTTGAACATCCTGTCCTGGTGTCCTGGTGCAGCCACAACAACCTGGTGCTGAACGCCCAGAAGACAGTGGAGATTATTGTGGACTTCAGGAAACACACAGCCCCACTTCCCCCCCATCATCCTGACTGACACCCTCATCACCTCTGTTGACGCATTCCGCTTCCTGGGTACCACCATCACCCAGGACCTGAAGTGGGAGCCCACCATCACCTCCGTCATTAAGAAAGTCCAGCAGAGGGTATACTTGGACCCCCTGAGCGACCATGGCTCAGGGGGTTGGGAAGCGTATCTGTAACCGGAAGGTCGCCGGTTCGATCCCCGGGCTCTCTGTCCTGGTCGTTGTGTCCTTGGGCAAGACACTTTACCCTACTGCCGTTGGCCAGAGGGGCCGATGGCGCGATATGGCAGCCTCGCTTCTGTCAGTCTGTGCGCTCTGCTGAGAAGGTGACAGAAGTCAGTCTGCCCTGACAGACCGTAGCTTGCCTCCACCAGTGTGTGAATGCGAGGGTGAATGAATAGTGGCATTGAAAAGCGCTATATCAATCCAATCCATTATTATTACTTCCTGAGGCAGCTGAAGAAATTCAACCTGCCAACACAGACGATGATGCAATTCTACACTGCAATCATCGAGTCCATCCTCACCACACGGTGATCCTCCATCACCGTGTGGTACACTGGAGCCACTATCAGGGACAAACAGAGACTGCAGCGTGTTGTGCGCTCTGCTGAGAAGGTGATTGGCTGCAGACTCCCATCTCTGCAGGACTTGTACACCTCCAGGACACTGGGGCGTGCAGCTCGGATCTCAGCTGACCCTTCTCACCCTGGACACAGTCTGTTTGACCTGCTCCCCTCAGGCAGGAGGCTCTGGTCCATTCGCACCAGAACCTCTCGCCATAAGAACCTCTCGCCATAAGAACAGTTTCTTCCCCTCTGCTGTTGGACTCATGAACAATAACCATATGACTGTTCCCACCACTAACACATGACCCTACACTGTGTTCACTGCATCATTCCATGTTTGGCACTGATCACCACCTGCACTCATGTATATATCTATCTACTTAGCACTTTTAATTCTTATTTTTATTTTTGTCTATTTAAGCGTTATATGACAGTATGTTTGCACTAAGTACCGCAGCAATTTCCTAATGTTGTAAACCTGCTCAACATTTGGCAATAAAACCCTCTCTGATTCTGAGAGCCGTAGCCAAAATGCAACCAAAACATTGAATCACTGAGCTGTTTGTTTCTTTTGTTCTGCAAACAAGCCGCACAGTCAGCATCACCTACAGCTTTATTGACAGCCAGTTACCTGGATCATAAAATACTTTATGCTGCAGGGAAGAATAAAAGCTGATACCCCAAACCTCAAGACATCAGTAACATTAGTTTATCACCTCTATAAATGTGAAATGACTTTAACAAAAATGTTCAATGTGTTTCTTTCTTAAAGAAAAAGTTCTTGTTAGGGCCCCACATTTGGGCATAAGGTGAAAGAACCTCTTGGCCTTCTTTCCAAAATGACCTAAATCTGCACTCGTTTCTATCAGGCAGCCAGGAGTAATCTTTGGCTCTGATTTCACTTTTTACATGTCAAACTTCTGGTTCGCTCTTGTTTTTAATCACTTGTAAATTATTGCCAAGTTAAGTCCCATTGAGTCACGTTCTGAACTGGAAATTATTATTCAGGTACTTATTTCATCACATGCGGATTACTGTAATTGTATTTTTACTTGTCTAAGCAAAAACGTCCTTGGAACATCTGCAGGTTTTTCAGACCACTGCTGCGAGGCTTCTCACTACATATTCCAAGTTCTTATGTCACACCATTGCTCTGCCAGCTACACTGGCTTCCCATTGAATCGGAATCTGCTTTTCACTTTTAGAGCTCTTCACAGACCAGCACGTGTCCACCTTCACACCCCATACATGCCCAGCAGGGATGCATGGAGGTAAAAGGTCTTATCTTTTTAGACTTGAGGTGGGTTAACTCTTTTATGTTATATTTTGTTGTGAAGCGCTTTGTGATGTTTATCTCAAAAGGTGCTATAGAATGAATCACTTTGACGAGCCACAGGGATTACTTGTCCAAACACTGGTTCACTTTTAAGCGATTTCCACAGGAAACTGGGTTTGGACTAACAGAGCAGCTGTTCAGTAGAACTGTATGACACAGGTTTGACCCAAGATCAGCTGCTCTGTACATCCACACCAGCTGTCAGTATCTGTCAGCAGGTGCCATCTGTTGCTGAAGTCAAACACTTAGTCTAAATTTTCCATCCAAACCCAAGTGCAGATATATTTGAGATACCATTTGGCTTTATTTTTTATTTTTTCCAGGTTTTGTAAAACATATTTTTGGGGAGAAGATCCACAGCTTTCTTCCCCCCGCCCCCCTTTCTTCTTCTTCTTTATCAACAAGAAAATTAAAGCATCCGTGTTTTACTTTATGTCTGTATTCACATGCGTAACTGCCGGAGCAGCACATCAACATTTCTCAGCGCTGTGCTACAGTTTCAAAAACGTCAAACGTTAACACTGATCAAAGCTCACCTTCTAACAAAATAATATTGCACTTAAACTTTCACACCAGCCAACACTTTTCCTCACACTTATATTTTGACGTCCTTGCCTTTACATTCACACAAATATAGTTTATCCTCATACAGACACATCAGTAAGAAAGTCTTCTTAAAAAACACAAGGGGCTAGAAATTACACTAATTTTCAAAAGGAAGTTTTTCTACACTATACTTGTACAAATCTCGGGTATTTTTCAAGTGCTATACAGCAAGAAGAAATAGTGTTTATTTTAAAATAAAATTCCAGCTGGCTACTGCTCGTCCTCGTTTTCCTGGCCTGAGCCTTCGGAGCGATCGCCTTCTACTCGATCTGCAAAGAGGAAGAGGCAAATATTAAAGAGAGGCTGAGATTGGTCTAACAAAAACAGCGTGCTACATGCGTGTGTGTGTATGTGTGTGTACCTGATCTGATGTGATTGAGGGAGGCCAACATTCGAAGCATGAAAGAGGCCGGGACTGTGATCGTGTTTCTCGTTTCCTCCAACATCAGCTCATTCCGAGTGATGACCTTGACGGGAAGAGAAGAAGAAGAAAGGTTTTACGGTGGGTTTGGTTTTTTTCTTTTTTTTTCTGTGGGTTGACTCTACCTCCTCAGCGAGGACTCTGTTGAAAGACGGCGATTCTTCCAGTGGTGACCAAATCTTGATGTCATAATCTATCCCTGAAGAAGCCAGAACTGAAACAAAGCAGGAAATGAGAGCAACGTCAACAAGTGAGGAAACATTGTCTGGGTTCAGGCGGGACATCCGCGGGACTCACTGGGGTCGTAAGGGTGCGGCTGCAGGCAGTTGACCACGTGGTTGTCGGCTTCAAGTAGCATGAGGTGCTCTGCGGTGTGTCTGTCCCAAATGAAGATGTGGCCGCAGTCTGAACCACTCATCACAAAGTTGTTGCCCCAGAAACACGACTCCTTTATCTACACACAGTTAAAAGGGAACATTGAGTATTTTGGAAAATGCACTCTTCAAATTTCACAGAGTCTGATGACAACAATTAAAACACTGATATCAGAGCCAATGGATTATTATGAGTTCAGACTAATACAACACGCGTGGCCCGAGGTTTACCATTGTCCTGGAGTTGCGGTGGCCTTTGTAGACCATTTTGACAGAAGGTCTCCTGATATTCTGAGTCTCGCTCTCCTCCATCTCCCTCCTTTCTTTCCTCCTGCGGAACAGCTCCTGAATACGAGCTGCTGCTGATTGTCTAAGAAAAACAAAACAAAAAAAAAAAAAAGAAAGAAACCCCAGACTCATACACGTGCCTGAAAGCAAACAAACCCATGCTGTCAGTGCTGCCTCAAGTCTCATGCTTCAGACCTATGCTACACGGATATTTTTTTTAAACCATTAACAAGATTGTATCAAACAAGCTCCAGGTGAGAAAGCAGCCACTTGCAAGCGAAAGCAGCCACTTGCAAGCGAAAGCACCTGCCTGATCCATCATAACCGACTCAAGCCAATAAAAGTTTGTTCTTGTCAACCTTAGAGTGACTTCAACCAGATATACACTGTTACAGTATTGTACACAAAGCTAAATCCAGAAATGTTTTAATGGTACAATTTTCATAATTTTGACCAGACAAGCCACCAGAATAGATCTGAAAAATAAAAGAGAGAGAGGGGGCAATAAAGACACAAAGGAAGTGTAGCCTTTCAGCTTTAATTTGAGGAAGGTAATGGGTTAGCATTTATGGAATTATGCACACTGCCTAATTTTGGGGTTGTCAAGTAAATAATTCACTCAATTGGCATGGAAAAAAATATGTTATTACTACATGAATTTAACAAATAAATAGTCTAGAGGGGATTCCATTCTTGGAATTTGCATTTGGAAGCTGTTGCAGTAAAACCATAACACGGGCTCAAAGAAGCTCTAAATGAAAGGAAAACAGGCCACCATTAGGCTGTGACACTACGAGTGGCCTAATAAACAGCCTGGATGATTACAGGATACTTTCCATGATAAAGAACTCCACCACCAGAACGTCTGGTCGAGTGAAGAACTCTCAGCCACATGCAGTAAAGATCACATCTTCATGGTCTCCTTCACGTATCCAATAGTCATGGAACACCACTGCAGAGACAGCAACTGGCTTCCTCCATCAATCCCAGCTCTCAGACGCTCTCCCATCTCTTCTTCTGCCTCCTTGCAAAATTGTTTTGCAAGGAAGACCATGTTACATGACCACACAATCTCATTTCATTATTAATTTCTTCACTACAGACAGAAGCTCTTCTGGAACTAGTGGCTTGCGTCAGGTAGGGGGTGTAACAGGGAGGTGATGGGTAAATGGTAAATGGACTGATTCTTATGTAGCGTTTTTCTATTCTCCTGGAGTACTCAAAGCGCTGTTTACAACATGCCTCATTCACCCATTCACACCCACTTATACAAGCACTTCCTTCTGTACTTAAGTGCAATCTAAGCATTCACACAAAGATGGACGCATCAGAGAGCAACTCGGGCCGCAAGGATACTTGGCATGCAGACTGGGGAAGCCAAGGATCGAACCACCAACCTTCCAGTCAGTAGCTGATCTGCTCTGCTTTACGACCTGAGCCAGAGCCACAGCCACCCCACATCAGGCATTAATAGTCTGCATACATTCCCCTAAATCTCCTACAAGTTTGCTCAGTAGAGAAAGGAAGTTCTTAGTGAATCGACAGTCAGAGGCTGTCAGTCAGCTCGACAGCTTTGTGCTCATAATCAGGATGAGCCACCAGGGGGAGGAAATCTACTTTGATCAAGTTTCTGAAGGTAAAGAGTTGAATATTCTGCAAAAGGCACCATAAAGGTCGAATTAAATCAAATATGATGTTTTATCTTTAAAAAATAATTTGCGGACAGGTTATTTAGTTACATGTTCAATTACATTTGAGTCCTAAAACAGTTAAATAATTTTTTTTCAATCCCCTCAAATTAAAGCCAAAAGTGCTCATGAGCTGCCACTTTCATTTCAAATCTACTGAGATGGCATACAGCGTGAAATTTATGAAAATGGCACTTCTGTTTACACCTTTTTTGACCTCGCTGTGTGTAAATGTGTCCGTTTTATATTCGTTTGGCTCCTTTCTGCAAGGATTTCATGCATGACACTCATTTCTTCTCCATCTGTTCTACACAAAATGCAGCTGTGATGCTTCTGTTCACACCATTTGTGGAGTCAGTACTCACATGCACGGCACTCTACAGTCAGCTGTGTGTGTTATTAGTGCACTGTGAGAGAAACCGTCAAACCAAGACAAAAGAAAAGTTATCCGATTACTGCACATCACGTTGTGCTCTTAATTTTAAATGCTCCGCAGCATGTCACACTCCTGATGCATTAGATGCGTTCACTTTCCAATGCAAACACATTACCTGATCATCCTATCTCCTACTGCAGATCCTCTGGAATTAAATCTATATTTGTAGTAAAACAGTCAACAGCAAAGCATCACAAATTCTAAAATCGGCACACCCACCCCCCTTTTTAACTGAACTAAGAAATGCGAAATGATCACCTGCATTCAAACAGAGTTTTTCTTACTTGTAGTAAGAAACATTATGCTCTCAAACACACCTCTGCCCCTGTCCTCTGAACCTTGAGGGGGGGATAAGAATAGGATCATCATCACTGTCATCAGAGTCCTGGTTGCCGCGTGCAGGCTGACTCTGGCCCTCCACGCCCTCCTGCCCCTCCTCTGTAGAGGGCTCTGCTCGCCGACAGCCCCCTGACCTGTCCTCTGTACCTTCCGGCTGACTCCTCTCCTGCGGTGAAGACGCCATGCTGTCTCCCTCAGAGGAGCCCTCTGCTGGAACCTGAGCTGCTGAGCTGCTGGGGGCACTGGAGCAGGAGGCATCACATGCTGGCTCTACGGAGGAAGCCAGCAAACTCATATCATCGCAATCAGGATTGGAATACAGTAAGCCATTCATTGTGTCATGTTTATTGTTCTAGATCAGACAACGTTTGAGATAGAGGCGTTTTCATGATGCTGTAGGGGACGACTCACCATGCTCTGATACCGAGCTCTCTGTCGACAGACTCTCTCTGCTCTGTACAGCTGCAGCTTCTGATGTTTTGGGGCCTCCACTGCCCATCGAACTGGACGTGCTGCTGCTCCTGTAGTGGAAGAACAAGAGTTACCATCAGTCTTTTTGGGGTGGTTTTTCTTGAAAATTACTCATACTTATTTGAGGAAAAAGAAAAATATGGGAAGACACAAGTATCATGCAGTTACCCCGACTATAAGGTAACTCCTATTGAGTTACCTGAATTTGAAGTTGCACTGGAGACCTTTGCTTTTCATTCTGTCTGTAAACAAGACAGCTCGAAAAGTTCTGAATGAATTCTGATAAAACTCTGTCAGGGTGTAAGGTGGGTTCATGTTAACTCTCCATTAAAGTTTGGCTTACATCCACCAAAGTCTTCACTGTCAACTTATTGATTTATTTGTCATAAAAATTTGACAAAAAGCCTGATAACTTAAAAACTATGATTCTCACAAGCGTGGTGTGTGTTGTCAACATATACAAACGTATACAAAGCACCGCATGAAGATTTAAATGATCATGTCAACCTTAATTATCTGAAGGTCAACATGAGCCAAATTAAATTTTATTGTCATTTATTGTATACCTCTCGGTATACAGAGGAGATATGAGGATTATAAATATGAGATTATAAAGTTCATCCAAGCATAATGTCACATTCGACCTAGGAAGCTGACACCCACTGGCCATCACTCACCACTCATCAGTGAAGTCCAGTTTGATAGTGCTGGTGGTGGTTCCCTCTGAGCTGTAGTGCAGGCTGAGGACAGGCTCTGCTGCACTGGGTCGACTGGTGGAAGTGGAGGTGGAGATGGATGGGATGCTGCTGGCTGGTGCAGCAGCAGATTCATCAGCAGGTGAAGCTGTAGCTTCGGCTGCTACTGAGAGAGGAAGAACAATACACACAGGCAAAACAAGCAAGGGGGGCTTACTGAGACGCACTGGCTGTACAGACTAAAACTCTGATCAAAAGTAACTCTTCCTGTCGTTTGCAGTGTGCAGTTGGTCATTTAAAAACACACCACAAATATGCAACTCTGTGTTGCATCCATTCCCTCTGATAAACAACATTAAAGAGAAATGGGAACATGCAGCAAACGTTAGACAAAACCACAAAGGACACGTATTAGCAGACAGCCACAACAGCAAGACACAAGACGCACACAAACACACACATGTCAAAGGCCCGAAAGGGTCATTACACCCGTTAGCTGCTAGCTACACTGAAGAAAAGAAACAGGTTTCCAGGGAAGATGAAAATTTGAGCTGGAGAACAAAGAGGGACTTGTTGCTAAGATGCTAAATGCTATATCTCTGTCAGTATGCACTGCCAATAATCAGAGATGTAGTGCTTCATATATAAAGCTATACAGTACACACAAAGTAGCTTGATATTATACTGTTGGTGTTGTATATAAAAAGTATTATAAATACCTCTGGACTCAGACCTTTGTCCTAGAGTAGTTAGAAAAGTTATTTATTAGTAGTAACTGATTGGCTGCCCCTAGCAACCAGAAGGAGGTGGGTGGAGCTTGGGAGTGTGCCGATGGAGGATGATGTCGGCGATCGTGAGCAGTGATAGCTCCAATCAAAGCAATAATTTTCTGTAATTTCCCCAGTGATCCATTAACTTATCATCATTATTATGAGAGTCATATTAAAGTGAATGTGCCTCTCTCCATTTTCCCAGTTGCATCTCCGCACACAAACATCTGCAGCACAGGCGTGTCTGGGCATGCACATAGGCTTATGCCTGGCTTCTTAGAAGTCAAGTAAGTGTGTAAGTGTAATAGTTACACTGATCCACCATCGTGAAATGAGACAAAGATTTTTCTGACCCCCTTTTTTTGGCACATTGTGCATTATGTGGTGCGCAGTGAGGATTTTATCAACCATCAGCGATGCCAAAAGGGGACTTTACTACTGTGCAAGTTGTTGAACCCTAGAGCACTGATCACAGGTATACCTGCATATTCTAAAGCCTAGAATTACTAAGATAGCTCAATATCCAAATCTCTGATCATGCTTAAGATGAGCATCATCCTCTTTTAATTATCCTCTTTAAATTACAACACAGTAAAACGTTTAAATTAAACTGAATATGACATTATTTTTAAATGAAACAAAGCTGTGTAGATGGTCCACTCTGATCAAGAGAGATCAAGAGTGAACCATTGGGGCCTTTCAGGGTTGTTGTGAAGTGTTTATGTAACAACATATGTGCCTTAAAAAGACCATTGTTTTGCTTTGGCACTATACAAATAAAACTGAACGTTAAAGATGAAGCCACATTAAATCTGACTACCAATGCTAATCATTGCAAAGGAGAAATGTCAGATGTAGTAGGGCATTTTAGAAAAAGCTAAATATTGCACAGATGGTTCAGCAGAGAGCACTGAAATGTATATGTCTGAGTAGTGCTTTTCTTTGTCATCCAGTTGAACTAATTTTGGAGATATTGTTTATTACATTACTCAAAGCTCTAACTTCTTAAACAATTGTATTAAATCCTTTGGCCAGAGCAACAGTAACAGTCAGACACATCCACATCTGGACAGTAGAATATTGAACAGTAAAGCAGTGGATACAGAGAAAACAAAAACGTGAAATTGATGGAGGACAAACAGTGGAGTGAGACAGTATGAGGGAAAGTGGTTAAGACAGAAGGTGGAGAAGACAAAGCGAGTGGCAGGGTGAGGGTCAGGGAATGGGGTTGGGGAAGGGAAAGACGCACCCTGCTGTTCATCAAGAGTCATGGATCCCAGCTGTTTGTTTACCACAGACGAGGGGGAATCTGGAACACAAATGAGACCAACTAAACATTGAACAAAGAGGTCAAACGTGAGGGCTCACACAGTCAAGGAGCACACGGGTTAAAAACTTCTAAATCACGTTTAAAATCAATGAATAAATAAATAAATCCAAGGCCAAGCAGAAAGAGATTTCACATCAGCCAAAAATAAAAAAGCTCCTTCATCTGATAACAGCTGTGATCGGTTTACAGAGTGTTGGGGAAGCTCAGTGAGAATCAGCGATTAGTAAGTCTGAACGAAAACATAAACATGATTTTCATGCATGCTTTTTACAGATGTGCAAAGAAATGTTTTATATCTGCCGTGTTATGTAGAACCTGGAAATCCCAACCATCAAGAAGTGCTTACTTGGGCTTGCCACAACAACAACAACAACAAAAGAAAAAAACCCAACAACATCTGTTTGGCTGCTGGCTACACAACACACTTCTCCAAGATATCTGTGACCAACTAAAGCCAATTAAGTGAGAAGAAGCAATTTAAATATTGTGTCTACTGAACTGCACAATAACATGTTCAATAAAAGCTTTTATAAAAGATGCCTCATTATGTAAAGCCAGTTTTGTTGTGTTTTTTTAAAAATCGGTTTATATCTTTAATATTAAGGTTGTACCTACATTTTTAGAGAAAAGAGCTGAAAGTGAAAGAAGCTCTTTGGGTTAACTAAATGCTGTCACATTAAAACTGAAGCAGAACAAACTTAAAAAAATAACTTATTAATAAACATATATTACATAATCATTATTTGATTCGAGGGTTTTACTTTATTGCTTTGCACTCGTGCACAGACAAAAAAAACCTGTTAAATAAGCCACAAATTGTTGCAAATAGGAAAACCGAGCAATAGTTCTGCGGTCTTTCCGAAGCTCCTTCAGAGTCAGTCTGTGGACTCCAAAGTGGATGCTTTTTTGCTTATTTTCAATCCAGCATTTCAGAAAATTTGGTTGTTGTTTTTTTTTTGTTTCAAGCATTTTAGTTCAACTCAAGTAACATCACTTATGTCTGTTTATTTTTTCTGTTTGTCCACCGGCTTTTGAGTATCGAGACACATTTACAAAACGGGCAACACTAACTGATGAAAATAACCTTAATTTTAACATCAGCAGCAGGTGAAGCCAGTAATGTGACCTATCCAATGACATTGAAGAAAAAAAAAAGGCAAGTTATATCATCAAACATGGTTGAACAACCACATGAGCCATGAGGCCAAAGCAAAGCTTCATACCGTCTGGTGCCACTCCAGCAGGAGAGTTTGCAGGTGAAAACTCAAGCAACAAGTGGAAAGATGGAGTGAGAGCATTAGTGAGTTAAGAGCAAACAGTGGAGAGGCGACACACTGGACTCTGGAGTTTAGAGGAAGTAAGGGGTGAATAATAAGAGAGCGGGGAAGATCAGTGTGTGGTTAGTGGTCAGTAACAGCAAGACTGGGTCTTTCTGGAGCCTCTCTACAAAAGACATGGCTGTCTTTGCTTAAAAGGCGGGGACGGGTTAATGGCAGGGGAGCAGCCCTTATGGAGGGATTGCTGCAGGGTTGATGAGCTCGGAGGGGTGGGTAACCTGTACGAGGTTGGTTCTCAGGAGCAGCAGCGGCAGAGGTAGCAGCTCTTTGCAACTGTCTCTCAGGGGCTGCAGAGGAAGAAGAAGGTGAAGAAGAAGAAGGAGAAGGGGCCGCTCGCCGACCCCGTCCAGGTGGGTCGGCCAGTCGGAGCAACCTCTGCAAACGCCTACACACTAAACTTATGGGCAGCCGATGAGGACCATACTCTGACAAAGGGGCAGAGGAAGAGAGGAAGAGTGGATGCACGATTAGAAGACTGACGGAGGATGTGAGGAGAAGATTCGGCACAGAGAATCGGGCAAAAATGAAATAAACAAGCAGGAGGAGGAGGACAACAGGATGCTGAAGGAAAATAAAGTGAAGTGAGGCTGCTGCTTGAGTGGAGTGGCTCCAATGAACACACACCCACACATACACACACGCGGACACACACACACACACACACACACTGAGCAGTTAACCCTCCTCATTGGACTGAAGGCTTACATGTGAACAGTGAGTGTGAGTGCGGTCCTGGTTTCTTACCTGAGAGTGCGGGCTCAGAGGTGGGCGTGGCCGTCGGTGTCGGGGTCCCGGTTGTGTCACCCTGACTCCGCTGCTCTGAGTCGGGGGATGACGTGAGAGGGGAGGAAGAAGTGGCCGAGGTCTCCACTGATGATGAGCTGGAAGGAGGAGGTGCTGTGACTGTTGATGATGACCCTGAGGAGGAAGAGGAGGTGGATTTAGGCATGGGCGCAGTGGTGGCCGCTGCGGGACTGGCAGGTACCTCTGGGGAGTCCGTCCCCACAGGCCTCTCGGGGGCGCTGGACTCCTGACTAGAGTCGCCTGTTGCGGCAGCTGGAGCATTCAACGTCCCCTCGGGACGAAGAGCTGTACCTGAAGACAAAAAAAATCAAGCAATGATTTTAGATTTTGGCTAGTTTACGTTTTATTATCACAGAAAGATTCTTAACAGTCAGTCTTACTGAAGTTTAAGCACATTAATGAGTCAATCGTCAACAAATTCCTCCATAGTGACAGTTTTAAGTGTAAGCCAGAGTGAGGATGTTAGGTCTTCTTAATGCAACATGAAAGACTAAGTGATTAATAAATTAGGTAATTCTTCCTGAAACGAATGTAAAAGAACAAGTGATGGACGACACCCTGAGACTACAAATAAAGAATTAAACATGTGAATCTGCTCGGTCTGAACTTCATGGTTTTATCCAGGAGATGAAGCTGTATCACAACCACTTCGTACATATTTTAGGATGTGAGTGGAGCAGAGATGAGAGTGTATTTGAAGAGAACCCGGAGCAGAGTGTAGTGTCTGAGGTAAAAATAGTATTATTTTACTATTTTCATATATATTCAGTAGTGATGTGCATTTTAAGCTACGTGTGCATTTGCTGCCAAATGCAGTGGTCTGATTGGTCACATCTGTTCATTTGCACGTTTAAAAAAGAAAAAGGGGTGAATAAACAAGTGGCATTCTCATTACTCTGCACTACTTCATTTAGAAAAGCCAAACATCAGATCAACCTGACACACAGATCAGGTTCAAAACACAAATAAATAATTTAAAGACACTTTTTGGCCCGTTTGAAGACCGGAGTATTGAAGCCTCACCTCGGGGCCGCGTTTGAGGTCGGGTTCCTCTGCTACTCTGGGCTTC
The DNA here is from genome assembly GCF_056152115.1 of Neolamprologus brichardi. NCBI lineage: Eukaryota > Metazoa > Chordata > Actinopteri > Cichliformes > Cichlidae > Neolamprologus > Neolamprologus brichardi. Next base: position 20,774,975 of record NC_142119.1, on the reverse strand, counting down.
ACTGGCCTCCTCAAACCACCGGGACAGCATGTCCGACATCCTCTGCATCAGAGACACGTTCGGACTCTGCTCCCCTGGAACAAAAAAAGGAAAACGTCTTTAGGACACAGTCCATATTTATAGAAACAAACAAAAAAAAAAATGGAGTATCTGTACTCAAAAGAAACTGCTTATCATAACTGATCATATGCAAGCAGAGGCTCATTAAGACCCACACAAGGATGACTCATTACACAAAATATTAATTTAATATGAGAATTTAAGGAAAATTTATCCCCAAAAATGACAAAATGAAAAAAAACAAACAAGAAATCCAACTAGAAAAGAAAAAAACAACAACTTGTGAACAAAGTAAAGCACTCTGAAACAGTCATCACCTGAAACCCTAAGATGGGTTTTTCCTCCATTTGACTGATCTTTTTCTTATTTCTGAACAAAATAAACCACAGTAACAAAAAAGATTAAACAACTTAAACTACGTTCATCTATGGTAAAAAAAAAAACCAAACGGCAGGAGACCGCTCCAAGTCATTTGCCTCAAAGTGAGGTTTCTACTCCCTCTGACCCAAGCAAACTTTGATACACTATAATAAAGAAGTTTAGCTTTTTACACACATTTTCAGCTGACTATGTGAAATATAAGCTGTTACTATTGCCCCAAAGCTTTTTTACCATTTTTCAACCCAACCATTATCTTAGTTGGATGTTTGTTCACTCTTATTGCTATTGTGTCTAGTTTGTTTTCAGACACGAACCCCCACTCTGCATCAATTTTATCAACTAGATCAACTTTAAAGGAAACACTTTAAATCGGGTTTACATACTCTGAGCTTCAGTTAAGTTTAAAAGGTAAACTTGATGGATGCATCAAGAGAACTGAAGCTCAGGAAGAACAGCAGGATGTCCAGAGGTCAGGTTGGATCTACGAGACAGTGAACCCTAAAAACTCAGATGTATTATCAGTGTGAGTGTCTGTGCCAGAGAGAAAGCATCAAAGAGAAAAAGTGCTGTATGAAAGCGCCCGTTACCAGGTGAATGTAGCTTGTGCTGAAAGTGCTCTGAGTGTTCAATAAGATGGGAGCTGGGATTTAAATGCATTTACCACAGATCACTGCACTGTTGGTTCATAAGTTGCAGAGTTGGTGGTGAGACAGTTTTATGGCCTGATTTCTTCTTCGTCTAAGATTACAAAATCAATATGGGGAAAATATATTGCTAAAAATGAAGGAAACGCTTGAACAACTTTAACTTTTTGGTGTGATTTTGAACCCAGCCCTCAAAGAGGACTGAATGCCAGTCAAGATTTCCAACTTGAGGATTTTGTTCCTAAGAGATCCAATGTGTGATGCAAGTGTTCCCTTAATGTTTTGAGCAGTATATAAAAATATATTTTGCAGGTTGGAGTCTTCTCAGAGTTTGTCAGAGGTCGGACCTGTCATACGAGACCGTCGCTGTAGACGAGCAGGAGCACATACTGTGATCTTACCATCTCTCTCCCTCTCGCTCTCAGGGCGAGCTCGGGGTCCAGTGTCAGACCAGTCACCTCGTAGACGGAGGCGCTTCACTGGAGGCTGCCTCAGCTGTGGAAACACACACACATTCACAGAGATTAGCAGTTTGTCAGTCAAGGCATGGTCAAAAATAGCTGCGCTGCCAAAGCAAAACACTACTCGTCTCTATCAGTGTCCTCTTTAAAGTGTTCCCCCCACCCCACCCCCTCCTCCTGGCAGCATGACTGAGGTTGCCTGCCACTTTCCAGTCCCCCTGGCTGCAACAGGCTGAGAGCCAGAAATAGGAAAAAGAGGTTCTTAGAGCAGGAACTATCCACCGCTTCAGTCAGGAAATGTGTGGACAGGTGGTGAAAAGGAGCAGAAGCTGAAAGACAGTTGAATAAATCAGATAAAAGGTTTAAACAAACAAGGTCGCAGGTAGAGGAAAACAGAGGGGGTAAGGAACACTGCTCCTCGCCTGCCCCAAAATCAGCCTGAACTATTTTGGTGGTTTGAGGAACGCTGCCTGCGTCGCTCGCTGTATTTGGAAAGGAATGCGTGTGGTGGTTGCATCTAGACACAGCTGAACTTGCCATGGCACCGTGATCCAGCACATTCGGACACACGTGAAGACCACCACCGAGCGTAAACACGCAGTTTCCTTGATTGTTCAGTTGTTTGAATCTCAAAACTAACAAAGGAAATCTAACTAAGACCCAAACAGATCAGGCAGTAATTCATGACGCTGTTTCCATCCTCAGTGCGTTTCTTCCTTCTTTGTATTGGGTTTGTTTTTCTCAGGGTCATTTGCTCACCTCCCTGCACTGCATCAGCCACCACAGATTTAGCACTGATGTCTGCAGGGCCCAGAGAAGCAACAACAAGGTCAGTTCTGTTTACAACAATCGGTCCTATTCGCCCCCAAAAATCAGCTGCATGGACACCTCCACTCAGCCAGACGTGATTATGTTTATTTTCTATAGAGTCAAAAGGCCGTTAGCACTCTTAACAGGAGACATAACATGTGAGGCCTCCATTAACCTTCTCTGTACATGTTAACTTGAGATCTACACTCCAGTAGTCAGTCAGCTGATCAACAAGAAAAGACAGAGACTCTTTATTGTTTTGGGTATTTTACCCATTTTTTAAAAAGTGGTAAATATTTTTGGATTTTGCCTTAGACTGACAGATAAGGCAGATTTTTATTTTGTAGATCAATTATTGCACACTTGGAATAATGGAAAACTGTCTAAATGACAGCATAGTGTCTGAAACGATATAAACCTTTAAAAGACACAGTTTGGGAGAAAAGAATGACAGAAGAAAAGTTCCCATTGGGATCTCACCTCCTCTCTCCTCTCCTCTGACGGGCCCTTGAGCTCTCGAGCCTGGTCATCTTTGGGATCGAACAGGTAAATGTAATCGGAGGAGTAGCTGACCAGCACCTCCTGACCGTCCTCGCTGTAGCAGAGAGAGGTCACTCTGCACGACTTGTTGGACAGGTGAGCGGGAACAAACCGAACACACATGCCCGTGGTTCCCCGGCCCATGTAATTGCCTACAAAAATGAGAGAGAGTGTGCAACTTAGCCAATGAGTCGGTGAACAGGATTCTTAATTATAATTTGTGGATTTGGTCCAGACGAGTCGTGGATTTGTCTGTTTACTGTGCTGAAAAACAGTTTGGTTTAGTTCAACATTTTTGACCTGGGTCAGAACAATCTAGTCTTCACCACTGGCTTCACTGCACACCAACTCTGAGGTTTCAGGCTGTTTCCCACTATATTACGATACTTGGCAGCGTTGCCGTCTTTCACTATTCACTACAGAATCCATAGCCACTGCCTTTAGAGCCGAGGAAAGGGTTACTGATGTGATTAGATACACATCCTGTCAGTCAGTTGGAATTTGGGTCAGATTTTAATCCTTTCCCTTTCGTTCAAGCCACACAACTCACCTACTTGAGAATCAAACTCATGTGTTTTAAAAGGAATCCTAAAAACATCATTTTAAAACTCAGTTACAAAACAAGAGCTGGCGAGCTGGCGAGCTGAGCTTTACTGCCCATTAGTCACTGGAGGAGTCAATATAATCAAGATGAAAGGTTTACCGTGCCTAGAATTGGATGTCTCGAGACCACTTTTACGTGGTCTTGGTCTTGTCTTGGTCTCGACTGACTTTGGGCTTGGTCTTGTCTTGGTCTCGACTGACTTTGGTCTTGGTCTTGCGTTCTCAAATCGACAGTGATCGGGAGATTTGAAGTCACCGAAGCGGTGGCTTACTGGGCATAAGCCCGGGTCATTTTTTCAGAAGCATGGGGTCTTTTGGAGTGTAATTTGTTAGTTAGATGCCTGACTGACAACTGTATAAAACAAAACAACACACGAAGCACAGAGCGCGCAGTCGTAAATTCCACCTAATTTTGGTATGATCCGAGCTCCGGCACTAGGCGACTGAGCACAGCACCCATGTGAGCGAGGGAGGAGAAGCTGCTGCCTGCGAGTTTGCTGCAGACAGAGGAGAGCTTAAGTTTGACCAGGTAGGCCTACCAAAGCAAATCATTCGTACTGTATAAATAATGTAAATATGACGGTGTATCACAAACGATTGATATCAAACTGATCACTTTGTTGCGTTACTTGCTCTTCGAGTGAATCAACAAATGGATAAATAAAAAGCCGAACAACAATGCTGATTTTTTTAGAGAGTCTTAGCTTACATTTCATATTTTCAGTTGTTACCCTCCACGGCTAAACAAACTCTCTAAATCGGTTTCAGTTGTGTACTGATGAGCACAACAATGGACATAAGGAGCTTCTTTCAAAGAAAAAACTCAGGTAGATGTTATTTTATATATTATGCTTTGTATATTATTCAGTATATTTCTATGCAAAACAAGAGGAATTTCAATACACAGCAGTATATTCACAGTTGAAACCAGATGTTTACATACACTTTAGGGAGAAAACATAAAAACTTTTTTTTTTTACTGTTAAACATCCATTTAGAGTAAACTTGTTTTGTTTTAGATAAATAAATGTTGAAATATCTTTTGAATAAGTTAAATGTCAGAATAAAAAGAGGGAGCTGTCTATTTTAACCACTTTCATCAAATTTAGGAGTACATATACATTAAGTTTATTGCGTCTTTAATTAATAAGAAAACTCCAGACGATTCCATTCTGAGCTTAAGAAGCTTCTGATAGGTTAGTAGAGTCCATGTGAGTAAATTGGTGGCACAGCTGTGGATGCATATAAGGCAAAACACAGAGCCTGTTTCTTTGAAATGGGAAAAATCAAGAGATGTCAACCAAAACACCAGGAAAAGAATTGTGGAGCTCCATAAGTGTGGCTCAATTTTGAATACAATTTGGTGCCATTTGCAATTAAGAAATACAGATCGTTTCTCTGTTTACACTTAAAGTTAACAAATATGTTTTTTATAATTATCAATCTAAAAAAAATAAACATTTAGTCTGATTTGATGTTACAATTAAAAAAAAGTGTTTGTGTTTTTATCTGAAGAGTTTGTAAATATCTGGTTTCCACTGTATATTTGATGGTGTTGGTGTTTGGCTTGATTGTCAGCACAAAGAGGGAGAGAGAGGAACAGAGAGGGAGATGGAGAATGAGGACAGAACAGAGATGGAACAAGATCAGGTGAGACACACATGTTAGTCAAATGGTTGTTTGCCAAAACTCATCAGAACATGTATCTAGTACCTAGTGTAACTTTTTCGATACCATTTGTTACTTTTCAAATTCTATATTTATTAAGTTATGCAGGCTTGTTTGCACAACAAGGCTAAATAATTATATAAACTTTTCTGAATCTAAATAGTGTACTTTGGTAGAATTAAAACTAGTTTAAGGTGTCCTGCATATGTGATATTTTTTTTCCTATATGAAGTCATTCTTTTTTGAACAAAACTCAAAACAGAGCCTAATAATCTTTCAGTCATTTCTAGCCTCACTTAATTTCCTTTTGCTGCTCAGCTCTCACACAGTGGCTCAGCTATGCCCCAATCCATCCATATTGTGGCCAATCACATGCGAGGATATAGGATAATATCATTATGTGAAAAATAGAGAGGGGTTGAGAGACGCGACAGTCAAGTGGAGCATGCGTCTGTCCTCTCAGTAAGTGAGTGAGATAGTAGACAGCGGTGAGGAGGGCTGTGCGAAAGCAAAAACGCTTAAATATGCCTGACACCTGTAAACGTAGCAGCATCTGGCTGCAGTTTAAAAACTTTTTTTGTCTTGGTCTTGGTCTTGGTCTCGTGTCGATTTGGTCTCGGTCTTGGTCTCGTCTCAACTTGGTCTTGGTCTTGTCTTGGTCTCGGATTAGGCGGTCTTGACTACAAGTCTAACTGTGCCATCCCCATGTCTAGAGGTACCCAAGTCTATTGGGCAGCACAAATAGCCAAATTAATAGACTGGACTTCTGCCTGAGGTGAAAAAAATCAAAGTCCTGTCTGAGTTAGCAGGGGATTGGATATCAATCCAGTAACTGTTTTTTAAATGAGATCAACAAAGGCCAAAGGAAAACAACTTCATATCCTTAACCTTGTTGTGGAACACACCTTAAAAAACCTGATTCCAGTTTAGAAAACCTGTTTGCATCAATCAGCTATGCTTCGTTTCTCCTGTGGTGAACAGTTGTCTTTTCTCGTTGTCTCAAACTGACGTAGTTTTCAAACTTGCCACAAAAATGGTCTGTATTTATTTATTCACTTTCTTAAGGATGTATTTGTGTTCTAAGGAACACTCGTTATTTCAGGCATTACACAAAAGTTATAACAGTCCAAATGACAGTTTTTCAGATGCTCATAAATATGAATTTTACTCTCCCATATTTGCTGGCCAATAATATTATTAGTGATATACTAGATTTAGACCCCGGCACAAAGAGCAATGCATCTAAAATGTACAGTAGGATCCAGAGTAATAATCCACCCTCATTATCTAAACACTGAACTCCTGGTGGAAGTGTAGCAACACTGCCGAGAAATGGCCCGAAGACTTATTCAATAATTAATCAGACAAATCTCCATCTTTTAATAACTGGATCTATCGACCTGGTCACTATGATAACAAAGCTACTGCTGGTCTTGTTAGTGTATGTAATTGTGGTATACTCAAACTTATTGTTGAGTTAAGGAGAAAGGTCCATACTTTTTTCGTCATACACATGTACTGTGTTTATCCCATTAATATCCACATCGATTTATTAAATCAGTGTTATTCTTTTTCCTTCTCCATTACATTTGTAATCTCAGTGGGATAAGCGATAGGGAGAATTTAAGTGTTTTGTTTAGCTTTGTTTAGAAAAACTATGAATAAAGTTTAATAAAAAATTTAAAAAAAAAAAAACACTTGTTGGCATGCTTCACCTTACCCTACTGTTTAAACAGCCTGTTTAAAAGTCTCTGAATAAAAACACTGACTTGCATTCTGTGTAGGAACAAAGCTCCATAAATACCTTTTATAAGCAGTTGTCAGAAGGATTTAAAACACACAGGAAGAAGTAAAAATACTCGTGAAAGTATCTAAAAATAGAAATGTCCAACAAGAGACGAGGCACAGCACAGCAGGCTGGGACCAACAACTCAAAGGGAGATCCTCCCCCCGCTACCTTTATGTAAATGAGAAACTGGTTGAACACTCAAAGCAAAAACGGACATTGTAAGTTTAGTTTCTCCACCGCAACAGGCTGCGTTTACCTACACATTAACACGAGGATAACGAATTTGTGATGTGTAGAGTGGCTAAGTCCACCGTGCAGGGCTGCTTACCCGTCGCTCTTGTGCCCAGCATGCGTCTGTCGTAGATTCGCACCGAGCTGTCGGAGCAGCCCACGGCCAGGTAGTACGGCACCAGCGGAGAAATTGATATGGAGGTCGCTGCTCTTCTGCAGTTTATCAGGATGTCCTGAAATGAAAGAGCGCAATGAGGTCTGGAAGTCACTTCTGCTCAGTAATGGCAGATATCACTGATTGAGAATTTTTATTTTTTTTTAAATTATGTAAACTAATGTAAAACTGATGCCTGCAATAAATCCTGTGTTGACTCAACTGTAATCATTTTGAGAGGCACAGTTTTAGAAGCTCAAGAGGTGTTTCTGTTGCTTTATGAGACCACATTAACATCACTGGTCAGACTAAAGATGTTTGATGTCAAATCCCAAACTGCTGTATCACTCTGAAGTAGTTGCACCTAATAAAGTACCAACTGAGTGGAGCAACTGCACTACCAGGTCTGACTACTGCAGGCTGATGATGGGGAGGCAGAGGGGCCGGTGACACCAGCTGGTAAAACTCTTCTGACAGTTTTAGGGTAACAGGTTCTCATCTGGAGCACGAAATACAAGAAGATGCAACATAATCTAGGAGGACACGGTTTCTCTCTCACACACACACTCATTTATCAACTGAAGCAGGCTGGTTTAAAGCCAAAGAAACCGCTTCCTAGAGAAGAGACCAAAAGCTGTTTGTGAAGAAAGCAGTGAAGTAAGAAAGGGAGGGGGGTCCATTATCAGTCCTGTATGAATACAAAGTCCAGTGAGCCATTTTCGAAGAGAGAAAAAAGAAGATATATCCACAAACTCTTATACACTAAACACTGTGAAAAACTCAAGGTCAAGTTCCTTAAATGGGCTATATAAAGATTATTTATATAGCTCAATGAAAACAACAGTACAAAATAAACTTATATACCCCCAGGAAAAGCTACACTAAAATCCAGAAAAAATAAGCTCAATACATGATATTAAAATATAATAAAAACATTTTAAAAAATGTCACACTGGAGCCAAAACCCAAAGAGAATAAATGCATTTTTAATAAAGACTGTATCGACAAAGCTGTGCAGACACAGAGAGGGAGATAAATCCATAGATCTGATAGTGTTGCTGCAATAGCTCGATCACCTCTCTGTTTTAATCTGGTTTTAAGGGCACCTGCCAGGGTTTCCACAACAAAATGATGGTTCTTCAATCGATCCCACCCCAAAGCTACAAACACATTGATCCTGACCCTGACTGATGATGAATCACAGACAGAAAAAAGACAAACATCACAGATGTCACCCGTACATCTTTGCAGTCTTCTTTAGTGCAGCTAGTTTTCATGCGAAGGTCAAACCATCGCACCGTGCCGTCCTCCCCGCAGGACAGGAACGTGTAGGGGTCATTCGGTACCGTCATAATCTGAAGAAACAAAGTGAAGCTTAGAAGACAGGAGGGTAATGAGTAAGAGAGAAACCCTTTTCATCAGCTTCTGTGAATCAGCACCTCATAAGCGGTTCCATAATGGCAGGTGAACTGACACTGTCTGTTGTACTCGGGACTCTTCTCAGTGTGAGTGTAGTAGATGATGCCGTCTCCAGAGCAGGAGACAATTTCCTGATCGTTGGTGTGGGGCATGAACTTCGCACTGAAGATGTTTGCCCGATGACCTGAACGTATAGACTTCTTGACCTGAAGCAGAGAAGAAGAAATGCATGATGACAACCGCAACAGAGGGGATGCTCGACCAGAGGCAGCAAATCAGCAGATGAAAGAGTATAAAATGTTGACGTCTTGGGGGGTTTTGCACACATTTACATAATTTTAGACACTAATGTGTTCATTTGTAGTATTTAGAGTTGCTGGTAAGTGGTCTCTGGGAGCAATCCCATGCTTTTTCTGACTGTTTCCAATCTTTGTCTAAACCCAAGCTGAAGTCAGGTCCCTAAGTATTTGGACAGATACCATTTTTTCTGCACACTGCCACAGTGGAAGTTCAAATAAATAAAGATGTGACTGAATTCAAGGTGTTTAACAAAATTATTGCATTTAGCAATTACAGCCATTTTTTATATGCAATTGGCAGCTGTTCGTAGCTTTTTATTTTATTGCACTAGCAATAGACCAGACATACATTTCCATCGTGCAGTTACTTCAGTTTGGCATGCTGCCTAAAAAAAATCCAAGTTGTTTCCATAAAGAAATTAAAAGAAAGACAAAGAGGCCCAGCATGAACTACACAAAGACAGGAAGGCATACTGGGATTATTTAGCGGTTAGCCACAAAATGCGACTCTGCTGCTAGGTTTGGCGTTTTGTTTTGTTTTTTTCCCTTTTCTCCTCATATGACATCATTTGAAAGTCAAAATATGTCAAAGAAAGAGAAACCAAGGGAACCACAGAAACTTCTCTTACCACTTTTGTAATAACAAAGATGAAAACAATCTCAAGACTCTCATAGATTGTTAGACACTTATGTAATTTTAATGTTTAAGAGTTAGTGTTTTATGATGAATACAGACTCAAACTGGAGACTCGGCTTAATTTAGATCAGGGGTGGGCAATTCCAGGCCCCGAGGGCCGGTGTCCTGCAGGTTTTAGATCTCACCTTGGGTCAGCACACCTGAATCACATGATTAGTTCATTACCAGGCCTCTGCAGAACTTCAAGACATGTTGAGGAGCTAATTTAGCCATTTAAATCAGCTGTGTTGGTTCAAGGACACATCTAAAACCTGCAGGGACACCGGCCCTCGGGGCCTGGAATTGCCCACCCCTGATTTAGATGAACCTAACTAGACAACTACACAGACCAGGAGATCTCCTACCTCTATATTAGATAACAGTTACATTTATTTTTGTCCTGTTTTACGGCTAATTTACCATTTATGCAAAGAATAACAGTTAAAAATGATCAGTTTGGTGTTCCTCCATAAACAATGTCAGACACATTTGATTACAACCTTTTTGTTGTAAGGGTTGGTGATGACCAGGAAGGTATCGTCCGACCCTGACAGGATGTATTCGCCCGTGTCGTTCCACGATATAGTGTTGACCTGAGGAGAGATCAGAGAGAGCGCTTACATGGTGTTTACACTGACAAACGCAAGTTAAATTCCAACATCCATTCATTACAGCTTCATAAATGTGACGACTTGCTGAATTTCTTCATTTTATGTAATACGAGATTGATGTTAAACAAATAGTTAAAAAATAAATAAATAAGTAACTCAGTCCAGCCCCAAAATGTGGACACGTGAGAGAGGATTCTGCATGACGAATGTGAATTACTATCAGAGAAGCAAATAACAAGAAACGGCATGTCCCTGCACAGAATTGCATTTATATTATTGTCTTTTCTGTGCTTGTTAAGCATCAGCAACAAAGAAAATCCCTGAATCCCTTTGCTTCAATCAGTAAGAAAATATGGATGCCATTGTCCAATTCAAATTAGGTTCATTAACAGTTTGATCAACTGAAATAACCACCAACATAAGGCTAGAAAATGAGTTAGCTGTGGATCTAAGGAACAGCAAAAGAAGAGTGGTGCATCAGGTCAGTGTTTGCTGTCACTCTGTGGATCAATATTTCATTAACACCTGCAGCCTCCGTCAGCGCCTCATCGTGTCAGACTGCCTCTGCTGAGACATTACACTGTGTGTATTCCTACATGCAGACCTCACGTCTGAATCAGTTTTTTAACATGTTTGACTATAGAATCATCTATAGTTAGATTTGTGGTGGAGTGTAGGTGAGGCCCCTCCTCACCTAATGAAAGATTAACAGATGGTGACAGATGAGGCAGGAAATGGAGTTATTTATTTATTATGATGGCATTTTTAAACACAGGGTAGGGTTAGCATCTCGTGTAATGTGGTACAGTGCAGAGTCAGAACAGGTCAGGTATCTCACGGTGTCCACTGAAAAACCTCTGATTACTTTTATTATAGAAATTTTAAGCTTGGAGTTACAAAGTATTCACAATAATTCATATTCACTAATATTATTCTTCTGATGCTAAAATCTCTGTCTGTCACATATACATTGTTAAAAAGGTGGATGTTCATATTGGCCATGGCCAAAGCCTTAAATAGGGAGGTCTGTGTATATACAAGTAATCCCTATGAGCTTACAGCTGGGGTTTCAGGCTGCTCTGAATGCTGTGTTTCAGACTGTTTTTTCCACTCTTGGATGTTTTAATGTCAGGATGTCTGATATCCCTCATAGACTGACAATGAGCACAACAGCCCCTGCTTGTTCAAGTCATCTGTTTATAAGAAGCAGTCAATCAGTAAAGGAGCTAAAACGGCTCATTTCAGAACATGGCTGAAGGCCAAGTATAGCTAAATAAAGATTATTTTGAAATGAATCATACAAGTCTTGTAGAGTCCAAGACAAAAACAAAACATACACCGTGTTAATACAGAAGCTCTTAGCTACTTAACTAAATGCAAACTAACATATTCAGAAAATGCAATAATAATATCTCAATCATTGTGGCTAAGAGCTGCACTTTAATGCAGCTCTCCTGAGACCTGCATGCATGCGATGCTTGTTGTGGTGTCTTGGACAGGCTGATGTCCTGCCCTGTAGTGTGACAGGACGTGTGACTGTTATGTCAGCTTCAGGTTTCTCAGAGGAATTAACCACCTGACCTGATCTGATCTGTTTAAGGCCCCACCAGCAAGCTGAGAAAAAGTGATGTGGCGTGTTTGGCAGGGAGAGGACTTCAACCAATAAACATGAAGAGACGGATAAAAATGTGGGGCACTTACGCAGCCATCGTGTACGTTCAGTGTTGCTTCGAGTTTAAGCCTCTGGACAAACTCTCTTCTACCTGTGAAAACATAAACATGTAGATTTGAGAAGGCTGTCAAGCTTTAAACTTTCATTTGAATCGCATTTATCTACCAATCTTCACTTAAGTGCAACAGGAATAAAATGTCACATTAAACAGTGGCTCTGTAGCTTGTGTTCCATTATTCATGCAGTGGAAGCCGCTCTGCTTCCACTGCATGAAACAAAACCGCTCTGCAATAAGACTCAAAATACAGGAACAGTGGTTCGATAGTTCACAATGTCAACCCTTAATATTTTATCTTATTTTTGTGAACATCTTTCTATTGTGACTGCAGGGCAAACACACACACACACACACACACACACACACCTAAGATTTCCCAGGTGTTTGATTAATTTAGCAACAAAATGACGTCTAACTGGACGAGAAATCAATTCAAATAGCAGACATTAAAACACAGTTTTGGAGTAAGCGACTTTAAAGCTTGACATGATATTTATTGGTAGTCCAACACAAAGAACTGAGACGTAAGTGACCCGGAGGCATTTGAAAGGTTTTACAGGAGGGGAGGTAAAGAGGACACAGTAAAACAAAAAGAGATCAAAGAGTCAAACACACAAAGGGGAAGGAAACTGAAGTAATTACCTGATTAGCAAATCACAGGAAGATTCAGGCTCTTCAAAGCATGTGCTATTCTAACAAACAGCTTCAGGGTCAGGGTCTCACTTTCTAAAGTCATCAGTTTTGCAGTTTTTTCATTCAGTTACAATCACCGCATGACGAAGAGCAATATGGTCGTCCTGACGGATAAGTTAAAAAATTCTGGTTTTCTGATCATCTGCGTGCAAGCACAGCTGGATTTCTCACTATCTAAGGCATGTCGTCAACAAAAAGATAAGAAACCCAGATAAGGTGGTTATATTTGGCAGTCTCCTGGATCCAATAACATTTATCACACTGTGCACAGAGCACAGAAAGCTGGTATGCATCACAAGCATCTCCATCAACAGGTTCAGGCCGATAAGCGCACACCCTGAATGAGCCATACATGTCAAACTACTTCTATTAAAAGTCACACACACGGAAGAAGGAAAGAAGTTCAAGGGTGCCGTTGAAACGTTTAAAAATTGGCTCAACCTCTAATGGTGGAACCACTAATAAACTTCGAGACAATCACAGAGGAAATCCACAATAACGGTGGTAAGATCCACTCAAAGACAATCAACAACAATACATCCAAGGATTTGAGTGAAAATGGGAAAATACCCCTGACAAGGCAAAAAGCAGACACTGTAGTCACTTGATCTGGATTATTGTTTAAATTTTAATAATGTGGCAGTTCATTCATTATGAGCCCAATTTCCGTCAGTTTATCTGCTGTTCCCAACTTCCCCTCTATGAGTTTCACAACTTTGTCACTCTCGGTTTTTTTGACAAACACCAACATGGCTCACCATGTAGTAGGGCCTACAGGAAGTCTACCTGGCAGGAGTTCGTTAAAAACATCTGCATGTTTGAATCAAATTCGATAATCACATCTAGGAGAAGGTGAGAGTCCAGACTAAAAGAAAGAAATGTTACTGGGAGGCCTGGAAGGAAAACGGCACAATCAGGACAATCCTGAAAGGAAGAAATAACCAACCTGTGCCTCAGATAAAAAAGGAAGAGACGCTTCGGATAAACCTGAATAACATGTTTGATATTAACAACGCTGACGCGGTTGTTTTAAGATCACACACGCATCGTGAATTCCTTAACATCCAATGGGAGCCAGGGCGGTGTGTTTCACTGTCAATGTCAGCAAAGGACTACCAGAGAAAGCAGGACAGGACATTCCTTCATCATTGCAAACTGTCACTTAAAGGGTAAAGCCTGACAGGGAAAAGCAAACTGTGCCAAAGCTAATGTCCTCATCCAGCAGCAGCAATCAGGCCACTGATCATTATTATAGTAGTACTGCACAAATGATGAGCAGAAACGGCAGCATCTTCTACAAGACGCTGAGCAGCAATGTCGTCACATCCCTGATGGGGTGAGTGCACAGGCTCCCATAAGAACTGATCATACTTTATGGACTCTTCTTTGTCAGTCAGTGTGGTTGGACCAACTACTAGTCACCTAGATCCTCAAAAACTAAAACCCCATGTAACAGTAGTCAATAAACTTCTTTGTGCTAATATTTTTCTTTTATAAAGGTGAACTATTTTAATCAAGAAGAATTTGCTGTCACAATTAAGCATTTATTGTATTAAATAAAAACATTATTCCAGTGTGAGAACGGCCTTTAAGGGAAGAAAAACAGAAATATTTAATTTTAAAATAAAGTAGCTGCTTTCCTTGTGTTTTCCTTTATATTTTTAACTACTTTAGTAATAATGAAATTACTCAGTGAGCTGTTGCAAAAGTCTGGTGGCTTATATACCAACAAGAGCCTTAACTTGCTTCAGCAGGTGTTATGAATGTTGCAGAAATAGTCTGGGAGTGATTCACTTCAAAAGCTTCTCTGATATCACCAATCGCAAGCACAGTCATGTCACCTATAAATGGATTAATGATGAGTAATGTACTAAGTACCATCATGCCTAAATCTGCAACAATACTCAGATTTGCTATCAGTTCACAAAATCAAATGCAAGACTTTTTACATTCCGTTTAAAAATGTTCACATATAAAAAACTGTGCAATCAAACTTGTCTCTGCTTTCTTTCAGAAAAATTGGTCAAAGTGGCTTCATCGAGCCTCGACCGCCAGCTTCCACTGAAGTTTTATAAAAGTTTTATAAGAGCACCTCCAAACCTGAGGCCTTGGTTGTCAGTTAGAAAAAGCTGGATTGCCCACTTGTTGGACCAAGTGGACGAGTCCAAGTATCTTGGGGTTTGTTTACGAGTGAGGGAAGGAGGGAGCAGGAGACTGGCAGATGGACTGGACCAGAGTCATACCAATCTGCCTCTCTGTGTAAAGAGAGCGGAGCGTGAAAGCAAAGCTGCCAATTTATCGGTCGATCAACATCCCAAACCTCACCTTTAGCCATGAGCTGAGGCTAGCGACCAAAAGAATGACATTGCTGATGCAATTGGAGGAAATGAGCTTACTTTGCAGGGTGGCTGGACCCTCCCTCAGAGCTGAATGAGGCACTTGTCATTAAGGAGAGACTCACAATGGAGCTGCTACTCCTCCACATTAAAAGGAGGCAGTCGAGATAGTGCAGGCATCTGACTGGGATGCCTCCTGGCACCTCTTAGTTGAGGTGTTTCTGCCTCCAACTGGGAGGAGGACCCAGGGAAGATCAAGTACACACTGGAGAGATTATATCTCTGCCTGAACCACCTCACTTTTCGAATGCCTCAGTATCCACCCCTCAGGTGGCTAGGGAGAGAGATGGCTGCTGCCCTCATGAACCAGACTCAGACTCGAAAAAGAGTGGTTGGCTTTTGAAATGGACTAAGTTTGCCTGTTATTTGTTTTCTTTATCATTTGTTTGTAATTTCTTTTTTAAACGATTTTGTTCTTCTACCTATACAGCTTTTGTCAACAATTGTTGATTTTAAATTTTCTTATAAATAAAATGACTTAGCATGATGTAACTTAAGATGAGTAAAAATAGTAATTCCTAGTTATATGAATAATCTCTTAATCCAGCCGGATTCCATGATCCCAGGCCAATCGCTTTTTAAAGCAGCAAAACCTCAACGAGCTTAAACATATAAATTCAGTTGTTTTAGCATTGTGTGACAATAGCATATTTTCATAACACACAGGCCAGACACAGGCTAAAAAAACAACAAAAAACAAAAACACAAATAATAATAATAATAATAATAATAATAATAATAAATCATTCTGCTGTTTCATTTCAGTTTCATTTTGTAGCCTGCATCCATGTCAGCATGTCGTGCTTTTTGCTTTGCTTCCTTTTGTTCATCAGTTTCTGCAAGTTTTAGGCATTTCCTATCACAGTTCAGGGAAAACCCTACAATATAGAAGACTTTAAACCTCACGGGACGTTTCTCAGTTTCAGCTGAATACAAACCCCCAACTTGTTCCCCTCTAATGCTTCTTCTAGGCTAAATTTATCCTCCAGGAGCTGTGACCCACGCATCACAGCATGTATCCTCTACACGACAACAGCTCTGACTATCTCTCAGACACGCTAAATACAGGACTGACTAAACCTCTGAGGCACCTGCCCCACCTCTACGGGCTTATAAAGCCGTGAGGTACAGACTTTCTGACAGTTTTATCTCTCCGAGTACACCACGGGCAGCATCCTCTGTTCTCCTGCACTGTCCTCTCACAACCAACACTGGAAAATAACTATATCTGCACTTTTTAAAAAAAAAAAAAAAAAAAAGAGACCTACCTTTATAATTTTTTATAATAATTTATCAATATAGCAACTTTCAGCAACCAGCACTTTAAAATTTATATTTTTTTAAAGTCAAAAATTTTAAATTTAAATTCCAGAGGACTTAAAAAAAAAATAAACAGACTGAAATATATGATAGAAAAATATCTCTCCCCCCCCAAAGTTTAAATGCATTTAATGCAGCAGCAAAGAGGAACGCCTTAAAATTCAATGATTACTTTTCCTAGCAGATCAGTGATGAGCAGAACCGGAATGCTGTTTCTGCCTGCAGGAACCAAGGATGTAAGAAATAATCAACGCAGTGCAGCGCTGTGACACATTTTATTGAAATTATGCAGTCCTATTACTTTTACATAAAATCGCATTAAAACCTTAATAAGTTGCTGCATTTCATTCAGTGTGAGATATTTTCGCCTTCACCATTTCCAGATATTTACCTAATATTTATATATAATTTTTTGTGGCTACTCTTATTGTATAAAACCTGTCATTTTTCATTTAAATATTAATAAAGTAATTTTTCATTTAATACATTTTGTACCATTTCTGGTCCTTTAAGCTTGCTTCCAGTTTGGATATGATGCTACAACGCAAATTATTATTATTATCAGTATTACTGATAAATGCTCACGTAATGTAAAAATCATCAGTGATTGAAAGTTGTAGATATAGGCAATTTGAATTGTTACCTAGATGTAATATTATTATTATAACATCTTTACTAGCTGGACTTATTTTCCTTGTGTTCCTTTCTTTTGTACAATTTAACCTTTCTGAGCCATTTTCCTTTGTCAAATGTAAACTCTTTGGTTATGTGGCGTGTTAAATGTTTTGACTGCTGTAACATGGGAATTTCTTGGCTGTAACGATGAATAAAAATATTATTATTATTATTATTATTATGTCATCTTAGCTCATTTATTTTGATAGTCAAACAATTGCAAACTAAACCATTTTAATTTCCTCTTCTAATCCTTCCCGGCCCTGCTGGTTGTGCTACTTTCAGCACCTTGTGGCCTTTTCACGCAGCAGTAATGACACATAGGTTTCTGTGTGTCTTGAAAAGAAAGCCTGATGCTGTCAGCGCTTTCTACTGTAAACAGACTCCTGCCAAACTCAGAGCACTTTTATTTTTAATGCACTAGCCTCTCATAAACGCATTACATGATTGAACCCTGCTTTTATTGCATTATTTGTGCCATTACAGGGATATACTTCAGACTACTATATATGGGGGTGCCTTCTACAGATGATTGCACAATCCTGTGATTGCACTGAAATGAGATCTACACTGCATTTCCTTTGAAAAAGTAACATTATGTCTTTATGATGTGATGAACAGGCCCACACTGCTACAAATTAAGCACAAGTCTGAACCTCGTCTTTGTACTGTTTTAGCTCCTTCACTATAAATAAAATGTGCAGGCTGTGTTTACACTGTGTAGGTTGGGGGGACGGGGGAGCGCGGATAGCGGCAGCTGTCTGTTATTAAGTAGGTAGTGTCTTGGACTGGGACACAGTCTTCCTGTCACTTCTTGTGATTCAGCAGCACACACACAGTCTGCAGATGAACACTGCTCCTACACGTTTCTTCATACATGTCAGCGTTAGCAGTAAAGAGGCATTGCTTTGTTCTTACCTAAATAGTTGGTCCTGATGGCGTTAGGCTCGCTGTATCCAATTAGGCGTTTGTTTACATCCCAAACGAGGTTGCCAGTGCAGGACATTGTGACCATATGTGGTTCTGAATTGACAATAACATTGAAACAGAGCTAACCCTTCCTCTTTTTTGATGTCGCCTTTTATCTCCCGTCGCCTCGGAGCAGTCCCTGCCCGTCGGGACGCCGTTGACGTTAGCTGGAGGAGACACTCAGTGTCCGCATTGCTGGAAGGGAAAGAGTCGCTCCTGTCCGGTCTCCGCTGTCCCCCCCCCTCCCCACTGAGCTGAAGCCCGACTGTGTTCCTGTTCTCCGTGCTGCTGCTAACTATCTGTCCTGCTAGCCTAGCCTGGTTTATTTCTTCAAGCGGTCAGCTGTGTCCAAATAACGCGAGAAACTCCGTGGTTGGCCACAGAGGGGAGGTGCGTTCGATTTGATCGCCTTGAAAGCTGACGGGGCGGGTGCATCCAGTTTTTATTAGTATTTCTGTTAGTGGCCAAGTTAGCTTCAGGCTTATCTCTTATTCAGTTATTACCGGTGGCTATGAATTGAATAAATGTCTTAACGATTTCTTAAAAAAGTATTGACATCAGTGACATTTTGTATATGTATGTATAAAAGGGATGATAGATATTAGCCAGAAAAATGTAGATATCTTGGCATGGGCACAAAAGAAGTAACAGAGCCAAAAGTATCTACAGTATACAGCAATGAACAATATGTGAAAGATTTGTCCTGAATAAGCGGGGGGAGGGGGACTGCAGCGCTGAGCTGAAACATAATATAACCATAACTCTCAAGTAAGATAAAAAAAAAAATGACATCTATGTGGTAAACAGTAAGATTTTTGAAAAATTGGTCTGGCCAGACACAGACGATGCAAACACAAAAAGAAAATATGATGTAAAGCTGTAGATTGATTTCCCTCAAAATATAAAATCTATACAAAGATATACAGCAGTAATATATAACACAAAATACAAATCCAAAAACACTATATATCCCTCAGTTTTGCGAACATTTATTTGTAAGTACCTTTTGTTGCTGATACTTTTCCACTAAGTTTCTCAACGTTTTTTACCCAACGTCATCAAGATCATAGTGTATGTATGTAAGTTTGTATGTTCCCTATGTCCTCCGAGACAAGTGGAGCAATCTTAACCTTAGTTATCGTTCATACTAGGTTTTGCAATATTATTTTATAATTTTACACATTTGAGTTTCTTATATATTTCATTACTTTACTATCACTTACCACAATTTATAATTTTATCAAAAAAAAATTTCTTATACCATTTTGTGAGCTGATTTTGGTCCAACTGTAATTATTACAAAATGACATCTTAACTGTATAATCAGTGTGTTGTTTATACAGTTAAGATGTCCACAACCAACAATGAAAAGAATAAAAATAAACTTTTGAACCTCTCAAGGCGCACCCTTGTAGTTTGATCAGGTGCTTGTCGGTTTACTTTTGTCTGAATGGCTGACACCCTTACCAAACGCTGAGTAAGTTTACATTTCTTAAACATACTTGCCCCTTAAAAACCCTCAATAAAATCTGAAATTCAAGTTGGTCTCACCTGCTCTCATCTCTGGATTCTTTAATAATTGAGATTTCAGCGGTGACTCTGTATGATCTCAGTTGCCACGCACTCGCCTTCTCCATACTTTGCTCTGACATAAGCGCTCTTTCAGACTCATTGAGTCTACCTGCAGGTTTCCCAGAATCAAAATGAAAGCAGAGAACAAAAATCACTCAAGAAATCCCATCCTCGTCACCAAGATTGTTGTGTAAAAATACATTGAGCATCGACCCAAACTGACTTTCTCAGATTTATCGAAAGAAACTTCAAACCTCTGCAAAGGGATCAACACAGCACAAACGGGGTTTGTACCAGCACTGACAAACAGGCAAAATAATATAGCTGCTTTATAGCCATACAGATATAGAATAAAGAAACTGTGAAAATGAAAGTGTTTTTGAATTTTATTTTCTGTAAATCATTTGATTTATTTAATACATTAAATATTATATTTTAGAGGCCGTTCTAATCTGATATTCCATTCTAGGCAAATTGACAGCAAATAAAACTAAGGACACTTTTAAAACTTTTTTTTTTAATTAATTTTTATTTGAATTCAATTCAATTTTATTTATATAGCGCCTAATCACACTCAGACAAAAACTGGTTCACCCGAAAGACAAAACGCCAAAACACAGACTTAACAATGTGGTGTATGCTGTACAGTGCAGCGAGGAATGCCCAGACCTCTACATTGGAGAGACCAAACAGCCACTTCACAAGCGCATGGCACAACACAGAAGAGCCACCTCCACAGGACAAGATTCAGCTGTCCATCTGCATCTTAAGGATAAAGGACACT
This sequence comes from Neolamprologus brichardi, assembly GCF_056152115.1. Classification (NCBI taxonomy): domain Eukaryota; kingdom Metazoa; phylum Chordata; class Actinopteri; order Cichliformes; family Cichlidae; genus Neolamprologus; species Neolamprologus brichardi. Next base: position 20,754,490 of record NC_142119.1, on the reverse strand, counting down.
CTTTCGAGGATGCCAATGTTCACATTTTGGACAGAGAGGACAGATAGTTTGAAAGAGGAGTGAAAGAAGCCATCTATGTCCACTGTGAGCGACCATCTTTGAACAGAGGCGGTGGTTTACGACACCAACTCTCTGCCATCTATAATCCAGTTTTGAGATCCCTTCCCAGACGCCTTAACGCCCACTCACACCCTGGGCCATCTGACCTCAGGAATTCGCATGATAAGGTGGGGCCAGGTTTCACAATGATCTCACCCGAAACTCTGGCTGATTGGGACCCACACCCAGTTCCACACCTTGGCTCAGGCAATTAGAGGATCATCAGGGGGTCCTTTTGTCCCTCTGTGGGGGGACACTCCCACCAGGTTTATATCTGGGACTCTCCACCATTTGACCTTAGAACTGAAGAAGCCTCTCGGATGAGAGGTGAAACGTCTTCAAGTAACTTAAAGAAGTCCAGACGCTTTTCTTTGCAAGCTCCTTTGACTACGATGACCTGGATGACTGAGAACCTTCACAGACATAGCGCCTAATCACAACAACAGTTGCCTCAAGGCGCTTTCTATTGTAAGGTAGACCCTACAATAGTACAGAACCCAACAATCATATGAGCCCCTATGAGCAAGCACTTTGGCGACAGTGGGAAGGAAAAACTCCCTTTTAACAGGAAGAAACCTCCAGCAGAACCAGGCTCAGGGAGGGGCGGCCATCTGCTGCGACCGGTTGGGGTGAGAGAAGGAAGACAGAATAAAGGACAGAAAAATGTTATAATGTAATGTGGTGAAATTATTATCAACCAGGTGGTTCATGAGACAATTATTTTAAAGTAGTCTGGTTTTAACATTAACAATGAAGAATTATAATAAAAATGTAATGCATCTAGGCTACGTCCACATGTACCCAGGTATTTTTGAAAACGCAGCTTTTTAGATGCAGGTGTTAGGTAAACTTTAACGTGCTCGTGAGAAAACCCTAGAGAAGAAATTAGGTCTCTTCAATGGGGCATTTCTTTTGAAACTTTTGACAATCACGTTGTCAATATTGTCTTGGCCATTAAACATTAACTCCAGGACAGTGTTTGGATTTTTCCACTTTTGCCGGAGTTCATTGTATACTCTCACACTGACTTCTTCAGTGTTCTCTAAGGACATTTTAAGCTTTTGGGACAAAATTTTAGCCCAAATCCTGTGGGTAAACCTGTTCATAATGGCTTTATCTGCCCCTAGAGGCAATTTCCTTGCCGTATTTGCGTTGCTTATAGCGTGCAGAACCAAATCTTTAGTGAAGCTTTCAACAACTTTCATGTACTCTTCTCGGTTTTCAGATATAGTGAGTACTCTTTTTGGCAAGGCCAACAGGAGTTCTGTAAATGTTGGGACAGTAATGTCGTCAAGCCGTTCCCTCAGACATAAAATCAAATATTTCTCCTTGCAGTTATGTGCTTTGCAAAGGTTGGTGAAAATGTCCTTGTTGATATTGGTCAGCCTTTTTGGAGATAGATCCAAATCTTTCTTGTCAATTTGAGGCCAGATTTTTTCAAGCAGACGATCACTGATGGAGTCCAGAGTTGAGCACCGTGTGATGTCCTTGTATTTAGACGAGGCTTTGCTTGTGGCCTCTGAAACTACCAACTGAAGAACTTTGTAAACACACATCTTTTCTTCAGACAGATAATCAGATGCCAGAGTGACGTCATAAGAACCAATATCAGAATCACCATTACCGACTGACACATGTATAGCTTTCTTTACAGGCTTTTCCAGGGGGCAAGCTTCTATGTTGTCCAAGTCTTTTGAGTAGTTTTTCTTCAAACAGCTTTTCTTCGGTTCTACTGTGGCTGCGGTTTGGGTTTGAGGAAGAAACATCTGGGACGACACAGACGTTTCTTCCTCAGATGACTCACAGCTGAAACCTATTAAAATATCTGGATATATGCAGGGTGGTGCAGGTACACGATCCAGTGTTAGAATTTCTCGATATTCACTGTCATCTGTGGATGTTTCATCAAGACTGCTCTCCTCTGCAGCCAAATGCAGCTTGAGGTTTTCTGAGTCTGAAGAGTCCTCCAGTCCTGGAGTTTCTGTTTCTTCATTAACACCGTGGCCATCTACAGAAATTTCTTTCAGGATGCTGTTCTTTGCTCCTGTTTCTTCTGTTTTCTCATGGGACTCTGTGTGCACTGAGTGAAGAGAGAGCTCATTATTCTGCGTGGACACTGCATCTCCCTTCTCCACGGTTGTGTCCATTGCATCCACTAACATGGAACAAAGTTTCAACATGTCTTTCAGCAAGGTGGAAGGCAGCTCAGTGTTGCAGTACTCTGGGTTGAACTGCAGAGATTGCCACTGTGGTACAATTATACCAAAAAAGTGGTCACTTAAGGACTTCCATGTTTCCACTGAGGCGTTACTGTGTGGAGTTGTCATGTTTAAGTTTGTATTACTATTTCTCTGACTCTGAAATGTAGAAGTGGAAATAAATTGTTGGCTGGTTGGAGTTGTACTAGGCATGTGTGCTCTTTGTAAACTAAATGCATGGGATTCTGGACAGCCCCTGTATAAGGGTTTAAGCCCCGCCCACATGCGGCTGAAGCCACTGTGACGTCATCCACTTTTCTTTGAAGTTGAACCTTCAAAGGTTTGGGGGCGGAGTTTAAGGTAATCTCTGACACAGCTGCATGACATTTAAATGGCATAAACTATTAATTTAAATTACCCATTGTAAATGTTGTTCTTAAAGCAGACTGGTTAATAATAATTTCACCACATGATATTTTCAAATTATTTTGTATTTGTTTAAATAAATGCATAATTCAAAGACAAGTTTGGTGATTTTTCATTGTATATCAAATTACAGTTGGACATTTTAGGTGTTCCCTAAATTTTAATGTAGGCATCAGGAAATAGATATTTTTTATTTTGCTTCTTTTTATTCAGATTCAAGCTGAGTACGATTAAAAGTTGTTGGTTTTTTTTTTTTTTTTTAACTCAGACTGAAGTTTGTATTCCTATCTACTGATATTAATTCATTGTTATCTTAATATAGCTTAAGGTGGGGTGCATGCATACCCATATGGAAACGATATATAAAAATCTTATAAAGTTGTATCTGTCTTGTGTGAAACTTGTATGAAAAGCATACAAGAGTGAAAACAGATATAAGATCCCTTGAAAAATATACATGAAACTTGTATATTTTGGATACTTACTAAAACAATATATGACCGTAATGAGAAAGTGGCCACCTTCATGAGTGAATCATATAAGCCTTATATGATTCACTATATGAAGTAGGCCACATCTTATGCAAGTCTTTTATAAGGTTTTTCTATTTCTTTTCCATATGGGTATACTTGAGCTTGTATGTATACTTTTTACCCTGTGTGGATAAGAGAAAATCTAAAACTAAATTCAAACTTCTGCACCCAATTCTTTCTTTTTAAAGTCATTAAAATGTATACTGTAAAGTTAGAGAAATCATTAAAAGCCCCAAATTACAATATAATATTCATATTCATTATAAGAGCCTCTAAACTTCTCACCACTTCTCCTGGCACTATTTTTGGTGATCCCAGCATCTGTTGACAAATTTGGAGTGGACGTCATAGTAATTTAACCTCAGTTATGGTTCATACTAGGTTTTGCAATATTATTTTATAATTTTACACATTTGACTTTCCTACATATTTCATTATTTTACTATCACTTACCACACTTTTATTATTATATTTTATTTTATCGAAACATTTCTTTCTTTTAGCATTTTGTGAGGGGATTTTGGTCCAACTGTAATTATTACAAAAGGACATCTTAGCTGTATAAACAACACACTGAACAACCGACAATGAAAAGAATAAAACTTCTGAACCTCTCAAGGCGCACCCTCAATAAAATCAGAAATTCAAGTTGGTCTCAGCCGCTCTCCACTCTGGATTCTTTAATAATTGAGATTTCAGCGGTGACTCTGTCTGATCTCAGTTGCCATGCACTCGCCGTCTGCATACTAGTGATGTGTCGGTCGCGAATCTTAGAGCCGACTCTTTGAAGTGAACGATGCGAGGAGCCGTTGGGGTTTTTTTCTTTCTCTCACCCTCTAGCTGTATCCCAATTCAGGGTCTGCAGCCTTAAAGGCCGCATTTTAAGGCCGATTACCTCACAGCGACGCAACGAAGGCTGTCCCAATTCAAAGGCTGCTCGAAATGCGGCCCTCAAATGCGTCCTTCATTTTCCTGAATTTTAAGGATGTGGCGGTGTAGACTTCATGGCCCAACATATTCCAGACTTCATAGCGCAGCGGTGGGTGTGGATAATTTTGCCGAAGAAAACGGTGGAAGTGGAGCGGCCAAAGAGTAAACTTTTAAAAGTAAGTACTGAATATTATGTCACTTATTTATGTGCAAATGTTTAATAATGAAGAACATTAAAACGTTACTGTTGGCCACATGTCGGTAAAGTTATGTGACATTAGCGCTGTTTGTACTTTCAGCGTTAACTTGGTTTTAAAGCCTTTACTTTAAAATATACGACGTTCAATAGTCGACCTTAATCTTACAGAGAATATGATGATTTTATGGATAATTAAAGTCAGTCATATATCCACAAACACAACAAGCTGAAAGTCAGTGATGCTGCTCGGTTTGCAGTCCTGAATATCACGGCACAAGCAGGATTCACTGCACTGTTAATGTTAGCTATGTTATATTGCTGCCTCTGTTCGGTGGTGTCGAGCCAAACGGACTTTAACGTGTGTTTGAACGAGCTGACGGTTCACTCGTTAAGCTGAAAGAAAGATGCTTTAATCACAGGAGTCACACATGTGTCCACTGTACCATCTGGGAACTCTTCTTGTTTAGCACTCGTAATAACACAAACACTAAATCCTCCTGTTTGTAGCAGTGTATACACCTGAGACTGTCACCTGTCTGTCTGTCCTGCACTCTCTCTCTTTTTCTTTCTCTCTGATTGTGGAATAAAAGTATGAACATGTATTTATAAGTTACACTTGTGTTTGAATCCTGCAGCTTATCACACATTTGATTTGCATGTGTGACGACTGCAAGTGTCCAGAGTGAGGACAGACTGAGGGACCCACTGCTGCACATCATCTGTGAGGCTTTGCACCCCTGATGATCCACCAGGACAAACTCAGCAGTGTGTGAGGAAGAGGAGGAGGAAGAGCCAGCAGCAGCTGACAGATGGAGAGAATAGACAGACTGTTCCCTGTTTGTGAAGGACTGCTAGGAAAGTTTAACATAACTAATTGTCTGTCCTGAATCAGTCTTATTAGGTAATGTTCAAATAATTTTTATCATTCCAGTGTTTTCAGTGTGGGAGAAAGTACTCAGGGCCTTCAAGTTACACACTATGAAAGGCAGAAACAAGTTTAATATTCAGAAACCTAAAGTATGTATCAGCAGCAGAATGGACCTAAAAATAAATGTTTGTTTCAGTTCTATGAAGCTTTGAGTATTTTGGATTAGTAGTACTGCTGTGTTTGTTGCATCATATTACTGTAATTGTTTATATGCTTTATATATTCGGAGGCAAGTTAATATATAGTGTTACATCATATTCTATAAGGATGTTATGTGTTTGTATACTTTGTGCCCAGTTTGACCCATTTAGCAGAAGTCAGCCTGTTTAAGGCCCTGATATCTATTCTGTATGACTTAACCTCCTGAGACCCAGTAATTCATTTTTGTGCACTGTAGTACACATTTAGTTTTTGCTTGTACCTCTCATACTCTACTTGCCACTCTTCTAAGTCCTGATGTTTCTTAGAGAGGACAACAGTACCTTTAAAATGATATCACATGTGTGGGGGTGTGGCCTTGCCAATTGTCTTTTTCCCACCTTTTCAAAATGGCTGGCATGCCCACAAGCACATTTTATGGGAGAAAGAAAGGTAAGCATGATATTTACATTTAAAATGTTTTTTAAAATCAGATTTTGATTAATTTTCAAAAATAAACATCTAGTAAATAATTTGAGGGGTTTTTAAGAATTAAGCTTATTTAGTTTCACAGAGGAAATGACTAATTTATTAATGTGTACTCTAGTGCACGTCGGGACTTTGTACTTATATTTATTTCACTTTTTCCTAGTAGACAACTCTTTGACAAAGGCAGAGAGAATTCTTAACAGAATAATTGAGGGAGATTCAAACATAGATTTTTCAGAAGATGAGAGTCATGTGAGCCAGATAGGAGAGGGTGAGAACCCAGGAGGAGCCACACAAAGATTATCGAGATGCAGTGGCAGATGTAATAGAGAAAAACACAGGGCCACCTGAAATCTGTCGTCCTATCTGGTCCAAAACCAACATGTAGGAGAATCTGGAATTTTTGATTTTGAGTTAAAAATAAAATATGGGTAAAATGCAGAAATGTTTTCCAGTAAAGTAAAAAAACAAGAGTCGCAATTATAGCTGAATCCATGACACCTGATTGTTTCTACAAGATCACGTCTTTGCTGAAAGTTGTCAATGATCTCAATGTGCCAAAAGAACTCACAGTATCTGGAGTTCAAGCTCCTTTTGGCTGAGAAACCAGGGACAAACATGTGAACAAGACCCGAATAATACCAGTAATGAAGAGTTCTCTCCAATAATCAAGAAAAGGAAGCCCCAACCAGATGAGAGTGTAACAAAATATGGTTCACTCCACTTGCCTGAAATGGTTAACAGTCCAAGGCATGTCAGTTGGAGAATGGTTGGGTGCAACAGTAAAACATATGTGAGATGCGGGAAGTGCCAAATGTTCCTTTGTGTCTCCAAATAAAAAAAATCACAGTACTTCCTCAGATATCATAAATGAATTGACTTTTGTGAAATAGAAAGCCCAGTGCAATCACTTGTTCCTGAACCAATGGCTTACAGCTAGTGAAGTGTCAGTGACTTCTAAGTTGACCCATGATCTACATTTTTATGATATTGTTATATAAATAAGTTTTAATATCCTGCTTACAAAAATTTCAGTGGAGCATTTAATTTTCTTAAATAGCTCTTGAATTTTGTTAGTTTCACATTCGTGATCAATGAAGTCCCCTTGTGCACTGAAGTGCACATGTTGTAAAATTTAAATAAAATGAGTTAAAAACAACACTTGATTTATCTGAAAAAAATCAAAATCAAAATATTTTTTTCCCCTGGGTCTCAGGAGGTTAAAGCAGTTATGACATGGTATGATATTCTCACCCAATAAAGGAATATTTAATATATCAGTCTACTCTTCATTCTATCAGAAAGTTATCACAGCTCGTACATTTTCTTTTTACACATATATGTAAGCATTGATCCAAATGTAATAATGCCAAAAAATTAAATGAACAATATTTGTCTCTTATATATAATACATCTATATATACACTGTCAAAGATACTTGTCTTTGAGTGAAGATTTAAGGCGATAGGAAATATAAATAACTGCAACTTGAATCTTTACTGAAGCTTAGTATTTGACACAGAATTCAAGTTCACTGCTGTAATAACTAATAATGATTGAAATAATAACTTTAATATTGGCCATATTATATTTACACTGACTTTAGTCTCATCAACAACATTAGCTAATCTTAAATGACTGTTCAGTACAGAAATGAAGCCCAACAATCATGTTTTACAGTCCTGTGGTCTCAGCCTCAGATACTTATCGAATCACACAAAGCTCATGTAGAAACAAATGTACAAAATATGTTCTCCTTCATTTCTGTCAAACAAAGCTGTATGAAACGTTTTCAGCGGTTAGTATCATGGTTGCTAGGCAACCTGGGCAGCGCAATGGAGGCTAGACCGTCCCATTTCACAAGCCTACAAGCCTTGCACTTCCGGCCTTAGTGGTCTTTGAGTACACGGACAGTTAAGGCTGCTTACTTTAAGGCTGCAGACCCTGAAATGGGATACAGCATGAATCTCGCACTTTTTTTCCGCTTCACTCCACACATGAGCCTTGTGCTTTGCGCTGGGAAGAGGGGGAGGGGCGGTAGTTACACTAGCACAGGGGTGTCCAAACTTTTTTCACTGAGGGCCACATACATAAAAATATAGGAGGGGCTGGGCCACTTACTAGAAATTAGGTATATAACCATAACTTTAGTGTATTAAAGTTAGAAAAATCACTTACAAGTGGTCGAATATATTATATTGTTGAATATAATTAAAGACAAAACTGCCTTCATCACAGCTTTCCATAAATGGATCTTTATTGATTTATTCAGAAAAAGCTTTGGTAGCTCATTCTCAGAAAAGCAGCCTCAGATTTCTTCTTAGATGGAAGATTTACAGTACAGAAAAAAAAAACAATAAAGGGGAAATGGGACGGGTACATTTCAAGCTTGTTATTTAAGTTATTAGGCTTAGCAACACACCTATTAACGTTCGTTTGAAACCGTTATCAACATTAACAGACTGAACTGGACTTAATAACAGGAGTGCATATAATTTTAGTAAATTATTCTGGTGAGTATCAGCTGCGCTGGGTATGTAAATCGGGACATCCAGCCGCGGTGCTGATCGCCACTCGTGCCAAAAATCCGGACAAATGTCACTTGATCAAGGAGCAAATCTGCATCAGATGAGATCAGCTGACTTTGCGTGTACGTGGGCAGTGCACAGCGGTGTGTACTCTGTGTGTTAACAAGAAAAGCGCATATAAGAAAGTGGCGTGCAAAAGCAGGGTAGTGACAGAATTGATGCGCATTATTGATATTTGAAGCATGTGTACCTGCACATTAACACACGGGTACTGTGGAATATATTTTTTACTCACCTAAAGTGCTCGTCCACTCCCCGCAAAAAAATAGCAGCTGTGCGGTGTCTGTGGCATCAGTGCTCTCATCGCATGCGATGGAGTAAAGATCAAAAGCACTGCTTTATCAGACAGTTGCAGTTTAATGTTGGCTGACAAGTCTTCACCAACTGGATTTCTGGACATGCTGACGTTGTTGACGGGCGCATTATTTCGGTGACTTTAACGAGGCCGTGTTTTATGAGGTCTCCATCTGAAAAAGGCTTGCCATGTCTTGCGATGAGTTGGGCGACCTCATAGCTGGCTATTGTAGCCTTTTCCTGAACCTTTTGAGCACGAAAAAATTACTGTTGCTGACCCCGCAGGAGAGTTACCCTTTGCTTTAATTTCTGCTCTCGCTCAGCACCAGTGTAGGATGCATAGGCCTGATGTTTGGTTTCATAATGATGTCGTACATTATACTCTTTCATAACTGCCATAATTTCAGTGCAGATCAAACAGACACACTTCCCCTTGAATTCTTTGAAGAAATATTCACTCTCCCACCATGTCTGAAATTTTCTGCATTCACTTTCTACCTTTCGCTTCTTTGGTTCTGCCATGTTTAGTAACTAACTTGGGCTAAATTTCTTCTGTGATTGTCCTTTTTGGTGGAGCAACTGCCTCGATCGACAGTAGCTCCCCCTGGTGTTAAAACTAAGAAGTGCAATACACTCAAGCAAAAGTTGTAGTGCGGGCCATATTCGATTCTATTTATAAAATTACTTGCGGGCCAATTAAAAATGGATCGCGGGCCGCACTTGGCCCGCGGGCCGGAGTTTGGACACCCCTGCACTAGCAGTAGCACAGGAACAGAGCAGGAGGGAGAGAGAGAGAGAAAGAGAGCCAGGGACAACAACGTCACATTAAAAAGGTATAGTAATGATCCACAACTATTTTCAGTTGCGGATGATAAAGGATTCAGAAAGTTTATTCATGCAGGCCTATATGACAGAGAATGTGTATCTTATTTTATTTTTCATGTTTTAATTTATATTTAATTGTGTTGTGTTTTGCAGTGTTTTGTGTTGTTTCACTTTAAATTTGTTTAAAAGGAAAAAGCTGAAAATTTAAATAGTTTAAAGTTGAAATGAAAATAGCTGTTTTTGTGTATTATATGATTTATTTATTACATTTTATGTGGAGTAAATAAATACAATTATATTTACAGTGGCCCCTAGAGACAAAGCACGTACAAACTCCAAAACACCTACGAACTCCGAAGCACGTACAAACTCCGAAGCACGTACAAACTCCAAATCATGTGAAAACTCCAAAACACGTAAAAAATCCGAAGCACGTACAAAACACAACAGAAGTGCTACAGGATGCTAGGGGCAGTGTTGAGCTTTTGTTACCTAGTGGCTACACAAGCCAGGAAGTACCAACGACCAGATTTGGTGTTGTTGTGGTAACAGGTAAATGAACATTTTTAAAATTATTTGAATATATATGAGTACTTGTGTATAAATACACAAACAACACACATATGCTTTCAATTGTGTAATTCAAGTGATCTAGGTAGCTCTGTTTGGGAAGTTCAGTTAACACTAGCAACGTGCTTTGGAGTTTGTACGTGCTTTGGAGTTTGTACTGCTTTGTCTCTAGGGGCCACCGTATATATTTATATATAAACATATATAAATGAAACCAGGATTTTTTTTTTACATTAGTAATTCCTTTTGTGCATAATTTTATATTGTTGTTAATAATAAATTAATTAAAGCAACAAAAAAACCCGAAGAGCCAGTTGGGAGCCGAAAGAGCCGGTTCTCTAAAAAGAGCCGGAAATCCCATTGCTACTCCATACTTTGCTCAGACATAAGCGCTCTTTCAGACTCATTGAGTCTTCCTGCGAGAACAAAAAGAGAACAAAAATCACTCAAGAAATCTCATCCTCGTCACCAAGATTGTTGTGGAAAAATACACTGAGCATCGACCCAAACTGACTTTCTCAGGTTTATCGAAAGAAGCTTCAAACCTTTGCAAAGGGATCAACACAGCACAAACGGGGTTCGTACCAGCACTGACAAACAAGCAAAAATAATAACAGCTCCTCTATAGCCATACAGATACAGAATAAAGAAACTGTGAAAATGAAAGTGTTTTTGAATTTTATTTTCTGTAAATCATTTGATTTATTTAATAAATTAAATATTATATTTTAGAGGCCGTTCTAATCTGCTATTCCATGCTAGGCAAATTGACAGCAAATAAAACTAAGTACACTTTTAAAACTTTTTTTAAATTAATTTTTATTTGAATTCAATTCAATTTTATTTATATAGCGCCTAATCACAACAACAGTTGCCTCAAGGCGCTTTCTATTGTAAGGTAGACCCTACAATAGTACAGAACCCAACAATTATATGAGCCCCTATGAGCAAGCACTTTGGCGACAGTGGGAAGGAAAAACTCCCTTTTAACAGGAAGAAACCTCCAGCAGAACCAGGCTCAGGGAGGGGCGGCCATCTGCTGCGACCGGTTGGGGTGAGAAAAGGAAGACAGAATAAAGGACAGAAAAATGTTATAATGTAATGTGATGAAATTATTATCAACCAGGTGGTTCATGAGACAATTATTTTAAAGTAGTCTGGTTTTAACATTAACAATGAAGAATTATAATAAAAATGTAATGCATCTAGGCTACGTCCACATGTACCCAGGTATTTTTGAAAACGCAGCTTTTTAGATGCATGTGTCAGGTAAACTTTAACGTGCTCGTGAGAAAATCCTAGAGAAGAAATTAGGTCTCTTCAATGGGGCATTTCTTTTGAAACTTTTAACAATCATGTTGTCAATATTGTCTTGGCCATTAAGCATTAACTCCAGGACAGTGTTTGGATTTTTCCACTTTTGCCGGAGTTCATTGTATACTTTCACACTGACTTCTTCAGTGTTCTCTAAGGACATTTTAAGCTTTTGGGACAAAATTTTAGCCCAAATCCTGTGGGTAAACCTGTTCATAATGGCTTTATCTGCCCCTAGAGGCAATTTCCTTGGCGTATTTGCGTTGCTTATAGCGTGCAGAACCAAATCTTTAGTGAAGCTTTCAACAACTTTCATGTACTCTTCTCGGTTTTCAGATATAGTGAGTACTCTTTTTGGTAAAGCCAACAGGAGTTCTGTAAATGTTGGGACAGTAATGTCGTCAAGCCGTTCCCTCAGACATAAAATCAAATATTTCTCCTTGCAGTTATGTGCTTTGCAAAGGTTGGTGAAAATGTCCTTATTGATATTGGTCAGCCTTTTTGGAGATAGATCCAAATCTTTCTCGTCAATTTGAGGCCAGATTTTTTCAAGCAGACGATCGTTGATAAGAGTCGGAGTTGTGGCACCGTGTGATGTCGGGTGGGGTGCATGCATACCCATATGGAAACGATATATATAAATCTTATAAAGTTGTATCTGTCTTGTGTGAAACTTGTATGAAAAGCATACAAGAGTGAAAACAGATATAAGATCCCTTGAAAAATTATATACATGAAACTTGTATATTTTGGATACTTACTAAAACAATATATGACCATAATGAGAAAGTGGCCACCTTCATGAGTGAATCATATAAGCCTTATATGATTCACTATATGAAGTAGGCCACATCTTATGCAAGTCTTTTATAAGGTTTTTCTATTTCTTTTCCATATGGGTATACTTGAGCTTGTATGTATACTTTTTACCCTGTGTGGATAAGAGAAAATCTAAAACTAAATTCAAACTTCTGCACCCAATTCTTTCTTTTTAAAGTCATTAAAATGTATACTGTAAAGTTAGAGAAATCATTAAAAGCCCCAAATTACAATATAATATTCATATTCATTATAAGAGCCTCTAAACTTCTCACCACATCTATATGAAACTCCTGGCACTATTTTTGGTGATCCCAGCATCTGTTGACAAATTTGGAGCGGACGTCATAGTAATTTAACCTCAGTTATGGTTCATACTAGGTTTTGCAATATTATTTTATAATTTTACACATTTGACTTTCCTACATATTTCATTATTTTACTATCACTTACCACACTTTTATTATTATATTTTATTTTATCGAAACATTTCTTTGTGAGGGGATTTTGGTCCAACTGTAATTATTACAAAAGGACATCTTAGCTGTATAAACAACACACTGAACAACCAACAATGAAAAGAATAAAAATAAACTTTTGAACCTCTCAAGGCGCACCCTTGTAGTTTGATCAGGTGCTTGTCGGTTTACTTTTGTCTGAATGGCTGACACCCTTACCAAACGCTGAGTAAGTTTACATTTCTTAAACATACTTGCCCCTTAAAAACCCTCAATAAAATCTGAAATTCAAGTTTGTCTCACCTGCTCTCATCTCTGGATTCTTTAATAATTGAGATTTCAGCGGTGACTCTGTATGATCTCAGTTGCCACGCACTCGCCTTCTCCATACTTTGCTCTGACATAAGCGCTCTTTCAGACTCATTGAGTCTACCTGCAGGTTTCCCAGAATCAAAATGAAAGCAGAGAACAAAAATCACTCAAGAAATCCCATCCTCGTCACCAAGATTGTTGTGTAAAAATACATTGAGCATCAACCCAAACTGACTTTCTCAGATTTATCGAAAGAAACTTCAAACCTCTGCAAAGGGATCAACACAGCACAAACGGGGTTCGTACCAGCACTGACAAACAAGCAAAATAATATAGCTGCTTTATAGCCATACAGATATAGAATAAAGAAACTGTGAAAATGAAAGTGTTTTTGAATTTTATTTTCTGTAAATCATTTGATTTATTTAATACATTAAATATTATATTTTAGAGGCCGTTCTAATCTGATATTCCATTCTAGGCAAATTGACAGCAAATAAAACTAAGGACACTTTTAAAACTTTTTTTTTAAATTAATTTTTATTTGAATTCAATTCAATTTTATTTATATAGCGCCTAATCACAACAACAGTTGCCTCAAGGCGCTTTCTATTGTAAGGTAGACCCTACAATAGTACAGAACCCAACAATCATATGACCCCCTATGAGCAAGCACTTTGGCGACAGTGGGAAGGAAAAACTCCCTTTTAACAGGAAGAAACCTCCAGCAGAACCAGGCTCAGGGAGGGGCGGCCATCTGCTGCGACCGGTTGGGGTGAGAGAAGGAAGACAGAATAAAGGACAGAAAAATGTTATAATGTAATGTGATGAAATTATTATCAACCAGGTGGTTCATGAGACAATTATTTTAAAGTAGTCTGGTTTTAACATTAACAATGAAGAATTATAATAAAAATGTAATGCATCTTGCTCGCTCTGTCGTATAGTATCACTTCCTTTTCCTGCTCAAACACAGTGGTGTTTCTGAGTAGCTTATTTGCTTAGCAGTTTAATTAACAACTTTTAATACATTCTTTTTTCATAGTATAATCTTCACGTGCTTCATCCGAAGCACACTTTCTGTGTACTCACTACCTAATTTATAGCCAAAGTATCCACTCACTGTCTCTGTACTGTTTCGCTAGCTTAGCTCGTAGCCGACTCGCTAGCACCATGGCTACTTCACCTGTCCCTTCTGCACTTTCTTGCTCATTGTGTCAGATGTTTAGTTACTCCTCGGCCTCCTTTAGCAGTAATGATATCTGTAACAAATGTAGCATATTTGCAGCTCTGGAGGCCAGGATTACTGAACTGGAGACTCAGCTTCGCACCCTGCACTCACCCTTAGCTAGCCAGGCCCCTGTAGCTGGTGCAGCCGAAGATAGCGTAGGCCCCGCTAGCTGTTCCCCGGCAGATCCCAAGCAGCTGGGGAAAGACGGCTGGGTAACGGTGAGGAGGAAGCGTAGTCCTAAACAGAAGCCCCAGGTACACCACCAACCCGTTCATTTGTCTAACCGTTTTTCCCCACTCGGTGACACACCCGCTGGGGGTCAAACTCTGGTAATTGGTGATTTTGTTCTCAGACATGTGAAGCTAGAGACACCGGCAACCATAGTCAATTGTCTTCCAGGGGCCAGAGCAGGCGACATTGAAGGAAATTTAAAACTGCTGGCTAAGGGTAAACGTAAATTCAATAAAATCATAATTCACGTCGGCAGTAATGACACCCGGTTACGCCAATCGGAGGTCACTAAAATCAATATTGAATCGGTGTGCAACTTTGCCAAAACAATGTCGGACTCTGTAGTTTTCTCTGGTCCCCTCCCCAATCAGACCAGGAGTGACATGTTTAGCCGCATGTTCTCCTTAAATTGCTGGCTGTCTGAGTGGTGTCCCAGAAATGATGTGGGCTTCATAGATAATTGGCAAACCTTCTGGAGGAAACCTGGTCTTGTTAGGAGAGATGGCATCCATCCCACTTTGGATGGAGCAGCTCTCATTTCTAGAAATATCGACAAATTTATTAAACCCCTCAAAATATGACTATCCAGAGTTGGGACCAGGAAGCAGAGTTGCAGTCTTACACGCCTCTCTGCAGCTTCCCTCCTCCTGCTACCCCCCAAAAAACCCATCTCCATAGAGACTGTGTCCGCTTCCAAAAAGACAAAAAACAAACTAAAAACTAGCAACAAACAACTTAAACATTTACAAAGAAAGAACAATACAGTATCCACACCTGAACCAAAGAGTAAAACAGTGAAATGTGGATTATTAAATATTAGGTCTCTCTCCTCCAAGTCTCTGTTAGTACATGACTTAATAATTGATCAACAAATTGATTTACTCTGCCTTACAGAAACCTGGTTGCAGCAGGATGATTATGTTAGTTTAAATGAATCAACACCCCCGAGTCATTCTAACTACCAGAAATCTCGAAGCACAGGTCGAGGGGGCGGTGTGGCAGCAATTTTTCACACCAGTCTATTAATTAATGAAAGACCAAGACAGACTTTTAATTCATTTGAAAGCCTGATGCTTAACATTGTCCACCCCAGCTGTGAAACTCAGAAACCAGTCTTACTTGTTATCATCTATCGTCCACCTGGGCCTTACACAGAGTTTCTGTCTGATTTCTCAGACTTTATATCTAATTTAGTTCTGAGCTCAGATAAAATAATTATTGTGGGTGATTTTAACATCCATGTTGATGCTAAAAATGACAGCCTCAACATGGCATTTAATCTGTTGTTAGACTCAATTGGTTTCTCTCAAAATGTAAAAGAACCCACCCACCACTTTAATCACACTCTAGATCTTGTTTTAACATATGGCATAGAAACTGAACATTTAACAGTGTTTCCTGAAAACCCTCTCCTGTCTGATCATTTCTTGATAACATTTACATTTACAATAATTGATTACGCAGCAGTGGAGAGTGGACTTTATCAAAGTAGATGTCTTTCTGAAAGCGCTGTAACTAAGTTTAAGAATATAATCCAGCCACTGTTATTATCGTCAATGCCCTGTACCAACACAGAGCAGAGCAGCTATCTGAACGCTACCCCAACAGAGGTCGATTATCTTGTTAATAATTTCACCTCCTCACTACGTACGACTCTGGATACTGTAGCTCCGGTGAAAACTAAGGTCTCTAATCAGAAGTACCTGACCCCGTGGTATAATTCTCAAACACGTACCCTAAAGCAGATGACTCGTAATCTGGAGAGGAAATGGCGTGTCACAAATTTAGAGGATCATCATTTAGCCTGGAGAAATAGTTTGTTGCTTTATAAAAAAGCCCTCCGCAAAGCCAGAACAGCTTACTACTCATCACTGATTGAAGAAAATAAGAACAACCCCAGGTTTCTCTTCAGCACTGTAGCCAGGCTGACAAAAAGTCAGAGCTCTTTTGAGCCAACCATCCCTTTAACGTTAACTAGTGATGACTTCATGAACTTCTTCACAAATAAAATTTTTATCATTAGAGAAAAAATTACCAATAATCATCCCACAGATGTAATATTATCAACAGCTACTCTTAGTACCATTGATGTTAAGTTAGACTCTTTTTCTCCAATCGATCTTTCTGAGTTAACTTCAATAATTACTTCCTCCAAACCATCAACGTGTCTTTTAGACCCCATTCCTACAAAACTGCTCAAAGAAGTCCTGCCATTGATTAATTCTTCGATCTTATATATGATCAACCTATCTCTAATAATCGGCTATGTACCACAGGCCTTCAAGGTGGCTGCAGTTAAACCTTTACTCAAAAAGCCATCTCTAGACCCAGCAGTCTTAGCTAATTATAGGCCAATCTCCAACCTTCCTTTCATATCAAAAATCCTTGAAAGAGTAGTTGTCAAACAGCTAACAGATCATCTGCAGAGGAATGGTTTATTTGAAGAGTTTCAGTCAGGTTTCAGAGTTCATCACAGCACAGAAACAGCTTTAGTGAAGGTTACAAATGATCTTCTTATGGCCTCTGACAGTGGACTCATCTCTGTGCTTGTCCTTCTTGACCTTAGTGCAGCATTCGATACTGTTGACCATAATATCCTATTAGAGCGATTAGAACATGCTGTAGGTATTACAGGTATTGCACTGCAGTGGTTTGTATCATATCTATCTAATAGACTCCAATTTGTGCATGTAAATGGAGAGTCCTCTTCACACACTGAGGTTAATTATGGAGTTCCACAGGGTTCAGTGCTAGGACCAATTCTGTTTACATTATACATGCTTCCCCTAGGCAGCATCATTAGAAGACATAGCATACATTTTCACTGCTATGCAGATGACACCCAGCTCTATCTGTCCATGAAGCCAGATAACACACACCAATTAGTTAAACTGCAGGAATGTCTTAAAGACATAAAGACTTGGATGGCCACTAACTTTCTGCTTCTTAACTCAGATAAAACTGAGGTCATTGTACTCGGCGCTGAAAATCTTAGAAATATGGTATCTAACCAGATTCTTACTCTGGATGGCATTACCTTGGCCTCCAGTAACACTGTGAGGAACCTTGGAGTCATTTTTGACCAGGATATGTCCTTCAACGCACATATTAAACAAATATGTAAGACTGCGTTCTTCCATTTGCGCAACATCTCTAAAATTAGAAATATCCTGTCTCAGAGTGACGCTGAAAAACTAGTTCATGCATTTATTACTTCCAGGCTGGACTACTGCAATTCATTGTTATCAGGATGTCCAAAAAACTCACTGAAAAGCCTTCAGTTAATCCAAAATGCTGCAGCAAGAGTACTGACAGGGACTAGAAAGAGAGAGCATATTTCTCCTGTTTTGGCTTCCCTTCATTGGCTTCCTGTTAAATCCAGAATCGAATTCAAAATCCTGCTCCTCACATACAAGGTCTTAAATAATCAGGCCCCATCTTATCTTAATGACCTTGTAGTACCATATAACCCTATTAGAGCACTTCGCTCTAATAGGGTTAGAGTTTTCCTGTGGGTAAACCTGTTCATAATGGCTTTATCTGCCCCTAGAGGCAATTTCCTTGCCGTATTTGCGTTGCTTATAGCGTGCAGAACCAAATCTTTAGTGAAGCTTTCAACAACTTTCATGTACTCTTCTCGGTTTTCAGATATAGTGAGTACTCTTTTTGGCAAGGCCAACAGGAGTTCTGTAAATGTTGGGACAGTAATGTCGTCAAGCCGTTCCCTCAGACATAAAATCAAATATTTCTCCTTGCAGTTATGTGCTTTGCAAAGGTTGGTGAAAATGTCCTTGTTGATATTGGTCAGCCTTTTTGGAGATAGATCCAAATCTTTCTTGTCAATTTGAGGCCAGATTTTTTCAAGCAGACGATCACTGATGGAGTCCAGAGTTGAGCACCGTGTGATGTCCTTGTATTTAGACGAGGCTTTGCTTGTGGCCTCTGAAACTACCAACTGAAGAACTTTGTAAACACACATCTTTTCTTCAGACAGATAATCAGATGCCAGAGTGACGTCATAAGAACCAATATCAGAATCACCATTACCGACTGACACATGTATAGCTTTCTTTACAGGCTTTTCCAGGGGGCAAGCTTCTATGTTGTCCAAGTCTTTTGAGTAGTTTTTCTTCAAACAGCTTTTCTTCGGTTCTACTGTGGCTGCGGTTTGGGTTTGAGGAAGAAACATCTGGGACGACACAGACGCTTCTTCCTCAGATGACTCACAGCTGAAACCTATTAAAATATCTGGATATATGCAGGGTGGTGCAGGTACACGATCCAGTGTTAGAATTTCTCGATATTCACTATCATCTGTGGATGTTTCATCAAGACTGCTCTCCTCTGCAGTCAAATGCAGCTTGAGGTTTTCTGAGTCTGAAGAGTCCTCCAGTCCTGGAGTTTCTGTTTCTTCATTATCACCGTGGCCATCTACAGAAATTTCTTTCAGGATGCTGTCCTTTGCTCCTGTTTCTTCTGTTTTCTCATGGGACTCTGTGTGCACTGAGTGAAGAGAGAGCTCATTATTCTGCGTGGACACTGCATCTCCCTTCTCCACGGTTGTGTCCATTGCATCCACTAACATGGATGCAACGGCTGCAGTGAGGGTTTGAGGAGGAAACATCTGGGACGACACAGACGTTTCTTCCTCAGATGACTCACAGCTGAAACCTATTAAAATATCTGGATATATGCAGGGTGGTGCAGGTACACGATCCAGTGTTAGAATTTCTCGATATTCACTATCATCTGTGGATGTTTCATCAAGACTGCTCTCCTCTGCAGTCAAATGCAGCTTGAGGTTTTCTGAGTCTGAAGAGTCCTCCAGTCCTGGAGTTTCTGTTTCTTCATTATCACCGTGGCCATCTACAGAAATTTCTTTCAGGATGCTGTCCTTTGCTCCTGTTTCTTCTGTTTTCTCATGGGACTCTGTGTGCACTGAGTGAAGAGAGAGCTCATTATTCTGCGTGGACACTGCATCTTCCTTCTCCACGGTTGTGTCCATTGCATCCACTAACATGGAACAAAGTTTCAACATGTCTTTCAGCAAAGTGGAAGGCAGCTCAGTGTTGCAGTACTCTGGGTTGAACTGCAGAGATTGCCACTGTGGTACAATTGTACCAAAAAAGTGGTCACTTAAGGACTTCCATGTTTCCACTGAGGTGTTACTGTGTGGAGTTGTCATGTTTAAGTTTGTATTACTATTTCTCTGACTCTGAAATGTAGAAGTGGAAATAAATTGTTGGCTGGTTGGAGTTGTACTAGGCATGTGTGCTCTTTGTAAACTAAATGCATGGGATTCTGGACAGCCCCTGTATAAGGGTTTAAGCCCCGCCCACATGCGGCTGACGCCACTGTGACGTCATCCACTTTTCTTTGAAGTTGAACCTTCAAAGGTTTGGGGGCGGGGTTTAAGGTAATCTCTGACACAGCTGCATGACATTTAAATGGCATAAACTATTAATTTAAATTACCCATTGTAAATGTTGTTCTTAAAGCAGACTGGTTAATAATAATTTCACCACATGATATTTTCAAATTATTTTGTATTGTTGGTCTCTTATTTTGTATAAGTTGGTCTCAGCCGCTCTCCACTCTGGATTCTTTAATAATTGAGATTTCAGCGGTGACTCTGTGTGATCTCAGTTGCCATGCACTCGCCGTCTCCATACTAGTGATGTGTCGGTCGCGAATCTTAGAGCCGACTCTTT
This sequence comes from Neolamprologus brichardi, assembly GCF_056152115.1. NCBI lineage: Eukaryota > Metazoa > Chordata > Actinopteri > Cichliformes > Cichlidae > Neolamprologus > Neolamprologus brichardi. Next base: position 20,734,197 of record NC_142119.1, on the reverse strand, counting down.
GAAGTGAACGATGCGAGGAGCCGTTGGGTTTTTTTCTTTCTCTCACCCTCTAGCTGTATCCCAATTCAGGGTCTGCAGCCTTAAAGGCCACATTTTAAGGCCGATTACGTCACAGCGACGCGACGAAGGCTGTCCCAATTCAAAGGCTGCTCGAAATGCGGCCCTCAAATGCGTCCTTCATTTTCCTGAATTTTAAGGATGTGGCGGTGTAGACTTCATGGCCCAACATATTCCAGACTTCATAGCGCGGCGGTGGGTGTGGATAATTTTGCCGAAGAAAACGGTGGAAGCGGAGCGGCCAAAGAGTAAACTTTTAAAAGTAAGTACTGAATATTATGTCACTTATTTATGTGCAAATGTTTAATAATGAAGAACATTAAAACGTTACTGTTGGCCACATGTCGGTAAAGTTATGTGACATTAGCGCTGTTTGTACTTTCAGCGTTAACTTGGTTTTAAAGCCTTTACTTTAAAATATACGACGTTCAATAGTCGACCTTAATCTTACAGAGAATATGATGATTTTATGGATAATTAAAGTCAGTCATATATCCACAAACACAACAAGCTGAAAGTCAGTGATGCTGCTCGGTTTGCAGTCCTGAATATCACGGCACAAGCAGGATTTATTGCACTGTTAATGTTAGCTATGTTATATTGCTGCCTCTGTTCAGTGGTGTCGAGCCAAATGGACTTTAACGTGTGTTTGAATGAGCTGACGGTTCACTCGTTAAGCTGAAAGAAAGATGCTTTAATCACAGGAGTCACACATGTGTCCACTGTACCATCTGGGAGCTCTTCTTGTTTAGCACTCGTAATAACACAAACACTAAATCCTCCTGTTTGTAGCAGTGTATACACCTGAAACTGTCACCTGTCTGTCTGTCCTGCACTCTCTCTCTTTTTCTTTCTCTCTGATTGTGTAATAAAAGTATGAACATGTATTTATAAGTTACACTTGTGTTTGAATCCTGCAGCTTATCACACATTTGATTTGCATGTGTGACAACTGCAAGTGTCCAGAGTGAGGACAGACTGAGGGACCCACTGCTGCACATCATCTGTGAGGCTTTGCACCCCTGATGATCCACCAGGACAAACTCAGCAGTGTGTGAGGAAAAGGAGGAGGAAGCGCCAGCAGCAGCTGACAGATGGAGAGAATAGACAGACTGTTCCCTGTTTGTGAAGGACTGCTAGAAAAGTTTAAAATAACTAATTGTCTGTCCTGAATCAGTCTTATTAGGTAATGTTCAAATAATTTTTTATCATTCCAGTGTTTTCAGTGTGGGAGAAAGTACTCAGGGCCTTCAAGTTACACACTATGAAAGGCAGAAACAAGTTTAATATTCAGAAACCTAAAGTATGTATCAGCAGCAGAATGGACCTAAAAATAAATGTTTGTTTCAGTTCTATGAAGCTTTGAGTATTTTGGATTAGTAGTACTGCTGTGTTTGTTGCATCATATTACTGTAATTGTTTATATGCTTTATATATTCGGAGGCAAGTTAATATATAGTGTTACATCATATTCTATAAGGATGTTATGTGTTTGTATACTTTGTGCCCAGTTTGACCCATTTAGCAGAAGTCAGCCTGTTTAAGGCCCTGATATCTATTCTGTATGACTTAAAGCAGTTATGACATGGTATGATATTCTCACCCAATAAAGGAATATTTAATATATCAGTCTACTCTTCATTCTATCAGAAAGTTATCACAGCTCGTACATTTTCTTTTTATACATATATGTAAGCATTGATCCAAATGTAATAATGCCAAAAAATTAAATGAACAATATTTGTCTCTTATATATAATACATCTATATATACACTGTCAAAGATACTTGTCTTTGAGTGAAGATTTAAGGTGATAGGAAATATAAATAACTGCAACTTGAATCTTTACTGAAGCTCAGTATTTGACACAGAGTTCAAGTTCACTGCTGTAATAACTAATAATGATTGAAATAATAACTTTAATATTGGCCATATTATATTTACACTGACTTTAGTCTCATCAACAACATTAGCTAATCTTAAATGACTGTTCAGTACAGAAATGAAGCCCAACAATCATGTTTTACAGTCCTGTGGTCTCAGCCTCAGATACTTATCAAATCACACAAAGCTCATGCAGAAACAAATGTACAAAATATGTTCTCCTTCATTTCTGTCAAACAAAGCTGTATGAAACGTTTTCAGCGGTTAGTATCATGGTTGCTAGGCAACCTGGGCAGCGCAATGGAGGCTAGACCGTCCCATTTCACAAGCCTACAAGCCTTGCACTTCCGGCCTTAGTGGTCTTTGAGTACACGGACAGTTAAGGCTGCTTACTTTAAGGCTGCAGACCCTGAATTGGGATACAGCATGAATCTCGCACTTTCTTTCCGCTTCACTCCGCACACGAGCCTTGTGCTTTGCGCTGGGAAGAGGGGGAGGGGCGGTAGTTACACTAGCAGTAGCACAGGAACAGAGCAGGAGGGAGAGAGAGAAAGAGGGCCAGGGACAACAACGTCACATTAAAAAGGTATAGTAATGATCCACAACTATTTTCAGTTGCGGATGATAAAGGATTCAGAAAGTTTATTCATGCAGGCCTATATGACAGAGAATGTGCTTCTTATTTTTTTTTCATGTTTTAATTTATATTTAATTGTGTTGTGTGTTGCAGTGTTTTGTGTTGTTTCACTTTAAATTTGTTTAAAAAGAAAAAGCTGAAAATTTAAATAGTTAAAAGTTGAAATGTAAATAGCTGTTTTTGTGTATTATATGATTTATTTATTACATTTTATGTGGAGTAAATAAATACAATTATATTTACGGTGGCCCCTAGAGACAAAGCACGTACAAACTCCAAAACACCTACGAACTCCGAAGCACGTACAAACTCCAAAACACGTACAAACTCCAAATCATGTGAAAACTCCAAAACACGTAAAAAATCCGAAGCACGTACAAAACACAACAGAAGTGCTACAGGATGCTAGGGGCAGTGTTGAGCTTTTGTTACCTAGTGGCTACACAAGCCAGGAAGTACCAACGACCGGATTTGGTGTTGTTGTGGTAACAGGTAAATGAACATTTTTAAAATTATTTGAATATATATGAGTGCTTGTGTATAAATACACAAACAACACACATATGCTTTCAATTGTGTAATTCAAGTGATCTAGGTAGCTCTGTTTGGGAAGTTCAGTTAACACTAGCAACGTGCTTTGGAGTTTGTACGTGCTTTGTCTCTAGGGGCCACCGTATATATTTATATATAAACATATATAAATGAAACCAGGATTTTTTTTACATTAGTAATTCCTTTTGTGCATAATTTTATATTGTTGTTAATAATAAATTAATTAAAGCAACAAAAAAACCGGAGAGCCGGTTGGGAGCCGAAAGAGCCGGTTCTCTAAAAAGAGCCGGAAATCCCATTGCTACTCCATACTTTGCTCAGACATAAGCGCTCTTTCAGACTCATTGAGTCTACCTGCGAGAACAAAAAGAGAACAAAAATCACTCAAGAAATCTCATCCTCGTCACCAGGATTGTTGTGGAAAAATACACTGAGCATCGACCCAAACTGACTTTCTCAGGTTTATCGAAAGAAGCTTCAAACCTTTGCAAAGGGATCAACACAGCACAAACGGGGTTCGTACCAGCACTGACAAACAAGCAAAATAATAACAGCTCCTCTATAGCCATACAGATACAGAATAAAGAAACTGTGAAAATGAAAGTGTTTTTGAATTTTATTTTCTGTAAATCATTTGATTTATTTAATAAATTAAATATTATATTTTAGAGGCCGTTCTAATCTGATATTCCATGCTAGGCAAATTGACAGCAAATAAAACTAAGTACACTTTTAAAACTTTTTTTAAATTAATTTTTATTTGAATTCAATTCAATTTTATTTATATAGCGCCTAATCACAACAACAGTTGCCTCAAGGCGCTTTCTATTGTAAGGTAGACCTTACAATAGTACAGAACCCAACAATCATATGAGCCCCTATGAGCAAGCACTTTGGCGACAGTGGGAAGGAAAAACTCCCTTTTAACAGGAAGAAACCTCCAGCAGAACCAGGCTCAGGGAGGGGCGGCCATCTGCTGCGACCGGTTGGGGTGAGAGAAGGAAAACAGAATAAAGGACAGAAAAATGTTATAATGTAATGTGGTGAAATTATTATCAACCAGGTGGTTCATGAGACAATTATTTTAAAGTAGTCTGGTTTTAACATTAACAATGAAGAATTATAATAAAAATGTAATGCATCTAGGCTACGTCCACATGTACCCAGGTATTTTTGAAAACGCAGCTTTTTAGATGCAGGTGTTAGGTAAACTTTAACGTGCTCGTGAGAAAACCCTAGAGAAGAAATTAGGTCTCTTCAATGGGGCATTTCTTTTGAAACTTTTGACAATCACGTTGTCAATATTGTCTTGGCCATTAAGCATTAACTCCAGGACAGTGTTTGGATTTTTCCACTTTTGCCGGAGTTCATTGTATACTCTCACACTGACTTCTTCAGTGTTCTCTAAGGACATTTTAAGCTTTTGGGACAAAATTTTAGCCCAAATGCTGTGGGTAAACCTGTTCATAATGGCTTTATCTGCCCCTAGAGGCAATTCCCTTGCCTCATTTGCGTTGCTTATAGTGTGCAGAACCAAATCTTTAGTGAAGCTTTCAACAACTTTTACATACTCTTCTCGGTTTTTATATATAGTGAGTACTCTTTTTGGCAAGGCCAACAGGTGTTTTGTAAATGTTGGGACAGTAATATCGTCAAGCCGTTCCCTCAGACATAAAATCAAATATTTCTTCTTGCAGTTATGTGCTTTGCAAAGGTTGGTGAAAATGTCCTTGTTGATATTGGTCAGCCTTTTTGGAGATAGATCCAAATCTTTCTTGTCAATCTGAGGCCAGATTTTTTCAAGCAGACGATCGCTGATAGAGTCCAGAGTTGAGCACCGTGTGATGTCCTTGTATGTAGACGAAGCTATGCTTGCGGCCTCTGAAACTACCAACTGAATAACTTTGTAAACACACATCTTTTCTTCAGACAGATAATCAGATGCCAGAGTGATGTCATAAGAACCAAAATCTGAATCAGACTTACGGACTGACCTATGTAGTTTTTTCTTCACAGCCTTTTCCAGGGGGCAAGCTTCTATGTTGTCCAATTCTTTTGTATCAGCTGAGTAGTTTATCCCCTGTTCTACTGTGGTTTGGGTTTGAGGAGGAAACATCTGAGACGACACAGACGTTTCTTCCTCAGATGACTCACAGCTGAAACCTATTAAAATATCTGGATATATGCAGGGTGGTGTAGGTGCACGATCCACTGTTAGAATTTCTCTGTTTTCACTGTCATCTGTGGATGTTTCATCAAGACTGCTCCCCTCTGCAGTCAAATATAGCTTGAGGTTTTCTGAGTCTGAAGAGTCCTCCAGTCCTGGAGTTTCTGTTTCTTCATTAACACCGTGGCCATCTACAGAAATTTCTTTCAGGATGCTGTCCTTTGCTCCTGTTTCTTCTGTTTTCTCATGGGACTCTGTGTGCACTGAGTGAAGAGAGAGCTCATTATTCTGCGTGGACACTGCATCTTCCTTCTCCACGGTTGTGTCCATTGCATCCACTAACATGGAACAAAGTTTCAACATGTCTTTCAGCAAAGTGGAAGGCAGCTCAGTGTTGCAGTACTGTGGGTTGAACTGCAGAGATTGCCACTGTGGTACAATTGTACCAAAAAAGTGGTCACTTAAGGACTTCCATGTTTCCACTGAGGTGTTACTGTGTGGAGTTGTCATGTTTAAGTTTGTATTACTATTTCTCTGACTCTGAAATGTAGAAGTGGAAATAAATTGTTGGCTGGTTGGAGTTGTACTAGGCATGTGTGCTCTTTGTAAACTAAATGCATGGGATTCTGGACAGCCCCTGTATAAGGGTTTAAGCCCCGCCCACATGCGGCTGACGCCACTGTGACGTCATCCACTTTTCTTTGAAGTTGAACCTTCAAAGGTTTGGGGGCGGGGTTTAAGGTAATCTCTGACACAGCTGCATGACATTTAAATGGCATAAACTATTAATTTAAATTACCCATTGTAAATGTTGTTCTTAAAGCAGACTGGTTAATAATAATTTCACCACATGATATTTTCAAATTATTTTGTATTGTTGGTCTCTTATTTTGTATAAGTTGGTCTCAGCCACTCTCCACTCTGGATTCTTTAATAATTGAGATTTCAGCGGTGACTCTGTGTGATCTCAGTTGCCATGCACTCGCCGTCTCCATACTAGTGATGTGTCGGTCGCGAATCTTAGAGCCGACTCTTTGAAGTGAACGATGCGAGGAGCCGTTGGGGTTTTTTTCTTTCTCTCACCCTCTAGCTGTATCCCAATTCAGGGTCTGCAGCCTTAAAGGCCGCATTTTAAGGCCGATTACGTCACAGCGACGCGACGAAGGCTGTCCCAATTCAAAGGCTGCTCGAAATGCGGCCCTCAAATGCGTCCTTCATTTTCCTGAATTTTAAGGATGTGGCGGTGTAGACTTCATGGCCCAACATATTCCAGACTTCATAGCGCGGCGGTGGGTGTGGATAATTTTGCCGAAGAAAACGGTGGAAGCGGAGCGGCCAAAGAGTAAACTTTTAAAAGTAAGTACTGAATATTATGTCACTTATTTATGTGCAAATGTTTAATAATGAAGAACATTAAAACGTTACTGTTGGCCACATGTCTGTAAAGTTATGTGACATTAGCGCTGTTTGTACTTTCAGCGTTAACTTGGTTTTAAAGCCTTTACTTTAAAGTATACGACGTTCAATAGTCGACCTTAATCTTACAGAGAATATGATGATTTTATGGATAATTAAAGTCAGTCATATATCCACAAACACAACAAGCTGAAAGTCAGTGATGCTGCTCGGTTTGCAGTCCTGAATATCACGGCACAAGCAGGATTCATTGCACTGTTAATGTTAGCTATGTTATATTGCTGCCTCTGTTCGGTGGTGTCGAGCCAAACGGACTTTAACGTGTGTTTGAGCGAGCTGACGGTTCACTCGTTAAGCTGAAAGAAAGATGCTTTAATCACAGGAGTCACACATGTGTCCACTGTACTATCTGGGAACTCTTCTTGTTTAGCACTCGTAATAACACAAACACTAAATCCTCCTGTTTGTAGCAGTGTATACACCTGAGACTGTCACCTGTCTGTCTGTCCTGCACTCTCTCTCTTTTTCTTTCTCTCTGATTGTGTAAGAAAAGTATGAACATACCCCTATGAAAAAAACATCGAGGGAACAGTTTACCCTGCCCGGGATAGGGTTACCGGGGCCCCGCCCTGGAGCCAGGCCCGGGGAGGGTGCCCGAGGGCGAGCGTCTGGTGGCCGGGCCTTAGTCCATGGGGCCCGGCTGGGCACAGCCCGAAGAGGAGACATGGGCCCATCCTCCCGCAGGCCCACCACCTGCAGGAGGCGCCATAGGGGTCGGGTGCATTGTGTGCCGGGTGGCGGCCAGGAGCGGAGGCCCTGGCGGACTGACCCCCGGCTGCCAAGACTGGCAATAGGGACATGGAATGTCACCTCTCTGGTGGGGAAGGAGCCTGAGTTAGTGCGTGAGGTTGAGAGGTACCGGCTAGATATAGTCGGGCTCACCTCTACGCACGGCTTGGGCTCTGGAACCAGTCTCCTGGAGAGGGGCTGGACTCTGTCTCAGTCTGGAGTTGCCCCTGGTGAGAGGCGGCGGGCTGGGGTGGGTATTCTAATATCCCCTCGGCTTGCTGCCGGTACGTTGGGGTTTTTCCCGGTGGACGAGAGGGTTTGTTCCCTGCGCCTTAGGGTCGGGGAACGGGTCCTGGCTGTCATCTGCGCTTATGCGCCGAGTGGCAGTTCGGAGTACCCAGCCTTCTTAGAGTCCCTGGGGGGGGTGCTGGAAGGTGCTCCACCTGGAGACTCTGTTGTCCTGCTGGGAGACTTCAATGCTCACGTGGGTAACGACAGCGAGACCTGGAGGGGCGTGATTGGGAGGAACGGCCTCCCTGATCTGAACCCGAGCGGTGCTTTGTTATTGGACTTCTGTGCTAATCACAGTTTGGCCATAACGAACACCTTGTTCGAACATAAGAGTGTCCATAAGTGCACGTGGCACCAGGACGCTCTAGGCCGTAGGTCGATGATCGATTTTGTAATCGTATCACCAGACCTGCGACCATATGTTCTGGACACTCGGGTAAAGAGAGGGGCTGAGCTGTCAACTGATCACCACCTGGTGGTGAGTTGGATCAGGTGGCGAGGGAGGACGCTGGACAGACCTGGTGCACCTAAACGTGTAGTGAGGGTGTGCTGGGAACGACTAGCAGAGGCCCCAGTCCGCGAGATCTTCAACGCACACCTCCGGCAGAGCTTCAACAGCATTCCGAGGGAGGCGGGGGACATCGAGTCCGAATGGACCATGTTCAGCGCCTCCATTGCCGAAGCTGCTGCATTGAGCTGCGGCCGCAAGGTGGTTGGTGCCTGCCGTGGTGGTAATCCCCGAACCAAATGGTGGACACCAGAGGTGAAGGGAGCCACCAGGCTGAAGAAGGAGTCCTATCGGGCTTGGTTAGCCTGTGGGACTCCGGAGGCAGCCGACAGGTATCGACAGGCCAAGCGGAATGCGGCTCGGGCAGTGGCTGAAGCAAAAACTCGGGTGTGGGAGGAGTTCGGAGAGGCCATGGAAAAAGACTTTCGGACTGCCTCGAAGAGGTTCTGGCAAACCGTCAGGCGTCTCAGGAGGGGAAAGCGGTGCTCTACCTGCACTGTGTATAGTGCTGGCGGAGCGCTGCTGACGTCGACTGAGAAAATTGTCAGGCGGTGGAAGGAATACTTCGAGGACCTCCTTAATCCCACTGACGCGTCTTCCAAGGAGGAAGCAGAGTCTGGGGATGAGGGGAATGACCCGCCAATTTCTGGGGGCGAGGTCACTGAGGCAGTTAAACAACTCCTTGGTGGCAGAGCCCCTGGTGTTGATGAGGTCCGCCCCGAGTTCCTGAAGGCTCTGGACGTTGTAGGGCTGTCCTGGCTGACACGCCTCTGCAATGTTGCGTGGAGATCAGGGGCAGTACCCGTGGATTGGCAGACCGGGGTGGTGGTCCCCATCTTTAAGAAGGGGGACCGGAGGGTGTGTTCCAACTACAGGGGGATCACACTCCTCAGCCTCCCTGGGAAAGTCTATGCCAGGGTGCTGGAAAGGAGAGTTCGTCCGCTAGTCGAACCTCTGATGCAGGAGGAACAATGCGGTTTTCGTCCTGGTCGCGGAACACTGGACCAGCTCTTCATCCTCTCGAGGATACTTGAGGGTGCATGGGAGTTTGCCCAACCAGTCTACATGTGTTTTGTGGACTTGGAGAAGGCATTCGACCGTGTCCCTCGGGGTGTCCTGTGGGAGGTGTTGCGGGAGTATGGGGTGTCTGGCCCATTGCTACGGGCCATTCGATCCCTATACAACCGTTGCAAGAGCTTGGTTCATTGCCGGCAATAAGTCGGACTCGTTCCCGGTGGGTGATGGGCTCCGCCAGGGCTGCAATTTTGTCACCGGTTCTGTTCATAATTTTTATGGACAGGATTTCTAGGCGCAGCCAAGTGGCGGAGGGCTTTCGCTTTGGTGGCCTCAGGATCTCATCTCTGATCTTTGCGGATGATGTGGTTCTGTTGGCTTCATCGGGTGAGGGCCTCCAGCTCGCACTGGAGCGGTTCGCAGCCGAGTGTGAAGCAGCGGGAATGAGGATCAGCACCTCCAAATCTGAGGCCATGGTTCTCAGCCGGAAAAGGGTGGAGTGCCCACTCCGGGTCGGGGATGAGGTCCTGCCCCAAGTGGAGGAGTTCAAGTATCTCGGGGTCTTGTTCACGAGTGATGGGAGAAGGGAGCCGGAGATCGACAGACGGATTGGGGCTGCAGCTGCAGTAATGCAGACGCTGCACCGGTCCGTCGTGGTGAAGAGGGAGCTGAGTGTAAAAGCGAAGCTCTCAATTTACCGGTCGATCTACGTCCCTACCCTCACCTATGGCCACGAGCTGTGGGTAGTGACCGAAAGGACGAGATCGCGGATACAAGCGGCGGAAATGAGCTTCCTCCGAAGGGTGGCTGGCATCTCCCTTAGAGATAGGGTGAGAAGTTCGGCCATCCGGGAGGGGCTCAGAGTAGAGCCGCTGCTGCTCCACATCGAAAGGAGCCAGCTGAGGTGGTTTGGGCATCTGGTAAGGATGCCCCCTGGGCGCCTCCTGGGTGAGGTGTTCCAGGCATGTCCCACCGGGAGGAGGCCCCGGGGCAGACCCAGGACACGCTGGAGAGATTATATCTCTCGGCTGGCCTGGGAACGCCTTGGTGTTCCCCCGGATGAGCTGGAGGAGGTGGCTGGGGAGAGGGAGGTCTGGGCCTCTTTGCTTAGGCTGCTGCCCCCGCGACCCGGCCCCGGATAAAGCGGATGAAGATGGATGGATGGATGGAAGTATGAACATGTATTTATAAGTTACACTTGTGTTTGAATCCTGCAGCTTATCACACATTTGATTTGCATGTGTGACAACTGCAAGTGTCCAGAGTGAGGACAGACTGAGGGACCCACTGCTGCACATCATCTGTGAGGCTTTGCACCCCTGATGATCCACCAGGACAAACTCAGCAGTGTGTGAGGAAGAGGAGGAGGAAGAGCCAGCAGCAGCTGACAGATGGAGATAATAGACAGACTGTTCCCTGTTTGTGAAGGACTGCTAGAAAAGTTTAAAATAACTAATTGTCTGTCCTGAATCAGTCTTATTAGGTAATGTTCAAATAATTTTTTATCATTCCAGTGTTTTCAGTGTGGGAGAAAGTACTCAGGGCCTTCAAGTTACACACTATGAAAGGCAGAAACAAGTTTAATATTCAGAAACCTAAAGTATGTATCAGCAGCAGAATGGACCTAAAAATAAATGTTTGTTTCAGTTCTATGAAGCTTTGAGTATTTTGGATTAGTAGTACTGCTGTGTTTGTTGCATCATATTACTGTAATTGTTTATATGCTTTATATATTCGGAGGCAAGTTAATATATAGTGTTACATCATATTCTATAAGGATGTTATGTGTTTGTATACTTTGTGCCCAGTTTGACCCATTTAGCAGAAGTCAGCCTGTTTAAGGCCCTGATATCTATTCTGTATGACTTAAAGCAGTTATGACATGGTATGATATTCTCACCCAATAAAGGAATATTTAATATATCAGTCTACTCTTCATTCTATCAGAAAGTTATCACAGCTCGTACATTTTCTTTTTATACATATATGTAAGCATTGATCCAAATGTAATAATGCCAAAAAATTAAATGAACAATATTTGTCTCTTATATATAATACATCTATATATACACTGTCAAAGATACTTGTCTTTGAGTGAAGATTTAAGGTGATAGGAAATATAAATAACTGCAACTTGAATCTTTACTGAAGCTCAGTATTTGACACAGAGTTCAAGTTCACTGCTGTAATAACTAATAATGATTGAAATAATAACTTTAATATTGGCCATATTATATTTACACTGACTTTAGTCTCATCAACAACATTAGCTAATCTTAAATGACTGTTCAGTACAGAAATGAAGCCCAACAATCATGTTTTACAGTCCTGTGGTCTCAGCCTCAGATACTTATCAAATCACACAAAGCTCATGTAGAAACAAATGTACAAAATATGTTCTCCTTCATTTCTGTCAAACAAAGCTGTATGAAACGTTTTCAGCGGTTAGTATCATGGTTGCTAGGCAACCTGGGCAGCGCAATGGAGGCTAGACCGTCCCATTTCACAAGCCTACAAGCCTTGCACTTCCGGCCTTAGTGGTCTTTGAGTACACGGACAGTTAAGGCTGCTTACTTTAAGGCTGCAGACCCTGAATTGGGATACAGCATGAATCTCGCACTTTTTTTCCGCTTCACTCCGCACACGAGCCTTGTGCTTTGCGCTGGGAAGAGGGGGAGGGGCGGTAGTTACACTAGCAGTAGCACAGGAACAGAGCAGGAGGGAGAGAGAGAAAGAGGGCCAGGGACAACAACGTCACATTAAAAAGGTATAGTAATGATCCACAACTATTTTCAGTTGCGGATGATAAAGGATTCAGAAAGTTTATTCATGCAGGCCTATATGACAGAGAATGTGCATCTTATTTTTTTTTTCATGTTTTAATTTATATTTAATTGTGTTGTGTTTTGCAGTGTTTTGTGTTGTTTCACTTTAAATTTGTTTAAAAAGAAAAAGCTGAAAATTTAAATAGTTAAAAGTTGAAATGTAAATAGCTGTTTTTGTGTATTATATGATTTATTTATTACATTTTATGTGGAGTAAATAAATACAATTATATTTACGGTGGCCCCTAGAGACAAAGCACGTACAAACTCCAAAACACCTACGAACTCCGAAGCACGTACAAACTCCAAAGCACGTACAAACTCCAAATCATGTGAAAACTCCAAAACACGTAAAAAATCCGAAGCACCTACAAAACACAACAGAAGTGCTACAGGATGCTAGGGGCAGTGTTGAGCTTTTGTTACCTAGTGGCTACACAAGCCAGGAAGTACCAACGACTGGATTTGGTGTTGTTGTGGTAACAGGTAAATGAACATTTTTAAAATTATTTGAATATATATGAGTGCTTGTGTATAAATACACAAACAACACACATATGCTTTCAATTGTGTAATTCAAGTGATCTAGGTAGCTCTGTTTGGGAAGTTCAGTTAACACTAGCAACGTGCTTTGGAGTTTGTACGTGCTTTGGAGTTTGTACGTGCTTTGTCTCCAGGGGCCACCGTATATATTTATATATAAACATATATAAATGAAACCAGGATTTTTTTTACATTAGTAATTCCTTTTGTGCATAATTTTATATTGTTGTTAATAATAAATTAATTAAAGCAACAAAAAAACCCGAAGAGCCGGTTGGGAGCCGAAAGAGCCGGTTCTCTAAAAAGAGCCGGAAATCTTATTGCTACTCCATACTTTGCTCAGACATAAGCGCTCTTTCAGACTCATTGAGTCTACCTGCGAGAACAAAAAGAGAACAAAAATCACTCAAGAAATCTCATCCTCGTCACCAGGATTGTTGTGGAAAAATACACTGAGCATCGACCCAAACTGACTTTCTCAGGTTTATCGAAAGAAGCTTCAAACCTTTGCAAAGGGATCAACACAGCACAAACGGGGTTCGTACCAGCACTGACAAACAAGCAAAATAATAACAGCTCCTCTATAGCCATACAGATACAGAATAAAGAAACTGTGAAAATGAAAGTGTTTTTGAATTTTATTTTCTGTAAATCATTTGATTTATTTAATAAATTAAATATTATATTTTAGAGGCCGTTCTAATCTGATATTCCATGCTAGGCAAATTGACAGCAAATAAAACTAAGTACACTTTTAAAACTTTTTTTAAATTAATTTTTATTTGAATTCAATTCAATTTTATTTATATAGCGCCTAATCACAACAACAGTTGCCTCAAGGCGCTTTCTATTGTAAGGTAGACCCTACAATAGTACAGAACCCAACAATCATATGAGCCCCTATGAGCAAGCACTTTGGCGACAGTGGGAAGGAAAAACTCCCTTTTAACAGGAAGAAACCTCCAGCAGAACCAGGCTCAGGGAGGGGCGGCCATCTGCTGCGACCGGTTGGGGTGAGAGAAGGAAGACAGAATAAAGGACAGAAAAATGTTATAATGTAATGTGGTGAAATTATTATCAACCAGGTGGTTCATGAGACAATTATTTTAAAGTAGTCTGGTTTTAACATTAACAATGAAGAATTATAATAAAAATGTAATGCATCTAGGCTACGTCCACATGTACCCAGGTATTTTTGAAAACGCAGCTTTTTAGATGCAGGTGTCAGGTAAACTTTAACGTGCTCGTGAGAAAACCCTAGAGAAGAAATTAGGTCTCTTCAATGGGGCATTTCTTTTGAAACTTTTGACAATCACGTTGTCAATATTGTCTTGGCCATTAAGCATTAACTCCAGGACAGTGTTTGGATTTTTCCACTTTTGCCGGAGTTCATTGTATACTCTCACACTGACTTCTTCAGTGTTCTCTAAGGACATTTTAAGCTTTTGGGACAAAATTTTAGCCCAAATCCTGTGGGTAAACCTGTTCATAATGGCTTTATCTGCCCCTGGAGGCAATTTCCTTGCCGTATTTGCGTTGCTTATAGCGTGCAGAACCAAATCTTTAGTGATGCTTTCAACAACTTTTACGTACTCTTCTCGGTTTTTATATATAGTGAGTACTCTTTTTGGCAAGGCCAACAGGTGTTTTGTAAATGTTGGGACAGTAATATCATCAAGCCGTTCGCTCAGATATAAAATCAAATATTTCTCCTTGCAGTTATGTGCTTTGCAAAGGTTGGTGAAAATGGCCCTGTTGATATTGGTCAGCCTTTTTGGAGATAGATCCAAATCTTTCTCGTCAATTTGAGGCCAGATTTTTTCAAGCAGGCGATCGCTGATAGAGTCGGAGTTGTGGCACCGTGTGATGTCCTTGTATTTAGACGAGGCTTTGCTTGTGGCCTCTGAAACTACCAACTGAATAACTTTGTAAACACACATCTTTTCTTCAGACAGATAATCAGATGCCAGAGTGATGTCATAAGAACCAAAATCTGAATCAGACTTACGGACTGACCTATGTAGTTTTTTCTTCACAGCCTTTTCCAGGGGGCAAGCTTCTATGTTGTCCAAGTCTTTTGTATCAGCTGAGTAGTTTATCCCCTGTTCTACTGTGGTTTGGGTTTGAGGAGGAAACATCTGAGATGACACAGATGTTTCTTCCTCAGATGACTCACAGCTGAAACCTATTAAAATATCTGGATATATGCAGGGTGGTGCAGGTGCACGATCCACTGTTAGAATTTCTCTGTTTTCACTATCATCTGTGGATGTTTCATCAAGACTGCTCTCCTCTGCAGTCAAATGCAGCTTGAGGTTTTCTGAGTCTGAAGAGTCCTCCAGTCCTGGAGTTTCTGTTTCTTCATTATCACCGTGGCCATCTACAGAAATTTCTTTCAGGATGCTGTCCTTTGCTCCTGTTTCTTCTGTTTTCTCATGGGACTCTGTGTGCACTGAGTGAAGAGAGAGCTCATTATTCTGCGTGGACACTGCATCTCCCTTCTCCACGGTTGTGTCCATTGCATCCACTAACATGGAACAAAGTTTCAACATGTCTTTCAGCAAAGTGGAAGGCAGCTCAGTGTTGCAGTACTGTGGGTTGAACTGCAGAGATTGCCACTGTGGTACAATTGTACCAAAAAAGTGGTCACTTAAGGACTTCCATGTTTCCACTGAGATGTAACTGTGTGGCGTTGTCATGTTTAAGTTTGTATTACTATTTCTCTGACTCTGAAATGTAGAAGTGGAAATAAATTGTTGGCTGGTTGGAGTTGTACTAGGCATGTGTGCTCTTTGTAAACTAAATGCATGGGATTCTGGACGGCCCCTACATAAGGGTTTAAGCCCCGCCCACCGTCAGCTGCTGCCACTGTGATGTCATCCACTTTTCTTTGAAGTTGAACCTTCAAAGCTTTGGGGGCGGGGTTTAAGGTAATCTCTGACACAGCTGCATGACATTTAAATGGCATAAACTATTAATTAGTGTGGATGCCGATTGTTCTTTTACTTTTCATATTCCGTATGTTTTTCGTCATCTATCTCCGTTAAACTTGGAAAAACCATTCAACCACCGTTAGATTCCTCTTCTTTTGGACATGACTGCTTGTATTTTTCTCTTTTTTAACTTTTATATTTTTTTAAAATGGTTGTGTATGGGACGGAATGTTGGAGGTTAGCGTGAGACAGGTCAACTGCTAGAGTGGGAGCAGGAGGAAAATTTATCTTAAAATCTTCTCTTTAAACTGCTGCTGTGTCCGCAGCATTTGCTCTACAGCCATCATTTTACCCTCAAAACGTAGCCATCGTTGTCCTCTTTCATCCAATGTTATTATTATTGTAATAGATGTTATGGTTCTTTCATAAATTTCACCAATGCACACCCTCCTCGCTGCAACTCTTCCATAGAAACCAATGTTAAAATGGCTCCCAAAATTCATCTGAAAATCAGAAGAACAGGCTGTCTTTACACTGTCACTACATCCATATAATATCATCCTCAGGCAAGAAAACTGAGGATTTTGTAAACTGGACATTGCTGGCGCTCACGGTGAAACAATTTTGTCAATACGACTTGTAGTTTTTTCTTGGGAAGCCTTTGGTTTGGGATCATTTTTCTGTTTATTTAAAGCATTAGCAGAGAGGCGTATGTGTGTGAGTGTGTGTGGTGCCACTGGGTGGAGTTGCTATAGCAACCAGGCTCACACCTGCCTGATTAATGAGCTCTTTCTGTCACTTTGCCAAGATTAATCTTAAAAACTTATGTTTCAACTGCTGCTGTATGCACAGTGTTTACTCTCCAGCCATCATTTTACCCTCAAAACGTAGCCATCGTTGTTCTCTTTCCAATAGTGTGTCTTCTAAATCTCAGAGATGTAAACTTTTTGAACTGTGTGGATCCAAGTAGAGGGATAACCTTCTAACTGACCCATAGAAATAAATTATATTTTCAGTCAGGAGTTTGACTCAACAGCAGGAATGACCCCACTTTTTAAATTGCTCCAGTGACTACATTTTTGATATCAGGAACATCAAGAACACACTGTTGTGTAGAACAATTGCTCGTGATCCTCACGGTTTGAAAATGATTTTTACAGGAGATAGGGTCCTTGATTTGTAAGCAGTTTTTCAACAGGGGAACCAAGGCAGGTTTGACAGGGTTTTGCCACAGAAAAACAGTATGGTAGTAGTTAGTCCAGACCAATGACTGTAGAAAACATGGACGATGCGACAGCTCCCCAAAAATGATCTATCGCCCCTGGTGTCTGGCTTCATAAACCCCGCCTCCTCCTTTTTCATAGATTCTTTCTTTTGTTATCAATAGTTCTCATCACGCTGATTTATGTTCAAGGGGTCTCCTCTCCCATAAGTTTGATTCTAATTCCTACCGTGGTGATGTTAAATTGGGGTGTAACATCATCATAGCAGCTTTGACTGACAGCTGCAGTCACGGAGAAACTTCGGGAATAGCAGATAGAGCATAGGCCCTGAGAGGAGGGCCAGCGTTTACGCTACGAAAACACGACCGAGTGTTTTAACCTGACAGCCTGAGGTGTTCTTCAGTAAACTGGACTACCCGACAGAAGGACCCGAGGCATCAGACCTCAGCATCACCCAGTGACAGCAGACAGATCATCCAACATGTTCACATGTTAACTGCAAAATGAACTGATGAAAACAGTACAAAGGTTAAAGTACCACATGTGCTGTCAGTGAAAGCTGCAGCTGTTTTATTGATAAAGTTAAAGATAAAAAGTCAAACGGATTAATCACCCATTTAACTGTCACTATATATCAGCATTAACAGGACCTAAGTTTGGTGTTTCAGTGACCTGCTGATCTCAGACCTGCACAGCCTCCATTTTAAACACTTTATGTACTCAGCTCCACGAAGAGCACGTTTGAGTTTCTCTGACACAATTAAATAAAACCTGATGAAGGTCAAAAGTCGTCACTTGTATGTTTAACTATAAACTTGTGATCTGGAATTCTTTCGCTGTTTTTTGCAGATAGTGTGTTATTTACCTTAAAGTGATTCAGAGTTATTCATACCAGAGTAACCAGAGAGGATCATATATTTTTAAATATATAACTTTCTACAGGACTGAATATATTATCTTTATGTAAAAGTCCAGAGCCTCTGGGTAGTATCCAAGTATTTATAACATTACACAAACCAAAGGTCTCCATCACAGTGTTCATGAAATGCTGGGTTTATCCACCTTCTGGGGCGGGCCTACGGTGGAGCTCTGAAGATTTCCCTGTGAGGGAGCTGCTGGTGAAGAGTATCTTCACCAGCAGCTCTGGCTCCAAAAATGCAAGATGGCAGCCTCCATATGTGGGATATTTTGGCTTCATTTTTGCACAATGGGGGGAGGCGCTGTCACGTCGTCCATGTTTTCTACAGTCATTGGTGCAGACCAACTAAAATGAGTATTCTGATTGGCCCATTAAATTCAGGCTTATTGTTCATTGGTGCATTTGTCTTCTGCACACAGATGGTTCAGATCTGGGCAGTGTGAGTCAGATAATGACTTTTAGAATCATCTTTTTTTCTGAACTAAATGATTAAAACCTATAGTGGATTTTCTCACATTTCAGTCATTTAAATAATTTGAGATTTCAATAATCATTGACATTTTTTGTGACTCTAAATTTCCTTTTGTCATTTTGTCACTTTTTCTACTGTACATTTTAAACATGTTCAGCTACTTTTCAACTTCTTCTGTCTGAACAGATTTCAGATGTCTGAACAGTTCTGCACTTTTGTTTTCAAGTAAAAAATTCTGTATTTTTGATCTCATTCAACAATTTTAACTTAACATTCAGCAGTTATTTCATTTCAGCTCAAAACATTCAGCAATCAGCATTCACACGCAGTTTATTCAGAAAATGCATTTTCTAGTTTAAATTAGGCATTGTAAATGTTGTTCCAAAACCAGACTGGTTAATAATAATTTCACCACATGATATTATCAAATTATTTTTGTATTTGCTTAAATAAATACATAATTCAAAGACAAGTTCGGTGATTTTTCATTGTATATCAAATTACAGTTGGACATTTTAGGTGTTCCCTACATTTTAATGTAGGCATCAGGAAATATATATTCTTTAATTTGCTTCTTTTTATTCAGATTTAAGCTGAGTATGATTAGAAGTTTTTTTTTTAAGTTAGACTGAAGTTTGTATTCCTATCTACTGATATTAATTCATTGTTATCTTAATATAGGTCAAGGTGGGGTGCATGCATATACTTGAACCTGTAGGTATACTTTTCACCCTGTGTGCACCCAATTCTTCTCTTTTAAAGTTATTAAAATGTATACTGTCAAGTTAGAGAAATCATTAAGAAGCCCAAAATTACCATAACATTCATATTCATGATAAGAGCCTCTACAAGGCACACCCTTGTAGTTTAATCAGGTGCTCGTTGGTTTACAGAATTTTTGTCTGAATGGCTGACACCCTTACCAAACACCGAGTGAGTTTACATTTCTTAAACATACTTGCCCTTTAAAAACCTTAATAAAATCTGAAATTCAAGTTGGTCTCAGCTGCTCTCATCTCTGGATTCTTTAATAATTGAGATTTCAGTGGTGACTCTGTCTGATCTCAGTTGCCACGCACTCGCCTTCTCCATACTTTGCTCTGACATAAGCGCTCTTTCAGACTCATTGAGTCTACCTGCAGGTTTCCCGGAATCAAAATGAAAGCAGAGAACAAAAATCACTCAAGAAATCTCATCCTCGTCACCAAGATTGTTGTGGAAAAATACATTGAACATCGACCCAAACTGACTTTCTCAGATTTATCGAAAGAAACTTCAAACTTCTGCAAAGGGATCACCACAGCACGAACGGGGTTCGTACCAGCACTGACAAACAGGCAAAATAATAACAGCTCCTTATTGTAAGGTAGACCCTACAATAGTACAGAACCCAACAATCATATGACCCCCTATGAGCAAGCACTTTGGTGACAGCAGGAAGGAAAAACTCCCTTTTAACAGGAAGAAACCTCCAGCAGAACCAGGCTCAGGGAGGGACGGCCATCTGCTGTGACCGGTTGGGGTGAGAGAAGGAAGATGGGATAAAAGACATGCTGTGGAAGAGAGCCAGAGATTAATAACAAGTATGACTCAGCAGAGAGGTCTTTTAACACATGTTGAGTGAGAAAGGTGACTGGAGAGGAAATACTCAGTGCATCATGGGAGTCCTCCAGCAGCCTATACCTATTGTAGCATAAAAAAGGAGAATTCAGGGTCACCTGATCCAGCCCTATGCTCTTGCAAAAACGAAAGTTTTAAGCCTAATCTTAAAAGTGTGTATTGTGTCTGTCTTCCGAATCCAAACTGGAAGCCGGTTCCACTGAAGAGGGACCTGAAAACTGAAGGCTCTCCCTCCCATTCTATTTTTAAACACTCTAGGAACAACAAGTAAGCCTTTAAGCGTGAGAGCGAAGTGCTCTAATAGGGTGATATGGTACTACAAGGTCATTAAAATAAGATGGGGCCTGATTATTTAAGACCTTGTATGTGAGGAGCAGGATTTTGAATTCAATTCTGGATTTAACAGGGAGTCAATGAAGGTAAACCAAAACAGGAGAAACGTGCTCTCTCTTTCTAGTCCCTGTCAGTACTCTTGCTGCAGCATTTTGGATTTCAGTGAGTTTTTAGGAAATCCTGATAATAATGAATTACAGTAATCCAGCCTAGAAGTAATAAATGCATAAACTAGTTTTTCAGCATCACTCTGAGACAGGATTTCTAATTTTAGAGATGTTGCGCAAATGGAAAAAAGCAGTCCTACATATTTGTTTAATATGTGCATTGAAGGACATGTCCTGGTCAAAGGTTAATCGATTAATATAAATTGCCCATAGGTGTGAATGTGAGTGCGAATGGTTGTCTGTCTCCGTGTGTTACTGTCCAGGGTGTACCCCGCCTCTCGCCCTATGACAGCTGGGATAGGCTCCAGCGACCCTGAAAAGGATAACCAGAAGCAAATGGATGGATGGATGAATGGATGGATGGATCATTCAAACCACTTCAGCGCAGTACCTGTAATACCTACAGCTTGCTCTAATAGAATATTATGGTTGACAGTATCAAACGCTGCACTTAGGTTCAGCAGGACAAGCAAGAGATGAGTCCACTGTCAGAGGCCATAAGAAGATCATTTGTAACCTTCACTAAAGCAGTTTCTGTGCTGTTTTTTTTTAAGTAAAGGTTTAACTACAGCCGGCTTGAAGGTCTGTGGTACATAGCCAATTATTAGACATAGGTTGATCATATTTAAGATTGAAGCATTAATTAATGGCAGGAATCTTTGAGCAGTTTTGTAGGAATGGGGTCTAAAAGACACGCTGATGGTTTGGAGGAAGTAATTACTGAAGTTAACTTGTAATTTGATATATAATGAAATACAACTTAATTTGTATTTAATGTATGCATTTATTTAAATAAGCGCAGAATAATTTTAGAATTTCATGTGGTGATATTTTTTTTCAACCAGGTGGTTCATGAGCCTATTATTTTAAACTAGGCTGGTTTCAACATTTACAACAAATAATTCTAATTAAAAATTTAATCCACTTAGGCTATGTCCACATGTACCCGGGTATTTTTTGAAAACGCAACTTTCACACTGACTTCTTCAGTGTTCTTTCAGGACATTTTAAGGTTAAACAAAATTTTAGCCCAAATCCTGTGGTTAAACCTGTTCATAATGGCTTTATCTGCCCCTGGAGGCAATTTCCTTGCCTCTTTTGTGTTGCTTATAGCGTGCAGAACCAAATTTTTAGTGAAGCTTTCAACAAGTTCTTTCTCTCACTTTCTCTCGCACCTTTTTTCGATGCAAGGGGCAGTGTTGAGATTTTGTTACCTAGTGGCAGGAAGTACCAATGACCGAATTTGGTAAATGAACATTTTTTTTAATTATTATTTGAACATACATGAGTGTTTGTGTATTAATACACAAACATGTGTATAAATACACAAACAATACACATATGCTTTCAATTGTGTAAGGAAGTTCAGTTAACGCTAGCAACGTGCTTTGGAGTTTGTGCATGCTTTGTCTCTAGGGGCCACCGTATATATTTATCTATAAACATATATAACTAAAACCACTTTTTTGCATTAGTAATTCCTTTTGTGCATAATTTTATATTGTTGTTAATAATAAATTTATTAAAGTAACAAAACAACCTGAAGTGCCTGTTGGCTGTTGGAAGAGCCGGCTCTTTTTAGTGAGTCGAGCCGAAAGAGCCGGTTCTCTAACAAGAGTCGGAATTTCCCATCACTAGTGTGGATAAGAGAAACTCTAAAACAAAATTCAAACTTCAATGTATATTGTTGAGTCATATTACTTAGGAAAAAGAACAGCTCCGAGAAATCATTAAAAGCTCCAAATTTAACTTGTCTGAGAACCTTCACAGACAAATTACCATAACATTCACGTCCATGATGAGTGCATCTAAATTTCTCACCACATCTGCACACATTTCAAGAAATCTCTGATCTTGTTTACCAAAGTTGCCAGCAAAAAATAAATAAAAAAATATGGGGAGGCGAAAGATTTTGCACAGTAATAATATCTTCTGTGCATTAAATGTCTCATCACTTTTACAATATTATATGTGTAGTTTATGGCTGCACATTGGACCCTTTGGACATTTTATTGCACATATTGCACATTTATCTACCCTGTAAGGTTTTTCCCTCCTGTTAAACATTTTCTGGCCCTCAAGCATAAAATACAATATCTCATCATTACTATTTTCTTAAACCAGGCGTCTGGTCCAATGTTTCTTCCACTTGTTCTTACTTTTAGCTCCACCCAGTTGGCACAAACTGTTCCAATAACCTAACAGGCCTGTGTAAACCAATCAGATCATGGGTATGACCGCAGTGCCCAATGAGAATAGCGCAAACCTTTAGCCCCGCCGTCACGCGGTAGGTTGCATCGTACAGAAAGTCACCTCGTCGTGTCAGAGTGGGAGAAGCTACTGACAGTTAGCAGCGTTAGCAGCGGTCACAGTACCACCGGGAGAAGGTCAACAGCAGGACGGCAGCATCCTCTCTGAGCCGTATCTAAATCTCACAAACAGCTTTTTAAAGTCTCTAGGTACTCGGCGAGCTAACTGTTTTGCAAGCTTGCTACTAAGTTTCCGCTCATCTTTCGCATTCATTATCAACACCTTCATCATGGCTGCGCTCAGAGCGTCCTATCACAGGATTTTGGACAGGATCGAGCACATGCTGCCCGCCAAGCTGAGACCTGTGTACAACCACCCGGCAGGTAAGACACAGTTGACCGTCCTGAGTTTGTTTGGTATAGGGAGGTGGGTGACCGCAGCCGCCCTGTCCAGCCGTGATATGGGATGAGGATGCACTGACCTTTCTGCACCGCATCGTTCAGGGATCAAGGTAGCAGCTCTCGCGCTGATTCCCGAGCTGCATGAAATTAATTGTGTTTTCGCTGTCAGTGTAATCTGTAACCTTCCGGGATAACGCGGGCTGAGCCGAGAAGCTCGGTCTGTGGAGGAAGAGCCACACCACACAAGAGCCAAACTCACTTTCATTCAGTTTATCGAGTTCTGAGTGTTTAACTGTGCATTTCAATCAGTCCTTTATCACTAAACTATGTAGTCGCATGCTCGGTTTGATAAGAAAGGTAGTATTGTGCCTTTGGAGAGTGACTATGAATGTAAGCCTGATTGGTTTCATATAGTTAAAGTTGGCTAAACAGAAGTTGCTGCTACCTGGTCGTTTTTGTAACTTGGTTTTGAATAAATGAAGCCCAACTTGCACCAAAACTGATTTTCTTCTTTTGGTAGAAGGTCAAAATCTGTTTGATTGCAGAAGTAAAAAAAACCTGTTATGCTCTCTGCTACTTTTTACTGTTCAGGCTTTACTTCTGTTATTTATCTACTTAACTGTGAATCACAGATATGTTCCATTCCATCTGAAATCAGAAATGCCGACTTCCAAGATGGAAGTTTCAACTGGAATGCCCTCTAGTCAACTCAAAAGGTTGGCCTAATTTATGGTCCACCATTACAACAGTGGACAAAAACATTAGTAAAACTTGGCTTGTGTACTGTAAGTGTTGTGTTTGTGACTTACTACACAGGGAACAGACCAAGCTCTATCTATGAACGTGTACCAGCTAGTGATGAATGAATTACTATACCTCGCAGGGTAGAAAAACAGATCCTCGCTTTTCCGGCTTTACAACTGGCAAGTTTTGAACTCAGGAGTGACGTCATGCTTCGGCATACAACTTCCGAGATAAATGGAACAGTGACCATGTCCTCCCAGCAGCTTGTATGGCACTGCCTCAAAGAATGAGCAGCTGTCTCAACTTAATCCAGATGCAGCCAGCTGTCTCAGCAGCACCTCGTTATTTCTGTGCCGAATCTGCCATACTTACTCTGAAAATGTAATGCACGAGTTGCATGCATTCACGGCATCAGAGCAGCTAAAGACCCTGTGGATTACTTCTATTTTTGAATGCGGTGTCCTCTTGTTACTGCTGCACATAATCTGAGCTTGGAAAAAGTGGGTAATGTTTCTATTTGGTGACATCCCTCCTTTGTGCTCAGGTATCCTGGATATGATCCTAGCTAAATCTGCAAATAAAGCTGTTCTAACTTACTTTTTTGTGTGCCTGGTATCAAGCACAGCAGGGACACAAACACAGCTCACTTCAATCAAATCTATGCTCTGCACAGCTGAAATCCAGATTTTGGCACCCACTTGTTTTGTTCCCCGACAAATTTGCCACACACCTAACTTTAAAGGCTGTGCTGAGAAAGTTGGAGGCAACAGTTTGTTCTTAAAGGGATTTGTTGGGGACAACATGAACACTGTTGTTTGTTTTTATCATGCTGGCTAACCTCTCAGAACAGACTAGATTTTCCGGAGCGTGGCCGTGCGGCACCTACGCTGAGCAGAGTGAAGTAGGAGGTGTAGAATAAACTTGACTACTTTTAGATGCTCGATTATTCTTCTCAAGGGGGTCCCCATAATTGGTAGCTCCATATTTCTATTTGACAGTAGTTTGTTTTGGTGTTTTTGTTTTTTGTTGTTTGTTTCTTTGTTTTGTTTTTAATGATTTAAAGATGACGATAAACTCTAAATAAAACCAGACCCAACAACAAATTTGGCCATGTCTTTATCATCCTTATCCAGTGAGTTGCATTGCACACTGAACATTTCTGGTATTTGTGCACTCACCTCCCGCTTTCCCTCATGAAGGTATATTTTGTCACTATTTATCAGTCAGGGTAGTATAAATACAGAAGAATCACCTACGAGTATAACACACTATAATTAAGCAGCAATGCCCTTCGGAACACTGTGCTAAAATCTTTAGCTCTCATTTGAAGCACAAACTAAACTGAAGGTGTTTCTCGTAAGTCTTGCTTATGTATTGAGGACACTTGATATTATCTAAAGGGATCTTGGTTAAGGAGTAACTAGTGTCACTGGTGATGCTGGTCTTAGCTTTGTCTGAGAAAGGGTACTGGAGCTCCGGGGTTGTCAAGGACAACTTTTCTAATCTGGTATGAAGGGGTGGAGACAAAAGCCAACTCCTTCAAAAATGATTTGCAGCCACAAACGCTCTAGTTTCTGTTTTGCCCCGCAGCACTGCCGGGAATGCTGATTCCAGACCAGCAGATTTTCTTCACTGTGCTGTGGCTAATTAAGTCTTTGTGAGTCTCCTCCCAGTGGCTCAGAGACACTGTGTCTGATCTGTGACACTCAAATCCATTGGTGTGGTTTTGATTTGAGCTTTTCACTCTTCCAGAGCTTGGATGTCTTAAGCAGGAAAAACTCAATGAGCTCAAATACGAGCATTATATTTTGAGTGTTAACAGCCAGTGCTGTGATGTCCTGATCATCTGATGTTTTCTGTTGCTGCTTTCCAGTTCTGATGTAATAACGCCACGATTGCATCAGGGTTGTTGAGGTGGTGTTTGTTTGACAGGAGTTCAAAAGTGTAAAGGTATTGCTATTAAAAAAACTGCGGCAATGTTATCACATGGTCTTTTATTATATTAAGGACGGCAGCTCGTTGTTGCTTTCAGAATCTATTAATCTGCTGATCTCTGAATTGGTTTTGTTTATAAAGTGACATTTAAACTTGATAACTGACCACCCAAAATATATGAAAGTATAGAAACAGACTATTTTTATTATCAATCCTCTTGACACAAATTATCTTTTTGTGAGCAGAGAGTAAAAGTCAGCTTCACAGTATTTCCCTGTGGACAAAATGTGTAATGGTGATACTGTTGGTGATGAAAATCACCAGACGACCCCTCAATACAATGTTATTGCAGTACTTATCTCCAGTTACAAGGTTCTTGTGGTCTCTAACATTTTGCGATATGTTGAGTATTGCAGTAACTCGTAGTGAGTTTAACAATTTTTGTTAAATGCAAATTGTGTCAAAGTTGACCTTTTTCAATATCTGTTTTAGTCAAAAGATAAAGTTGTGATTAAATCTGCCATAAGACAGTCGATCAGCCTGCAACTGAATGGGGTCAAGTTGGCAATTACATGCAGTTTGTTTCTGATAATGCAGCAGTTAACTGCGATAAATCGTCAAACATCCCATATCTCCTGCTGACTGCATAGATAGAAATTCATATTGACTACTACATTTACGCTCAGCAGCCTTCCTCTTCTATTGAAACATAAACAGAATACAACTAGCTGGCAGGCCAGTTGATACTAACAGGAACTTATTCAGAGTGATGGCAACATGTTAGCAGTTTCTGCATTTATAAATTAGACAGCGATTATTTGCAAACATTTGAAAATCAGAGTGGAGTGAGCTGACAGCATCCTGCCTGAAAAAAGGCGACCTGTGCAATCGCCTTGCAGTCAGGAGTAGTCGTGAGTGTGCGATGTCCTCAAGCTCTGGCCAACCAGCAACCATTTATGCCAGCATAAGTGTCATATGTTTGCTTATTTAATACAAGTTTGCTCAATTGTGGTACACAAGATGATGCAGTATCTCTACCAAAATATAACACTTCTGTTACTATCTATTTATTTATGTATTGTTTTATTTTCCACCCCTCAACCACCAGTTTCTAAATTAGCTCAAACCTGGGTTGTCATTGTATAATTTTCTATAAGAGAAATAGCCTTCATATCAGGAGCTTTTATTTATCCTCAAATTTATTGTGTATGGTTAATACTGTGGGAAAGCTGGTTACCTCTGGAAAACTAAACGGTGTGATTTTATGTTTTGTTTTGTTTTTTCTGCAGGTCCGAAAACTGTTTTCTTCTGGGCCCCGGTGTTTAAATGGGTAAGTGCACATTCGCCCAACTCGTAAGCCACAGCATAAAGTGCAGACAGACTTTAAAAATATGATTTATTTAAAACTACTAAACAATCCAAGCATGCCTTTATCCGCACCTCATCAGCAGACAGTCAGCAGTTAAGCCTCTTACACTGTAGCTCGCACATTATCTGACACAAGTAGTTCCCTTGTTAACTCTTGACTCCTTCGGATGAAATTTGTCACACGTGGCAGTTCTCTCAATAAGAAGATTGTGTTATTTGGATGTTTTTTATGGGTCTATAGTTATTCCAGAATATTTCAATTTTCAAAAACCTGTCACTACCATTGTGTGATTATTGGGATTCTCATTTAAAACTGACTGATCATTAATGGAGTAAATACATCAGTCTCTTCTCTACAGGGTCTGGTTGGAGCTGGTTTGGCTGATATGACTCGACCAGCAGACAAACTCAGTACTTCTCAGTCTGCAGTGCTGACGGCCACAGGTGAGACGACACCAAAACTCAAGTCGACTTCATAATGTGTCAGTTTGGAATAAACGCGTACGTACATTCAAATGGGTTTTGTGTGAGACAATGGACAGTTTAATGGAAAGGTTTCCCTGGTAAGTCTTTCTCTGGGGCTTTTGCAGAATATTTCCCTTGGGCAGAGTTCACAGCTGGTCGACACCTTTTGAGTCTTTCTTTTCTTAATTTAGGGTTTTCAGTGAGTAAAAGGTTAACTGGAAACTTAATCCTGGTTTAAATTTTGAAAGCGGTAATGAATAGTTTGTAGTTCTTAAGCTCTGCCTTGAGTTGTTGTTATACATTTCACATCTCGTTACTTGATCTTTCTGTTCAGCTTTCGGGTTTTTCCATATTCTTTTTTTTTTTTCAATCTGTGTTAAAGGTCGTCCGTTTTGTTCCACTTTTTTTGCACTATGTCTCTTCAAACAAATCTTATCTGTGACTCTTTGGCCAAAACACAGACTCTGTCCTGAGGAGTGACCCTGGTGTACCCTCAGTGTGCGTCACGTCCACTCCTCCTGTTCTGTTTCTCCATCAGGGCTCATCTGGTCCAGATATTCGTTGGTTATCATCCCGAAAAACTGGAACCTGTTTGCCGTCAACTTCTTTGTCGGCAGTGCCGGAGCCTCACAGCTTTACAGGATCTGGAGGTGTGTGAATGCACAGTAAATGGTGTTTCTGCCAGTGGGTTACATGAGCTCATAATCACTGTTAGAAGCATTTTAAAGATTAGTTATAATAAGATACAAGATAATTGCACAGTAGCCTTGTGTAGAGTGCTTATTTCTTAATCATTGCTGATATGAAATCATGCAGGCACGTTAATGTTTGACCCTAGAGTGCTGTAGCTATAGTGAATGTATAATGTAGTGTAGTCTTCATGTGTGCTTTGCTTTCCAGTGTCAGCTGAACTCTATCAGGAGACAGTTCAATTACAACAAGTCAATATTTGTTAAGACCACCTTTATTCTTCAACACACACTGAACTCTCTTTGACAGCTTTCTTCTCATTTCTTTACGTAGTCTTCAGGAATAGTTCCCCAGGCTTTTTGAAGGATATTCAAATCTCTTCTTTGGACTGGGGAGGCCAGTCTGTACTTTTCTGCACTATTATTCAATTTTGGCAAGATCTCCAACACCACTTGCTGAGACAGCAAAAACCTGTCTCAACAATGTTGAAAGACCTTCAGAAAGTCTGGAGAACTATTGCTCAAGAGGACTTAAAAAAAAGTTACAGGAAAGTTTGGCTCATCGGAAACAAAAGTTTTTAAAAATGACTTGATCTGAGACTTTTGCACAGTAGTGTATCAGTCAAGTGATTCTTGGAATTCAGTTTTGCTACACAAACTAGTCCCTTCGCTGAGATGAGTTGCTGCTAAGTATTCATACCACCAGAGATGGGCAGTAATGCGTTACTTGTCACGCGTTACTGTAATCTGATTACTTTTTTCATGTAACGAGTAAAGTAAGGGATTACTATCGCAAAAACGGTAATTAGATTACCGTTACTTTCCCGTAGGAACGCTGCGTTACTGCGTTACTAAAACCGTGATTTTTTGCGAGAATGTCTCATGACAGTGACGTAAGCGAGTGTGACGTTAGTGACAACAGCTGTGCGCAGATCAACAATGGATCATATATCGAGTGCGGGAGAGAGTATGAGCGTGCAGCGTTTAAAGCGTGGAAGTACTGACCTTACTTTGAGTTTGATTCCATAAAAAGTGACAAAAACATTAGTGTCCGCTGTGCGTGGGAAGGAAACTTCTTTTTAAAGTGAAAAAACCCCTAAACTTCCGAGCAAGCACCGAGTGCAACAACGTAATGGGAAACTCACAGAGAAGCTGCCGTATCCTTCCACTGACCGCTGCGGCACACCTGCACCAGGGTAAAGCTCCGCCTGCCCGACTCCTGCTTTACAGGTGAAAATAGAGCAACAGGACCGCTAGTCTTTGACTTTATTTATTTTCTGCTGTGTTTTACTTGCATCTATTTGAAAGAGTGAGTGCAGCACAAAAAAATATTTTATTTTATGTGCTGGAATGTGCAGACAATAAGTTTAAATGTTAAACAAATTTCTTCCAGTCAGAGAATGTTGCATATAATTAAATTTTTGCTTGATGCTTAAAGTTAAAAGATTAAAACTAATAAAACAAGTTTTAAAAAGAGACTTTTCCATCTGATTACATTTTGTATGATGGATTATGCAGAAAAAGTAGAATTGGGCTGAAAGATCTATCGCTTTATCACCTATTCAGGGTGTAAAGCGTGTTTTAAAAAAGTAACTAAGTAATTAATTACTTTTGAAAATAAGTAATCAGTAAAGTAACGGGATTACTTTTTGGGGGAAGTAATCAGTAATTAGTTACTGATTACTTTTTTCAAGTAACTTGACCAACACTGCATACCACTAGATTTTTAGTGAACATAGCTTCCTGGCACATCCACAATATCCCAGTTCAAGCCCAAGAGGAGACACGAAAGCCAGTCTGGGGGGGAGATCACAAGCTATTGCACTCTTAGTGATGGTCCCATACCTGGATAAATGGGAGGGTTGTGTGAGGAAGGCATCCGCCGTAGAATCGGTGGATCCTTCCTCTGTGGCACTCCCTTGGGAAATAAGGGAGCAGCTGAAAGTATCTTTATTTGTATTCTAGAACTCTACCAAAGTAGCTTTGCACGATTTCTATACTTTATTTATTATTATTTCACGTTCAGCTAGTACTTGATGCAGCACATCAGTTCATTGTCTCTCTGAAAGTATGAGTTCCTGTCTCTTTAAGCCCCACTTTCATCTGATTGGTCAGTTTCTTCAGCAGACGTCTGAGCTCACTGGGATTATTTTACAGTCATTATCTGAAGCTTTGGCCATAGTTAACACTATTTTTAGTTAAGAGGCAATTTAAACAATGTGTTTGTTTGTTTTGTTTTTTTTAATCATCTAACAGGTACGAGCAGGATAAGAAGGCGGAGGCCAAACAGGCTGCGGAGTCCTGAGTGTATCGACGCTCCATTGCAGCGGACTAAAAGGGAGACTTCTTATCATCTCGAAATCACACCATGCTGTCTCCATAACATCCATGCCATAATAACCATTGTTCTACCACATTAAGCCTGTTGTCCCTGTTGGAAATATGCACTTTTCTTTAAGTTTCACATTTCCTCAGGGTGTACTGGGGGAGGGAAGGAAAACAAAACTTTTTTTTTTTAAACTGTAGTCAACACACGCTCAAGAATGGTCATCAATGCACAAATACTTCTTGTTCAACACGTTCTGTGATTGTACAGTGTTTAATTTAAGTTCATGCTTTATATCTTGCACACTTGCTGGGAGGTCTTTGCCTTTTCCATCATCGATTTTTCAGGTGTAGCAATCAGTACCTCAGGCAGACAATTCCCAAAAAAACAAAACATGTAACTCTTAGAGTTGTGTTGAACATGGTTTAAGGAATGTGTCCAGATGAAATTAAGGATGTCATCGTTCTTAACCTTTTGATTTATTTATAATTTGATCATCATGTCCCGCTTGAGATCATTAAATTGTCATTGATTACCGTGTAACGATTTCTTCCATCTGAATGACTTTAAATCTGTGTGAACTCAAATGTTGATTTATGAATTACTTGATTAAAAATTTGCAGTCAAAACTGCATAGGAAGATATTATTTTCTAATTGTGTTTCAGGAATACTTACCTAATGCAACATATTTAACCTGTGAAGCCTTGTCTTGATTGGTAACACGTACTGACACGCTAACAGCGCTCTATTATCAAAATTGTTGTTCTGATGAAGGTGTTTTATAGTTTTTGTGTAACAATAATTATTTGAGGTCTTCCCATTGTATAAATTAACCCCTGACTAATTTAGCAATAATTAGTGCTAACAATTAATTAGAAGACTGTTTGAACAAATGGCACTTTTGAGGATTGATCGTTATGGCTCTGTGATGACTGTCTAATGCTAATAAATATGGTTTGATGCCTACAGCTGATTTAAATTTTTAGCATTGACTAAGAATAATAAGAGATCAACATTTTTCTGCACTAACATCGCTTCACTTATTACAGTGCTTCTCTAAGAACAGCTGGAATGATGGGATCCACCATTTGTGGAGTATTGTATATTTCAGGGGCCACTGTATTAGGTACACCTGTTCAACTGGTCATCTAATCAGCCAATCACATGGCTGATTCTCAGTCCATTTTGGCACGTAAACATGGCCGACCTCACGAAGTTCAAACTGAGCATCACAATTTGGAAGAAAGGTGATTTAAGTGACTGTAAAGGACGCGTGGTTTATTGAGTGCTAATCTACTGGCAATTTTCCTCAACCACCTCCAAGATTTCGAAAGAAAGATATCCAGTGAGCAGCAGTTCCCTGGGTGAAAATGCCTTTTTGATGTCAAAGGTGAATGGCCAGACTGCTTCCAGCTGAAAGGAAGGCAACAATAATTCAAATGAAACTCAAACAGCGTGACTAAAATTGGATGATAGACGACTGGAAACCTTTTTCTTAGCCTGCTGTGTCTTGATTTCTGCTGCAACATTGAGATAGTAGGGTCAATTTTGCTTAAACGACCTGAAAGCATGCATCCACCATGCCTTATATCCACACTTCTCGCTTTTGATGGTGTGATGGACCCCTTAGTACCAAGTGAGCACTCTTTATAGCACCTGAGTAGTGTTGCTGACCATGTCTGTCCCTATATGACCACAGTGTGTCCACCTGGCTGCCTCCAGCAGGATAACACTCGATGTCAGAAAGCTCAAATCGTGTCCACAGTCACTAGACCTCAATCCAACAGAAGAGTTGCATCATGGACAAATCTGCAGCAACTGTTTGACGCTATCATATCAGCATGGACCAAAATGTCAGAGGAATGCTTCCAGCTCCAGTTCTGGAGACAAAATGAGATCCAACCATTTACTAGCTAGGTGTACCTAATAAACTGTTTTCCGTTACTCAGGCAACTCACTTTCAAGGCAAAAGCATGAATATTTCCTTTTCCTTTCCTTTTTCCACGTCTAT
Source organism: Neolamprologus brichardi (assembly GCF_056152115.1). Lineage (NCBI taxonomy): Eukaryota > Metazoa > Chordata > Actinopteri > Cichliformes > Cichlidae > Neolamprologus > Neolamprologus brichardi. The sequence continues at coordinate 20,701,657 of NC_142119.1, read as the reverse complement.
AACAGTTAATAAAAAAAAAAGTTTTGCTTATGTGAAAGTTCAGCTTTAAAGTACCACTTAAAGCTAGTAAGCACTGAGGATCTTTATTTGTTTCACATGATTAACAGCAGAAGCCATAAAAACGTGCAAATGTCCTTCAAACACTTGATCACTCACTGAATCATTTCTGGGTCACCAGGAAGAGCTTTGCTCCATTTGTTTCTCTGACTGCATAAAGGTGTGAGCTGGGGTCATCAGTATAAACACCTTTAATTACATAAGATGAGCTCAGGTTGAGAGGTGATAAAGATGAAACAAAAACTCCCCCTTCTGTTTACACTGTGAACTACAACTCTGTAACAGCTTCGGAGCTGTGTGATGAAAGATTGAAGAAAAAAGAAAAAGTTTAGCTCCGTTTAAAGGCAAGGTTCGGTGGACAGCATTCAGTGATCTGAAAGAGATCACACACCCTGCATCACCGGAGCCACTTTAGATCCCGCTCACCGGTGTTATTAGGCTGTTACAAAGGTCAGAGTAGGATGGCTATGAGGTCATTTAACCTTTTTGCCATTCAAAACAGGCTCAACAAATCTAATGAGCAAGGCAAGCCAAGTGCTAATCTTACTCAACGCGTCTTTTCAGTTCATATCAAGTTATTTGTCGTAAATAATCTGAACATAATCTTATGTCTGTGTAGGTTATCAGTCATCCAGATCTCTGTAGTCTCAGGAGCTTGGAAAGAAAGCAACTGGACTTTAAAGTTTAGTGAAGATGTTTTTGGGATTGAAGTAGCCTCATAGATGGAGGTGAAAATTCTTCACAAAACAAAGTCCTTTCCTTCAAAGCTCCTGAGACTACCTGAACAGATTGTTTGAAATGAAGCAGGAACAGCGGTAGTCCTGACAATAGCTCTGCTCCAATTATGCACCACTAAACCTAATGAGATCATTACTGCTATTTGCATTTACACCTATGTCTTTCCTGTTACAGGTTAACCTGGCTGCTGAGGTAAAAGCTTTAGCACCATCCTGATACCACAAGCTACTTTCAGCTGTCCAGTTATTTCCCAGGAGTCACCCAGTTAATGCTGAATCTCCTTCCTGCCACAACACCAAAAGAATTTGTTCACGACACTATGATGGTTCCGTCATGTTGAAACAAAATATTCAAATACTGTAATTCATGGAACTTGGAAATGAGGCTCATTGTCACAAAAATAAATTTAAATACATAAACGTTGGGCTGCCTGGGCTTCAGTAAAGTTGTCAAATAAATACGAAAATCAGAGCATAAATGTTGGTCAACCAAAATTTTTATTCACAACCATAAACAGCGAGTCAGGTTTAGCGTTTTCCACCGACGCGAGGTGCGCTGACCTTCATGGGCTTGGCGATCTTGGGCTTCTGTGCAGCCTTAGCAGCGGCCTACAGGAGAAGAAAATCAACTAAGTTCTTGCACAAAGAAAAACTTTGAATTAAGTTGCTGAATAATCGAGTGAAGCCTGAAGAGCAAGCAGTGGGAAACTAAAAACTTGTTTTGACATCTTATTGAATAACTTCAACACAGAGCTCTTACCTTTGCAGGTGCTGCAGCTGGCTTCTTGGCAGCCTGCTTTGCCTTCTTGGCCTCCTTGGCAGCTCTGAGAGAACAAAGAACCAAATTTAGTCCAAACCAATCAAAGTGACCAAAATAATTAAAAACAACAACTATTTCTTTATATAATTTTTTAATGTATGTATTTGAATACTTTATTTTTAACTTAAGCATTGGTTGCTCCTCATGACCTCAACCCTTTTTGCGCCACTCACTGTGAGAAACATGCTTTATAATTGTATTTTATTATGACTGGAATAACAAAGTGAACTTGAAGTGCTATGAAAGTGTTCACTGTAGTAATTATTTACACTGACTGATTACACTGACAGGCTGATCAGAAGCTGTTTTTACTGAATATTTCCAATCAATGATTAAATATTGGAACTCTAAAGGCTTCCTCATTTTCTTGGACTAGAATACCAACAACTTTAAAAAACAACAATCTAAAGATGGTGGCAGTGTCGCTACCCGATCCGTACCCCACATGCGCAAATGTTACGTCACTTCCTTTCTTTGCCAACATTGCGACAGTCAATATATTTGAATGATACGGTTAGTGCCCAGTTAACTCCTAGCATTTCTCAACAGCTCTGCCTCCTTTTCGACTACCGGGACATTTAAACAATGGATAATCCGTATACAAACACATTTATGCTTTTCTCCTCAACAGAGAGCGTCCCCCAATTGAACAACAGCGCCGTAAAATAAGAAGAATGGCGCCTAATTACAGAGTTAATAATACAGACTTTGTAATATGTCATGTGAAGATTCATCAGCCAGATGAAGTGTTTACTGACAATTGACAGTGATACCGGACATCATCATCACTATTCCAATCAATCCTCTCCGCACAGACAAGCATAAACACACTCGACTATCACTAAATCAAATTTAACACACGTTTGTAATGACGCTAATTCAGTTTACAATAGGGTTCATTCGCTTGGTCAGCAGGTGGCAGTATCCTCGTACACTGGGGAGTAAACTGCCATTAAACGAACAGAAGAAGAAGAAAAACCCTGCACATGCGCAGTATGGATCAGGTAGACCCGATTTGTACGGTTCGACTTTGCACATGCGCAGTAAGGATCGGGGAGTCCTGATCCGTAACTATCTTTTTATTTTTCGTTTTTGTCTACATTATATTGAAATGTTTCATTATTGGAAACATTTTAAGAGATACTTATTATTCTTGACATCTTAACAGATACTCTGACCCGTAACTATCGTAAAACGCTTCGACCGGAAGTAGACACCTTTTGCGCATGCGGGGTACCGATCAGGTTTCCGTTTCGGATCGGGTAGTGACAGGCAGCATCAGTATTTTCTTGTGTTTAATAACATTAAACTTAAATACAGCATGTTTGTGATCGGTTCAGGTTCATAGGTGCAGCTGTTCTCTCATGCAGGAATTCATATTGGGGGTTTTCTGACTGTTCTGTGAGTGTTTAAAGGACCAGAAACATTCAGAGACTTTTGCTAATATCACTCTATATCACACTATATGTTAGATGTGTTCTTTGATGATAAAACTAATCCTGAAGTAATGAATATCAGGAATTTCAGTGTCTAGTGTAGCAGCAGAGAGGGCTCAGTCTGCAGAATAGAATTAAATCAGGAAGTGCTGCAACATCCTGTAATTCACTTTATTTTAATTATGCTGAAGAAGCCCCAGATTAATGTTCACTCAGATTATATTTGACTGCTGCGTTTGTGTATCAGCTAAGTCTGCAGGGGGAAACAAAGAAAATCATTTGTTTCTTGCTGTGTTACTATGAAAAGTCCCTGCAGTCAGCCTTTTCCCCCTCAATGCCTTCATAAAGACACTCTCCTGTTTGATTAAATTCTAGTTTTTTTAATGAAAACTAACACAATTAAATCTCATTCTTAAAAATATGAAACCAATAAAATGCCCAATGCAACCTCTGGGCCAGTCGGCCAATATCGTCTACACTGGATTCTAATCCAACCCTTCTTTATTCCGAATAATACTCTGACACAATTTTATCAACTTCAAGATCACAAGACTAAAAAAAAGAAAGAAAAAAAGACAAAAAAAAGAGAGGTACACAGGGTACTTTGTCCTCTTACCTGATGGCCTGCTCCCTCTGGGCCTTGCGGACCTCAGGCTTCTGGTTCCTCTTGGCCATGATCTCAGCCAGGGAGGCGCCAGTGATGGCCCTCGTGAATTTCACTGCACGGCGGGTACGCTTCTTTGCCACCTCTTCCTGTTAAAAAAATGCAATACATTGATTTACTTAAAAAAATAATGGTTTTTCATGTTCACATGAAGAATAGAAGACAAACCTGTTAATCACAAAGAAATGAGTGGCTAATCTATCTGAAAGGAAATGTGTCTACATATTTACTCTAGTCTACACCTCCAAAGGGGTGGTTGCAGTCATAAATGAACAGTTATTAACCAATTTTCTCAAACTGCCATCTAAGGCATGGCAAAATCAGTATTAAAGCATGTGTCTAGCCATCCAACAAGTCGGTTTTGCGTGTTTTCTGATGCATCGCCATCCATAAGAACCGTAACAGTCAACAGCTGTAACCATGAAAATCTAAAAACCTGAGATAAATGAGTAAAATACGTTGTCATGCTACAGCAATGGGGAGTAACAGTTTTAATAACTCAGCATATTGTAAACAAAACACATTTCTTATGTTTGCCTTTCAATTTCACAAAGCTAACACCAAATCCTTGAACTACTTTAACAGAACTACACACAATCCATCCACAGGTAGCAACTGTCAGCATGTTGGAGAGTTTGGAGGCTGACCGATGATAATATGTCTGCAAAGACGTCAAAGGCCAGTACTATGATCTCCAGATATTCTGTGGCTGCAGGTGTGGAGTGAGCGCTGCTGCTCAGTCTGCAAAACACAGTTGAGCAACAACACGTAACACGGACCAACACCGTGCACACCATCCACCCGCAGCCAGTCTGATGTATAAATTGGAGCTTGAGTAAATGTGACGATCTACTTTTATATCTAATAGCTAAGATTAGTTTATCTGTTTCACAAATGACCAGTATCAACACAGCAATTAACTGCTGGACCCACAAAGTCTGTCTTCCATGGAAAAATAGTAGCTACACTTCAGTCTCCTTGTAAACAAATATAAATGATGAACTCATATACAGGATTGTACTTACAGACTGGCCCTTCTTGTGCTTGCGTCTGTACAGCACAGTCCAGTTGATCTGTCTGGGGTTCCTCTTGGCCAGGAAGGCAGACTCGCACTTGGCGTTCAAAAACTGGAACACCTAACAAAGACAAAAGAAATAAATAAAATAACCAAATGTTACTCATGTCTGCCTTTAATGACGACAATTACACCCTGTGTATCCACCTGAGCTACAAACTGACTTTGGATGCTGACAGCAGTCTGTCATATGTGACAAAACTGCATCTTAAGCACACGTTGCATTGTGGAACTGTTCACAAGTATCATAAACTTGATACATAACGAAATTTAACTGCATTAATTATAAGTAGTAGGCAACAGCTCAGGACAGAGCCACATTCTGAGTGAAGCTACATACTTATGCATCTTGTTTTCTTCTAGATGTACTTACACAAATAAATGACACTTTATCTAAAACCCGTGTAGGTCCTTTTTAGAACAAGTGCCAGTCAACAGAGCCTATAGGTCTCTATGACTGTTATCTATCATAATACTATAGCAGTCAAATACACCCGTGTGGCTGAACCTAAAAATGCTATCGTTTAGCTGCTAACATTAGCGGGTTATACAGGACTCAATTGGGCCCGTTGTGAGTGAGTGTGTCTTACAATAGACAAATTTTATAGCACATTCACAGGGGATATTTAATGCTGAGCCGGTAAAGTGATCTTCATAAAATAGTTTTGGGACAGAGCAAGAAGAAACCGGTGTCGGACTTTGCCAGCTAGTTACCTTCCCGTCTATCCTGGCGTATCGGCGGCCATGGCCGGGGTATATTTTATACCCGCTGAAACTGCACAACTCGACCCTGAAAACGACAAATACAGATCATCAGCGAAAGAGAAGCGTACACAGTTTCTTTTAATGTACTTATCATCCTTAAAGTATTTATTTAAATACTGAGATGGTATTTGATAGCATTGCATACACTCACTTCATGATGGCTACGAGAGGGCACAAAACCGGAAAGAAAGATGACGGATGCGGAAACGGAATTTACTGACTACGAGATTGATATTTGTGAACAAATTTAAAAATTTTGACCGTTAATGTTTCAGTAATGCTTTAAAATCAGTGAACCTATACGATATATTTTTTTCTATTATAAAAATATATTAGTCAAATTTATACATTGACCGCAGCACAATGGTGACGTCACATTTAGACGGTTACCTAGCAAGCAATCAGCTAGCTGCTCTTGGCTTAATAATACAGAATAGCAGTGTATTAAACACTCTAAAATGAAATATGAGATAGCTATGGTCACTTCAGACGCATTTTTTCTATTAACGTTAATGTTTCCCTTCTTTATTCTTTGCTTAAATCTGGCTGGCGCGTTTCAGCAACATTAGCGCGCTGTAGGATAATTGTAGTCTTTTCGACTTCCATAGACGCAACGTTGCAAGGGGCGAGACATCCTTTATGAACTACAAATCCCAGAGCCCCTCGATTACGCAGTTTGACAACACACAGACGCTTCTTGTCTTTCCTACTACAGCTAACGCTAGCTGTGGTCTGGGTCGATAGGATGGGTGTATCAGATTTACAGTTTGATAGAAATGCTGGTAAGTAGTCGGACATCTATTTTAGTCAAACATATTAATATTCCTTTGAAAGGTAGCCCATAGGAAGATGTTTCTCACCGGCGGAGGTTAACGGGAGAACACTACAGAGTGCCGTCGTTAGCTAGTTCACCTTACACGAGCATTAAAACATCACGCGTCAGTCCTTTTCTGGCATATTTGTAAATTACGTTTTAGCAAAGTTTTCCGAAACCTTAAACATGAAACCAGGTTGTCTGGGACAAATATAGGTTCTGCAGGTGTTGACAGACAGGCACACTGGGCAAAGGCTTGATTGTTTCTTGACCTTCTTAGCCTTCAAATGACAGTGATCAATAGAAGATTATGTAAACTAATTCAGGGGACTTGCCAGAAACTGTAACTAAGATTTTTATTTTATTTTTTTGCATGGTAAATTGCTAATTATTACAGTTCTATACCCATTCATAAGCTATTATAGTAGTCTGGGTAACCCATAATTAACCCGTCACCACCCTCTAGTAGAGTACAAGAGGGGTAGCCTATAAAAACTGACCAAAAGTTGGGTGATTTGGGAAAAAGGTTCATGTTCAAGATAAACCTAATGCTGTTGACTTATGAGATATACTTAATGTGCGCATGACTGATTTCACAAGATATCTTTATGGAAAATTAAGACCCACATTGTGCTTTTAAGTCTGCTGAATTTCTTTATCCTGCCAGGACCTGTGGTGGATCTTTCGGCCCGAGGTATGCAGAAGTTGGAGCCCAGTTTCACCTGCTCAGAAGACACTCACACTCTCATCCTGGACGGGAACAACATCATAAAGCTGGACCACCTAGAAAGGAATCCAGGCCTTCAGCAGGTAACAAACCCTTTAGTTTAAAATTTTCTACATAATCTCCCCAGCCATTAGAGTCCAGATACCACACACCAGTTCATGATTTGATGTCTTTTCTTTCTTTTCCTTTTTTAGCTGTCTGTAGCCAGTAATCGTCTGGTGAGAATGATGGGTGTGTCTCGGCTGACAGAGTTGAGAGTCCTAAATCTTCCCAATAACAGTATCGGCTACATTGAGGGGCTGAGAGATCTGCTTCACCTAAAGTGGCTCAACCTCTCTGGCAACAATATTAAGGTGAGGACATGAGATATTTTAACATCCTTTACACAGATCCTGTCATTTACTGACAGCAAATTCAGTCCATGTGTAATGACAAATTTTTAATCCACTGTACAATCTTTCACACAGGTCATTGAGCAACTTAACAACTGTGTCTCTCTTCAACACTTGGATCTGTCTGACAATAACATATCTGCCATTGGTGATCTGACCAAATTGGTGGCACTAAAGGTCAGTGTGCTGAGACCTCTGAATATATGCTCAGACTAGCCCTATATTAATGGTATTGTTGATTTTCTTGACGGCATCATTTTCTGTCAATGTTGCAGACTCTGTTACTTCACGGAAACAGCATCACAACACTTCGAACTGTCCCCGCTCACCTTCCTGCCCAATTATCTATTCTCTCCCTGGCAGAAAACGAGATTAGGGATCTTAATGAAGTAATTATGTTCTCCCTTATTTAATAATACAGTCACACTGGTTATATTAAAATTACCTAATATTACTATGACTGACTATAAACTGATTACTCCAGATGTCATACCTGGCGCCACTTCATGAGCTGGAGCAGCTGTCCATCATGAGCAACCCTTGTGTTATGGCGACCCCATCTCTGCCTGGTTTCGACTATCGGCCATATGTCACGAGTTGGTGCCTGAGCCTGAAGGTCCTGGATGGCTATGTAGTGACACAGAAAGAGGGGTGTGTATATTCTCGTGCTTAATATCGTCAGTACAAAAGCATTATCAGAATGCCTGAGTGTCTTTTTTTTTTTTCTTTATTGCTGTGTGTTATTGTTGAATTTACAGTCTGAAAGCCGAGTGGCTCTACAGTCAGGGCAAAGGTCGCTCATATCGACCAGGGCAGCACATTCAACTGGTTCAGTACCTGGCCACTGTCTGCCCTGTGACGGCATCACCTGCCCTGGAGACAGCTGAGGATGCCAAATTGGAGAAGATTCTCAGTAAACAGAGGTTGAAATCTTAATATAGATAAACTTCAAGGGAAAAAAAATCATTACCCAGTATCCACTTCTTGGTCATGGTAGCACACATCATTCTTAATCCTCCATAACTGTCTCAGGTTTCATCAGAGACAACTGCTGGAGGAGACCCGGGGAGGCTGTCGCAGTCCTCCTCGACCAACTCAGCTTGATGTGGAGAGTCATAGTCCGTCACATAGAGTTCCACAAGGGGGAGCCAGAGAGTTGAAGAATATCACGGTACCTGGACCAGCTGTTCCATCAGTCCCGCAGACAGGTAAGAGGGCTGCCTGCCTGGCACCCTGGTCCAAGACCAGTGAGAATCATGTATTTGAATTAGGTTGTAGTACTAATCGTTGACTTGTCTGCTCTCCTGTAGAGCCAGTTGTTCGGTTTAACACCTGGGTGAGCTCTGACTCTTCCAATCCGTCACTGCCCATAGTATGTCGCCCAAGGCTCAGCGAGGAACAAATTTATTTGGAGGATGTGCAGACAGGTGAGGACAAACTCAACAGTAGCATGCTTTCCTCAGAGTCCACCTTCATCCCCTTCACATCTGATCTGGAGCCACGATCGACCCACTCTGACAGCGAGGACGAGACAGAGACATTCGAGCCAGATTCCCTGGCACCAAAGCACCCAGCGCAGTCCAAAAAGCAAAACGCCAACAATCCACAGCATCCACCCACAGTAGAGCAGCACGAGAGAAAGACGCTTGAAGGAGAAGAAGTTATTTCTGCTACAGATTCAACATCTAGTGGATTGCTAGGAGTCAGAGTTACCACTCTACAGAATGACCTAGATAGTGATTTTGTTAAAGCTGAAGTGAAAGAAGCTCAGAAGCAGGAAGAAGTTGAGAGTAAATCAAGTGTGACAGAAGCAGACAGAGCTGCAATTAAAATACAGTCCTGGTGGAAAGGGCATTACACGCGGTGCTGTCACCCCATGGCCAGAGAGGTGCGCAGTGAAATCCGCCTACGCAGGATGCAGGAACACATCCTCTTCCTGTCTGAGAAGTTGGATCAGTAAGTGACCGACAAGCAGCACTGGTGATACTCTTTCTGCAATGCATAGGTGTTAATCAGTGACAGTGAATCTGGTTTGTTTGCAGTGTGCAGAAGCAGTATGATGAGGAGAGGCTCCAAAGGCTCGTTCAGGAGGAAGCTTTGAAGTTTCTATGGAAAGAGGTAGTTTCTGTTTAACATTGTAAGATATGTATAATATTGTTTCAAGAAATCTGTACATAAATTCATAGTTTACGTTTTGTGTGATTTGTGTGTAGTTCCAGGCTATGCAGCAGTGGAAGCAGTCTGTGGAGCAGCAGCTTGCAGTCGTTACGCAAGCCGCCACCCCTGCTCAGATCTCATCTCCTGGACTTTGCAAGGCCACCCCACCCGTTGCTTCCAGTACCACCAACCCACCCAGCACAGATGTCTCCTTCCCAGACTCTGGCTTCCAGTTGACTTGCGACCAGCAGGTGGCGCAAGAGGACAGCTTCCTGAGCAGTGGGACAGCAGACTCTCTGAAAACAGTGCGAGCGCTAAGCCCCATTTGTAGTGGCCTCGCTAATGGCAGTGATGGAGCGGACAGTGCAGACTGCAGCCTGCTGGAGCAATATCTGTCCTCTGTACAGCAGAGGGAGGAGGCAGAGGAGGCAGTTAGCGATAGAACAGAAACGCCACAGCCGTCCTCACCGGCATCACCCAGCAAGGCGGCACAGACTAGCTCCCCCATGGGGAAGGCAGCAGAATCAGCTCCTGGCTCTACCTGAGAGTCCTCACCTGTTAGAAAACTGTATAGAACCACTGACTGAGCGTGTGTAAATTAACACTGAGCATAAGCTTAGAGACAGATCTTTCTCTGCAGTCATCTTGATTAATAACCCAGAAAACAGTGGACTTAGCTCTAAAACCAGATTGAAACAAGTACAGTACTCTGAATGTAGCTCTAGTGCTTTTTTATACTCCAACACTTTGATCCGTTCTTTTATTAATGAACATTTTCCTCTCTGTGTAAAGACACTGAATGTGATGTAACTTAAGAAGGTATCAGTAAAGTCAAAGGAGAGGTTACTACCTCTGCCTACTAAGACAGACATGTTGTGACCTGTTACTTCTACTGTTTGGAAAAGTAGAAGTTGCTGTGTTAAAGAAATGCACTTGTAACGACACATATGCTTTACTATATATCTCTGTTGTTCCAACCAGTGTGGATGGCTGGCCTGCTTTGTATTGACTGTAGGTCAGCATTAACTCATAATCAACAGAAAAATGTCACGTATCCCTATCTTGTGAAAAATGTAAATAAATATGTAGTTATAATTTTCTAATTTCTATCTACTTTTCATTTTTATAATGTCTTATTTAAAGTTATTCTCGTTGCTGTGTGATTATTTCTTAGATGTTCAATAAATCAGTGTAAATTAATTTACACTAATTCCAGTTCATTAAAATAATCTGTTATACCTCATAGCTATAATGCAAATACAGATAAATAGATACTTTATTGGTCTCAAGGGAATTTTTGTGCTACAGCAGCTGGATAAAGAATTAAAACAGTATAGTGTACAATAAACAACAAAGTTATACAATGAAAATTTCATACATGCCACATTGACAAAAAACTAACCAAAGTAAAAATAAAGTTTGCTAAAATAGCACACTGTGTGTTACTTTCAGTTTCATTATCCCACATAGCTCCACCACACTGCAGCCATCATTATGCCAGGACACGATCCATCTTACTTTGACTTATAAATCAGAATTAGTAGAACACAGCAGCCTATACATTTCTGAATGTCTGTGGCCTTTAAAAGTAATGAACTCGTAACAGATTTTACTTGGAAAATAAGATTGAAAATATTTTTGAGCATAAAGTCAGTTTTCCATTATTTGAAAAGTGCTACCTTTTTGATCAATGTACTCAAATGTGCTATATCTCCAGTATCTTCCTCTGTCACACCGACCCTATGCATGTCCTCCTTCACTACATCCACAAACATTATCTGTGATCCTTGTCTTATCTTCCTCCTTGGTAGCTCTGCATTCAGCATCCTTTGTCCAAATATTTCCACTCTCTCTCCTCTGCACATGTCCAAATGCTCTCTTCCTTGCCTCTGTAATTTAGCCTCTAGTTTTTACTACACTGATCAAACATAATATTACGACCAACTGCCCAATATTGCGTTGCCAAAATAGCCCTGACCCTGGGTCTATCCACCAGACCCTGGCCGGTGTGCTTGAGTATCCGGCACTGAAATGTTAGCAACAGATCCTTTAAGTCTTGTAAGATGCAAGGTGTGTCCTCTGTGGATCTGACTTGTTTTCCCAGCAAATCCCACAGATGTTTGATTGGATTGAGCTTTGGGAAATATGTAGGCCAAGTCAGCACCTTAAACTCATTGTTGTGCTCATCAAACCACTCCTGAACCATTATTGCTTTGTAGCAGGGTAGAGTATCCTGATGAAAGAGGCCACAGCAAACAAGGTATATATTTTCTATAAAAGGATGTGCATTGTTTGTTACCACACTTAGGTAGGTGATGTCAAAGTAACATGCACATGGATGTCAGGAACCAAGGTTTCCCAGCAGGACACGACCCAAAGCATCACACTACCTCTGCAAGCTTGACATGTTCCCAGGCAAGTGACACCCAGCCATCCACGATTCATCAGACCAGGCCACCTTCTTCTATTGTTCCGTGGTCCAGTTTTCACACTCACATCCTTTGAAATCCGTGGACTGACTGCTAATTACTTTGAAAGCTGGGTCACTGGGCAGGATGTCAGGACACATTGTGTGTAGCACAGTGAGAGAGTGAATAAAAATAAACAAAACATGAAACACAGAGACAACATCGAGGGAACATGAAGTAAATAACCCCAAGGAGGGCTGAACTCGTGGGCTCAAATGATACAACGGGGACAATGAAACACAATAAACAGAATCTAGAAACCAAGCCCACTTCTCAAAATCAAAACAACAATGAATTACGATTCAAAAGTCCAAAAAACACAAAACACTGAGTCAAAGAACCAGAACCATGACACACAGGAAGTGCTGATTTTTTTTCTGCGTCACAAAAACTACTTTTCTTACTCTTCTTCTTCTCTTTGTATCACTGTTATTGTTGCTGTTACAAAGGAACAGCTGAAGTATACCGAGTGGCCACCTGGGGACGCAGTAGCACCCACTCCGTCACCCAATCTGCTGCAATTTCTTTTTTCCCACCCTCATCATGATGGTGTGCTGGTTAATTGATTTTATTTATTTATTTTTTTGCCAAGCGTAAGGTGACCTGTTCGATTCCAGCCTGGTTCTCTGTGGGGTTACGCCAGAAAGCGCATTCGCTGTAACAGCTCAACCCACCGTGGACATACTATCCTCCTCCCCTCTCGCGAGCGATGACCAGTGGAAATCGCCTTATCTTAAAGACCACATTGCTCTTCTGCTACCATCCTCCTCATCCTGCTTCAGGGATCGGACATGGTGTGGCTCTGTAACGTGTAAGTACGGCGCGCACAAATGAGCAAACAAAAGATGATGTTCTGAAAATCTGCGGTGTCTTTGTTGGCGTCGTCGCAGCGGTTCGTGTGACAAAAGCTGCTGAATAATAGGAATAATATAAACAGAAATTTCCATCTCATACAAGATGGAGATGAGCTTCATCCTAACCCAGAATAAGAGCCGCTAATCATTATCACTGACTATTACTGCAGAGAGACAGGACGCTTTATCTGCTAGAAGTGCTCATGTCAGCGCAGAAATGTGGGTTGTATATTTTTTTTAGGTTAAAAAGAGCAATAACCTTGATGTGGACTAATTCACAGCTATTGTTCTGTCAACAGATTAGCATCCATTTTTTAAAATCTATGTTTATGTTAAAGAATAACAAAAGCAGGCCATGTTGGAAAAAGCTCTACTTTAGCCATGTGTACATATTCAGATACGTGCGTGAGATACACACACACAGCTTTTCTATAGAGATTGAAAATGTGAACTCATTCAGGGGTAAAACCGCAAAGAATTCTGGGAACTCGTGGCAAGAGGTACTAGCGCACGCAGGCTTTCAATTGAAATCAGTTACACAGCGATAAAAAGAAACACAGAACAGAAATAGTCGCGCTATTCTCCTTTGTTTATTGTGCACAAATAGTGAATTGTCCTGACACAATATTGCGTTTCGCTTCTGCTATTACCATGGTACATTGACAAAAACATATATTTTTATTCACAGGGTAAAACAGTTTTTTTGTATCACTAATTGCCCAGTACGATTACAGCATACAACATTATTGTCACTGCTACATTTCTGTGATGCGTACCAGAAATTATTTCGACTACTAATTGTCGTGTTTTTAATAAAACATCAGTAGTAGTGAGCAAGCTTAACGTGGCTCACATCCATGCATGTAAACATAACCTGCCGCTGCTTCTACGACACAGTATATATCACAATTTGGTTTAGACAGCCCCCTAGTGGTGAAGCTGAACTAACCCACATAACTCCTATCAACACACTAATTAATTACCGTTGAGCTCAAAGGTCCTATTAATAAACGGTTAACGTATGTGTATTTATAAAGACGATTTGTGAGACTGGTAAACTTATGATACGTACGATGGTCTTTCGTTCTACACGGTGCATTTCAAGGTCCTGTACCCATCCGTCGATAAACTGTACCTGGGCTTGTTGCAGTGACCTGAAGTTACTAAACTTCATGAGTGTATGCACTCACTCCAAGAACCGTATAATTATAAATATGAGCGTGGTGAAAGTTGGGCAGCACGCTAACGTATTTTGTCCCTCTGTGTGCTGTAAGGGTCTAACCCTTTAACTCCTTTGATTTTTTCCTCGTATCTTTTCTTTGACTTTTCATCAAGTCTGTCTTTGTACGGACCGGCATTGTTCTCCTTCGTTTTGTACATACCTTTTTGGGGGCAAAGAAAAAGCAAGAATTTATTGGAACCGAAGAATGAACGTTTTGCGGTGCTGCAAATGCTTGCGTTTGATGCGGTACTTGGATTGTTTTGCCACGAGTTCCCGGCATGCATGCGCGAACATCACGTGGTCTGACTTTCGCTGTCAGTTGGCCTCACTTCTGCCATGGCAGCCATATTATTACGCCAAATTCTGACTGCTGCTAACTGTTGAAGTTAGCAGCAGTTATTTTAGTTAGATGTTGAAGTTTCTACTTCGTGGGTTTTTTTGTTGTTAGTTGTTATTTTTTGGTCTTGTATTTTTTCATGTTGGTGGTATTTATGTTACTATAATATAACGAGCTTTAGTTTTACTGTAGTATTTTGGTTGTGTTTCTAGTTTTGATAGACTCTAAAGGTCTCTTTTTGAAGGACTTCCTTTCTAGAGTTGCTGGTTTCTTGATACACTTTGTCGGTTTGATTTCCTGGTTTAATTTCACCATCTTACAATGCTGTGATTGCAGCCATTCCTGAACCCCCTGGGAATAGTACTCATGACCATTGATCAGTGGTTGTTGATCAATGGTCATGGGAATTTGCATACTAATGATCAAGGAACTGACCTCCCAGCCCATTGTTCCTTCAGTGTTGCTAGTTTCAGTCATTGTGCAAATGTACTGTTTATAAGATTGGGGAAACCTCCAGTCAGCTGAGACTGAAGAAGTCACTTGGATAAGTGACGAAATGTTTATCCCACTGATAAAAGCTACATTCGGATGAACAGAATCAACTTTGAGGGATTTACTTACCTGGATGATTGAGCATGCATTAAGCATGTGTCCCGAATTCTAAATATTGAGGATAAGAACAAACCAACACTGGCCCAGAAGAGTGCAGTCAAACATTGATTTTATTGAACACACGCGTGGGAAGATGTACACTGCAACACATCAGCATAGATCTTCACCCAAAAATACACTTCAGACTGCTTTTAATTCATCAGACTTCCGCCCCTTCATGCGTTAACAAGAATATGACATGCATCAGTTATAGTAAATGGTCAATTAAAAAGCTAAAAAACAGACAGAGAAGTTCCTTTTTCTATCACATTCTTCCATACATGGCAATTTGTTTCACCCTCCAGATGGTTCCTGTGGGCTCACACTCTTCTTCTCTTCTTCTGTCACCTGTTACTAGGCAAACTCAAATGCAGTTAGAAGCTAAATGAATTCCAGGCCTATCTTTAAATCATTTGTATTTGTAAGCATTATGCCTTTTTAACCTTCTGTTGCTCCAAGTCACTTACACCATGGATCGTCGCGACATCGTGCCAAACGAAGCTTAAAACCCTTAAATAGACTGAGCATCAACTCTTCATGAGCACATCTGCAATGTGTGTATAAAATGGTTATAGCCGCACCTGTAATAGAAGTTTTAATGCAATGATAATGATGAAAGCTATATGTAGCAGTAAAATATTTTTCTTTATTCCCACACATGCATCCTGGTTTGACTTTGTTACAGTGTTACAGTGTTACATCTTTCGCCATCTTACAATGCTGTGATTGCAGCCATTCCCCAACTCTCTGTGAATGGTACTCATGGCCATTGATCAGTGGTCTTTGATCAGTGGTTGTTGATCAATGGTCATGAGAATCTGCATAATTATGATTAAGGACCTGACCTCCCAGCCCATTGTTCCTTCAGTGGGCTGGTTTCAGTCATTATGCAAATGCACTGTTTATAAGATTTGGGGAAACCTGCAGTCAGCTGAAACTGAAGAAGTCACTTGGATGAGTGACGAAACGTTTCTCCCACAAAAAGCTACGTTCAGATGAACAGAATCAACTTTTGGAGACTTTGTTACAGTGCTGTACAGGGAACACTGCAAGAACTGTTGAAACCAGAAGTCACGAAAGTAGAAGGTGTCTGATAAAGATAGGTAGTCTAAAAGATCTCAAAAAGCAGGACATCGTGCCATGAATTAACGATACTGGATTACAGAAGAGAAACAAATTCACTGCCACCTGTCAGTATGAAAAGGATTACAAAACCACTTCTAAGGCTTTGAGACTCGGGAAACCACAGTGAAAAACTATAGCATTTCATAAAAAGAACATCATACCAGCAGTCAGTGTTAGGAAGGTTACTTTTAAAATGTATTCCACTACAGATTACAGTATACATGCCCCAAAATGTATTTTGTAATGTACTCTCATTGAGTAACGTATTCTGAATACTTTGGATTACTTAACATATTATCAAACTTTTTGCAACTACATGAATGTGCTTTTGCTCTGTGATTTATTACTATTACTGAAGGTTACTCGCCATACGAATACCAACTAGATGAGTAACAGTAGGATGGACATTAGGTAAGGCTGCACTTTTTGCAGCGATCTTGTATAGAAAACTGTTCCACGGCTCCGAACCGTGGTAAAGGGACCTCTGGCTAATACGTCGGATTCGTGTCGGAGTCGTAAAATAGCTTTACTTTGTTGTGTGGGTCAGCTTTGCTAGCAAGAGACAGGGAGAGGCGTTGAAAGGCTGC
Source organism: Neolamprologus brichardi (assembly GCF_056152115.1). Lineage (NCBI taxonomy): Eukaryota > Metazoa > Chordata > Actinopteri > Cichliformes > Cichlidae > Neolamprologus > Neolamprologus brichardi. Next base: position 20,684,769 of record NC_142119.1, on the reverse strand, counting down.
TTCAACAGAACTTATTGTTTCGGAGTAAAACACGAACACAGTGTACAGTCGAGTCTTATTAATAGCTCACTTACAACTGGGCTACATAAGGCCACATTCTTTAGGGCTATGCCTGTAACGCTCTGCCTATTGCCGTCATATTAAATAATTTTTTGAACAACATTTTTAAAAAATATTTCTTCACGTCATCATGCGGGCCGCAAGCAGAGGTGACATGGGCCGCGAGATTGAGACAAAGAGCCTCGTAATGCGTGTTTTGTTTGGGTTTCCACCGGCGTGGAGTTACCAAAAATAGAGTGGGCATAGCCTAACATATGAAACAGGAAAAGAACGCCGTGTAATCCCTTTATTTTAACAAAGTAACCGTATTCTGAATACCACCTCTTTAAACGGTAACTGTAACGGAATACAGTTACTCATATTTTGTATTTTAAATACGTAACGCCGGTACATGTATTCTGTTACTCCCCAACACTGCCAGCAGTCAAACATGGTAATGCTAGTTGTGTGATGGTCTGGGGTTGCTTTGTTTCTTCTGGATCTGGATGACATGCCTTCACAGATGGAATTTTGCTTTCTACCAGAACATCCTGAAAGTGAATGTCGAGCCTTCAGTTCAACCCTGAAGCTAAAGTTTAACAAGAGTGGACCAAAATTCCTCCACAGTGAAAGACTCACTGCCAGTTATTACAATATTACATAGGGCCAGGTAGGTTTGAATAGCTTTTGTCCCTTAATACTTTTGTGCATTTTGCATTTATTCGAGGTATCTTTGTCCATCCATGCATCCTTTCTCTTCAGCTTATCCTTATCAGGGTCAAGGAGGACTGGAGGATATCCCAGCTGTCATAGGGTGAGAGGCAGGACACATCCTGTGCAGGTCACCAGTCAGTCGCAAGACTGATATCTTTGTCTAATATTACATTTTTTTCCGATCTAAAACATGTAAGTGTGACAAATATGCCACAAAAAAAGAAATCAGGAAGGGGACAAATGCTTTTTTCATGCTGTTTTGAAAAAGGAATTCTTATATTTTTGTTTACTTCTGTATGACACACAGAGAAGATGGTTAACTGCATAATGAAGAACAGAACATCTGTCACACACACATATATATAAAATGTCCTTCTCGTTGACAGCAGGTTGGAATGACATTATGTCGTCCTGGTGACAGCAGAGTGTGATCATGGGATTTAGAAGAGGGTCACCATGTGCCATAATCTGTCCAAATATACCCCGATTTTCCTCTTCCTCACACTGTCTGGCATCATCTTCCTGCTGCGGAACATCCACACAGTAGAGGTGAGGAGAGAAGTGAAACTACCTGTGGGCTTTAACTCATGCTTTTTCTTTTCATTTTTGACAGTTATGAAAAGTCTCAAAAGATTTTTTGATTTATACACATAGCAGGCAAATTTTCCATTGTTTTCATATTATTGCAGAAATAAGTCGGGAACTCCTAAAACGGAGTATATGGACAAAAATAGTGGACCGGGTATGCATTAAGGAGCTGCCATAATACCATAATGGTTGTGGGGCACAGTTTTTGTGCTTGAGTCTGCAGTGCTCTGGTGACTTTTATCTGGGTCAGCACGCTTTGACCCTGCTTTGCAACTCTGTGGCCTGTCACTTTTTGTTTCTGTGATCTTTTTTGAACCACAAGGGACCTTCCTGAGTTACTGAAGGAAACAGAGCTGCACTCTTAAAAGTTTGGATATAATCCCTTATAGAGATTGACAGACCATGTGACTTTCGCGCATTGCATGCCGGGAACTCGTGGCAAAACAATCCAAGTACCGCATCAAACGCAAGCATTTGCAGCACCGCAAAACACGTTCATTCCAATAAATTCTTGCTTTTTCTTTGCCCCCAAAAAAGTTATGTACAAAACGAAGGAGAACAATGCCGGTCCATACAAAGACAGACTTGATGAAAAGTCAAAGAAAAGATACGAGGAAAAAATCAAAGGAGTGAAAGGGCCAGACCCTTATGAGCACACAGAGTGGACAAAATACCTTAGCATGCTGCCCAACTTTCACCACGCTCATATTTATAATCATACGGTTGTTGGAGTGAGTGCATACACTCATGAAGTTTAGTAACTTCAGGTCACTGCAACAAGCCCAGGTACAGTTTATCGACGGATGGGTACAGGACCTTGAAATGCACCGTGTAGAACGAAAGACCATTGTACGTATCATAAGTTTACCAGTCTCACAAATCGTCTTCATAAATACACATTCGTTAACCGTTTATTAATAGGACCTTTGAGCTCAACGGTAATTAATTAGTAGTCGAAATAATTTCTGGTAGGCATTACAGAAATGTAGCAGTGACAATAATATTGTATGCTGTAATCGTACTGCGCAATTAGTGATACAAAACAACTGTTTTACCCGGTGAATAAAAGTATATGTTTTTGTCAATGTACCATGGTAATAAATGAAGCGAAACGCAATATTGTGTCAGGACAATTCACTATTTATGCACAATAAACAAAGGAGCATAGCGCGACTATTTCTGTTCAGCGCCAGACTTGCTTGTAACCTATATCACCAATTATGTTATGAAAAATGACGTTTTATCTACTACAAAACACTGACCTTTGTGGGAATGCTTGGAGCAGACTAACATGTGAGCTGGAGTGTTCTGGGACGTTATATTTGGTCTTTGAATGGCTGCAATCCAGGCCATCTATCGCCTCTTTGTTACTTCGGAAACATGGCTTAAACAATTTCTCTTCAGTGACATAATCCGATAACAACCGATCTCTTTACCCGTCGGCTTCCCGTGGCTGTCATGCGACCGGCTATTGCAGTTAATAATTCAACAGCTTCTTGCCATTTTTTGTGTTTCTTTTTATCGCTGTGTAACTGATTTCAATTGAAAGCCTGCGTGCGCTAGTACCTCTTGCCACGAGTTCCCAGAATTCTTTGCGGTTTTACCCCTGAATGAGTTCACATTTTCAATCTCTATAAGAAGCATTCAGGTCACCCTGAATGATCTGTTATCAGCTAAGTTTAGCAAGCTGCATACATAAACCACAGCTGGATTGCACAGACACACATTCCTGCTAATTAGTGCCAAGAGTAATAAAATACCGGAAATTCACACACTTCTTATTGGAATTCGTGGACTAGCTGCAACATACAGTAGGCCTTGTCTTTTGCCAGAAGGGGAAACCAGTAGTACAAACTCAGCTGAGCAGTCAAATGTGTGGACTTTAATTAGTAGGGGTCAAATCTTTAAGCTTTAACAAAATCCATATGTGTGAACATAAAAAACAAACAAACAAACAAAACACATGAATGCAATTGCAACTTTCACTTGTTGGTCATTTTGCTCTGGGAGTCTGTGGGGATGGAGGAACTTAGATTTTTGGCACTAATGGCTTAATTTTTCATGTTGCTGCTTGGTTCATGGATTAAGAGGATTGAAGCGTGGTTATTAGAAGTTGGCAAGTCCATTTAATGGCAGCAAAAGTTAAGATATTTTGTATTTTAGTCCTTTGTAAGGGTCGTAAAGAGCTCCAATCATACCCGATCTTACGTTTCCCAAAATGTAATATTGAGTATGTGGAAATTATTTGCCTATGAGCAACCTTCAGCTTTGTTATTCTCAGTCCTGTCCGCATCAAACTGTTTTCACAGGCTGAGTAGGACTTCTTCTAACCAGTGATCTTTATCTTTGCATCTGTGCAGTTCCTCTTGAATTATTCCTGCAATATTCTACAACCCATAGTGTGGTATCCTCTAAAATTCATTCAGTTACCCTTCTTCTTTTCAGAACTGGAACTGCCAAGCGATTTCATCTTTCTACCAACTGCAGAGCAGGATCCATTCATCCCTCAGTGTGTCTCCTTTCTATCACAACCATACCTACTGTACCCATGTGGGCCAGAAACCCTCCCCTGAGGATGAACTTGAGGAGCGGTACCTGTTGGAACTCATCAGCTGGCCCAGCCCTCCGCCTCACTCTGGACCAACCACCCTGAGGCAGACGAGCGACCCTGTCCACAGCCTGTTCGCAATACTTCCCACTAAAGAAGGAAGAGAGTGGCATGTGGGCGATCAGCTAGAGGCCCTCATCCAGATGCACGACTTCCAGGGTCGTCCTAAACGCTACGGCGGGGATTTCCTTCTGGCCAGGCTGCACTCTCCAGAGCTTGGAGCGGCCGTGGTTGGGCAGGTGGTTGACCACAAGAATGGATTTTATTCTGCTCTGTTCCCACTCCTGTGGGTGGGCTCTGCACAGGTTGAAGTCATGTTGGTGCACTCCAGCGAGGCCGTTGCTGTGCTGCGACGACTCAGGGAGGAACGGGCCGATCGGGTGTTTTTTAAGAGCGTGTTCCGTTTAGGCCTTTTGTCAGAAACTACTGTGTGCAACCTGTGCTTGCCTACCAACCATCAGCCTCTTTGCAACTACACAGACCTTCACACAGGCGAGCCCTGGTACTGCTACAAGCCCAAGGTGCTCAGCTGTGACACCAGAATCAACCATGCCAAGGGAGGCTACTTGAAAAACCTCATCACCAACAAGGAAGCGCTGTTATTCAAAAGGTTTGTATGCTTTGTAGGATTTGGATGCTTTACTGTATCTACTGTTAAAGGATAAGTGTGGTGAGATTTCCTATTTTTCTTAATTCATAAAAACCCCACAAACAATGAGTGTCTGCAGTCAGAAACCATTAAAATAAAACCATCTGCAGTATAGATTATTTTCTTCCCATCCTGCACACATTGTGTGTAAGATGAGCAACACATTAGTGTCAGCTGTTTAAAAATAAGGCCTTAATACTGTGGAAATGCGCACCATTACCTCCCCCCTGGTGACATCATTAGCAGCTAAAATCTTGTTGATCTGATAACAGTTCTCTGGTATATCTCAGATAATGCGAAATACATGCGAAAATAGCTAAAACAGCACTCAGTTGTTATCTGACTTTTAAAGATGAGTTTATGCCTTAGCAACTCAACCAAGATATTAGTAGGAAATGTAACATTATTTTGTAACATTCATTTTTTTCCATCTTTTCCTGTCCTAGTGGCGTAAATCTCAAAGTTTACATACACGCTTCAGGACCTGATAAAATCAACGTGCTGCCACAGAAAGGTACGGTACAGTGGGAGAGGAACATTTGTAGCTCCTGCTGTGATCTAAAAATGAATTTTGTCTTCAGCATTCTTTACTTTCTCTCAGATAAAGTGGAGGAAGAAAACAGCACAACTAAACCAGAACATATTCAGCTAGAAACATCTGGATATTACTACATGGACTCCTGGAGGCCATTAGATGGATTTACAATGCGTCAGTTCAACAAACCATCAGCAGCTGTACAGTGTTTGAAGAACAAGGTGATCAACATGTACGGAGACTCTACTGTGAGACAGTGGTTTGAGTATCTCATTGGTTTTGTACCAGGTGAGCGGTTTTGTCCTTTTATTTCATTTTATAGACACTTATACTACCCACTGTAACTTTCATTTATTTCATCTCATCCAGAATTAAAGGAGTTCAACCTATACAATCCCAAAAAGGTTGGGCCGCTCATGGCAGTGGACAGCACACATAATATTCTCTTGAAGTACCGCTGCCACGGCCCTCCAATCCGCTTCTCTACCGTCATGTCCAGCGAGTTGCGGTATGTTTCGAATGAGCTTGACGGCCTCTCTGGGGGCCCCAACGTGGTTGTGGTCCTCAGCATCTGGTCCCACTTCAGCACCTTTCCTGTGGACATATACATACGGCGTCTTCGGCACATTCGACAGGCACTGGTGAGACTTATAGACCGAGCACCAGGGACGCTAATAGTGATCCGCTCAGCCAATCTTCAAGCCCTGGATCAAGAGGTGAGCCTTTACAACAGCGACTGGTACTCCCAGCAGCTCGATCAGGTGCTCAGGACCATGTTCAAGGGGCTGAACGTTCTGGTGGTGGATGCCTGGCAAATGACTTTAGCTCACCATTTACCTCATGCCCTCCATCCTCCTCCACCTATCGTCAAGCAAATGATAGACATGCTTTTATCTTATATTTGCCCCGAGAGGAAAAAAAGCCAGAAATAGTGATGATAGCGGATATATTGTTAAATGTGATGTGTGAATCCATCCGTCAGTTTCAAACACATTTTTGTTTGGGTTCTTAAGAACTCATATATTTTTCTAAAACTGCAAACTCTTCAAATACTGAAGATTTGCTTTCCTGCTATTTTTTTTTTTTTAATTCCTACAAAACATGTTTTACTCTGATTTCCAAAGACTTTGGCACAATGATTGTTACTTCTCATCTTTTGGTATTACCAAAGTTTTGTTCATGTGCATTATTTTAATGTGTAGAGTGGTTCAAATAATTGTTGAACACATAATCAATTTTTCTAATAAATGTGTTTCTAAAGGTAATCACCAGATGTTGGTCAACAACCAATCCAGTCCACACATGCAAAGAAATCAAACCGTAGATTTAGATTTGAAATTAAGTTATGTGTAATAATCAGAAATGACAATTGGGGTCATTGGCTTGCTGAAACGTGCACCCTGGTTTCATCTTCATCATCCTGGTAGGTGGCAGCAGTTTTTTATTAGGAGTTCCTTGCCACATTTTCGCATTCATCCTTCCTTCGGTCATATGAAGCGTGCCAGTGCCGTATGTTGAAATAAACCCCCACACCATTATGTACCCACCTCTAAACTCACTGTTGGAATGGTGTTTTAGGGGTGATATGCAGCACCTTTTGGCCTCCAAACATGGTGTGTGTATTCTGGAATCTAAAGAGTTCAATTTTGGTCTCACCTGACCAGAGACTATATTCTCATTATTACACATAACAATTAATGGACATCTGTTGAGAATTTCAAATAGCATCTTTGGAAATATATTTACTTAGGAAACATTAAACACGCATACACACATAACATGAACATCTGCCTAATATTGTGTTTTCTTTTGCTACTACTGCCCTAAACCTTTAAGATATGTATTCAGTTAGACACCACCGGAAGGTTTGCTATGGCATCTTGCACCAGGAAGTTAACAACAGATCGTTTAAGTCTTCTAAGTTGTGCGGTGGGGCTTCCACGGATCAGACATGTTTGTACAGCACATTTCCTTCCCACAGATGTTTGATTGGGTTGAGATCTGGCGAACTTTGAATGTCAAGTCAGCACCTCAAACCGTTCCTGAACAGTATTTGCTCTCTGGCAGGGTACATTATCCTGCTGAAAGAGGCCACAGCCATCAGTGAATACAGTTTCAATGAAAGGGTGTACATGTTCTGCAACAATGGTTAGGTAGGTGGTATTTGTCAAAGTAACATCCACATGGACGACAGAATCCTTGGTTTCCAAGTCGTACATTGCCCAAAGCATCACACTGCCCCCACCAGCTTGCCTTCTTCCCATAATGCATCTTGGTGCCAGGTGTTCCCCAGGTAAGCGACGCACATAAAGAAAACCTGCTCCGTGGTCCAGTTCTGATGTTCACATGCTCATTGTCGTTGCTTTCAGTGGTGATCAGGGGTCAGCATGGACCACCTGGCTGTTCTGTGGCTGTGCAGCCTCATACGCAACAAACTGTGATGCATTGTGTATTCTGACTTTTTAATTAGAAGCAGTATTAACCTTTTCAGTAACCTGAGCTACAGCACTTTCTCTATTGGATTGGACCAAACAGGCCCGCCTTCGCTTCCCACATCCATCGGTGGGCCTTTGCAGCCTATGACCCTGTCACTGGTTCACCATTGTTCCTTCTGTGGACCACTTTTAGGAGGTACTGGCTACTGTCGGCCAGGAACATCACACAAGAGCTGCAGTTTTGGAGATGCTCTGACCCAGTCAGCTAGCCATCACAATTTGGCGCTCACCAAACTGATCAGTCCTTACGATTGCCCCTTTTCCCTCCTTCTCAGACGTCAACTTTGAGGACAAAATGTTCACCTGCTTCCTAACATATATTCCACCCACTAACAGACGATGATGAGATAATTAGTGCTGTTTACTTCACCTGTAATCGGTCATAATCTTATGCCAGATCTTATGTGTGTATGTTTAAGATCATGTACGCTCATCATGTGTACTTGTCAAAATCTAGGGACCTAGAAGGGGAACCGTTTATTAGGCTCATATTTAAAATCCAAAACAGTGCAGTAACTTAAAGGCTCCAAAACAAGAGAACGGAAAACCATATTCAGGTCTACAGTGGGGCAAAAAAGTATTTAGTCAGCCACCGATTGTGCAAGTTCCCCCACTTAAAATGATGACAGAGGTCAGTAATTTGCACCAGAGGTACACTTCAACTGTGAGAGACAGAATGTGAAAAAAAAATCCATGAATTCACATGGTAGGATTTGTAAAGAATTTATTCGTAAATCAGGGTGGAAAATAAGTATTTGGTCACCTCAAACAAGGAAAATCCCTGGCTCTCACAGACCTGTAACGTCTTCTGTAAGAAGCTTTTCTGTCCCCCACTCGTTACCTGTATGAATGGCACCTGTTTGACCTCATCATCTGTATAAAAGACACCTGTCCACAGCCTCAACCAGTCAGACTCCAAACTCCGCCATGGCCAAGACCAAAGAGCTTTCGAAGGACACCAGGAAAAGAATTGTAGACCTGCACCAGACTGGGAAGAGTGAATCTACAATAGGCAAGCAGCTTGGTGTGAAAAAATCAACTGTGGGAGCAATCATCAGAAAATGGAAGACATACAAGACCACTGATAATCTCCCTCGAACTGGGGCTCCACGCAAGATCTCATCCCGTGGGGTCAAAATGATCATGAGAACGGTGAGCAAAGATCCCAGAACCACATGGGGGGACCTGGTGAATGACCTGCAGAGAGCTGGGACCAAAGTAACAAAGGTCACCATCAGTAACACACTACAACGGCAGGGAATCAAATCCCGCAGTGCCAGACGTGTTCCGCTGCTGAAGCCAGTGCATGTCCAGGCCCGTCTGAAGTTTGCCAGAGAGCACATGGATGATACAGCAGAGGATTGGGAGAATGTCATGTGGTCAGATGAAACCAAAGTAGAACTTTTTGGTATAAACTCAACTCGTCATGTTTGGAGGAAGAAGAATACTGAGTTGCATCCCAAGAACACCATACCTACTGTGAAGCATGGGGGTGGAAACATCATGCTATGGGGCTGTTTTTCTGCCAAGGGGACAGGACGACTGATCCGTGTTAAGGACAGAATGAATGGGGCCAAGTATCATGAGATTTTGAGCCAAAACCTCCTTCCATCAGTGAGAACTTTGAAGATGAAACGAGGCTGGGTCTTCCAACATGACAATGATCCAAAACACACCGCCCGGGCAACAAAGGAGTGGCTCCGTAAGCAGCATTTGAAAGTCCTGGAGTGGCCTAGCCAGTCTCCAGACCTCAACCCCATAGAAAATCTGTGGCGGGAGTTGAAAGTCCGTGTTGCTCGGCGACAGCCCCAAAACATCACTGCTCTTGAGAAGATCTGCATGGAGGAATGGGCCAAAATACCAGCTACTGTGTGTGCAAACCTGGTAAAGACCTATAGTAAACGTTTGACCTCTGTTATTGCCAACAAAGGTTATGTTACAAAGTATTGAGTTGTATTTTTGTTATTGACCAAATACTTATTTTCCACCCTGATTTACGAATAAATTCTTTACAAATCCTACCATGTGAATTCATGGATTTTTTTTTCACATTCTGTCTCTCACAGTTGAAGTGTACCTCTGGTGCAAATTACTGACCTCTGTCATCATTTTAAGTGGGGGAACTTGCACAATCGGTGGCTGACTAAATACTTTTTTGCCCCACTGTATATGCCATATATGTCTGAATACAAAGAAACTGATTAGCCCTTTATATGCAAACTCTGGTTTCCTTTTCTTCCTTGTCTGGGTGTCTGTTAACCTACGCTCCTGCTTTCCTGCCATTGTGTTGTGCTTCTTTTGTGGATTTTGCCATTTCACCAAATACAAAACTGGTTTTTAGTTTATTCTTGTATCTGTGAGTCCTGCATTTGGGTCTTCTTCCTGCTACCAGCAACAGTACAAGTACAAAAACGATTCAATAAGATCTAAATGCCTTGACACATACATGGATATTTAATTAAAATAAATAACACAAAACAGGAAGCAGGAAGGTGTAATACTGAATATGTTTGAGATGTTATGCCCGACAGGTTTGTTCACCTATCACATGGATTTGATAATTCTGGGCTTTTAATGATTTGTTTCACAAGTTTAATTTCAATTTCTTTATTCCACACAGGCTCAAAACACTTAGCAGGGGTTGAGATTGTAGCTTGAGAATCCAGAGTTTATTGTTAGTAAGCTTTTATCTTTTCTAAGCTGGTTTTAATGCATGTTTTGGAATCATTGTCCTGCCGAAACAGCCAGTTTTATCAGATTTTTAAGTCTAGGCAATAGTTGAAGAATTTGGAGGCGGTGCTCCTTCATTCATATATATATTATATATATATATACATATTTTTTAATGTGTGTTTTACAAACCACCACATCTACCCCATGAACAAGTGTGGTTTTAGTCCTTCTGAGCACAGGAAATTATGCATTTAGTTAAATATAAAGAAAAGAAGGTTTGCACAAGACTTTTGCACAGTGCTGTATATAGTTGTAAGCTATGTAATCTGTTTGGGGGGGGGGGGGGAAGAAAAAAAGAATCCAGGATGCACTCATATCTTATTGATACTTTTATTTAAAAAGCTTCATGTTCCCTTTGAAAACTTCAAGCATATCTCTCAGTGCTAAAGCGTGCACAGCATCATGTCCTCTAGGAGTAAAATATGATACAGCTGACAACTTTGGCAAAAACACATGAGGCAGAGCTCTTTACAAAACAAACAAAGGAAAGCACAGCACTGTGAAAAAACGAGGATAACTCAATTTATCGATGCTTCCTCCAAACACATAAAAAAGAAAAAAGTAGTGCCTGCAGTCAGAAATCACTCGTTTTATAAAGAAACAGAGGTTGATAATGGAGTGTTTTATGCCCTGCGTGCAGGCTAACATATGTGCACACAGGGACGGAGTGGAAAATCTGGGACGAGCCAGATGTGTCTCTTATAACAGTTTGAACTATGAAAATGAAAACATGGACATCCTGAGTTCACACAGTAAGAGGCACAGAGAGTCTTCAAAATAAGTCCTCTGTTCCTTCATGTCAAGACAAGAAAAACATGTTGTGATACACTGTGAAATCAGATTGCTTGGTTTATGCTGTGAGAATGATATCTGATATGCTTTTGTGCGTATTTAAAATGTTTTTTTTATGGAAAACTAAAAGTAGAGAGCTAAAAGAGGATAAAATGACTTGAAATAACACTCAGAAAACTGAGATAATTCTTAATACTTCTTATGTAGTATTTTCGGTTGGCTTTACTCGGGGCAGCTGTTTAGTCACATAAATAAAAGAAAAGAGAGACAAAAAAACTAAAAGGCAAAATTTCAGAATAGAGGCAATTTTTACGTGCCGCTACGGCAGCGTGTTTAGTTTAGAGAGAGAACGAGACGCCGATAACCCCAATCACACGTCCTGGACCTTCATGGCCTCCTCTGGCCAGTCGTATGTGTCCAGAGTGAAGGAGTCGTAATCAGAACTGTATGTCTGAGACAGCACAAACGCCTCCTTGTCCTTAGGCTCCGGGTACACTGAAGCAATGTTGTTTCTGTATGCGTAGTTGACGATCTGGGAAAGGAAGAAACAAAAGGAAAAATGGGGATTTTGGACACTTACAAGGGGCAACTACACCTGACGGGGTAGAGCAGGTTATCCGCTTATTCCTCCCTAAGACACTGAGCCTGAAACTTCGAGGCTGAACCGTTTCTCTTTTACTGTACCTGAGCAATTGATTCTGGATAAAAAAAAACACTAGGTCAGAGAAATAAAGATTAACATATATTTAAATGCCATGAATTTGATTACTGTTCAAATGTAAATATCACACTATACATTTTATGGCAAATCCCAACTTAGGAATTCAAAACTTTATTTAAAATCCCAGTGAAGAGGGCAGCAACCCACACTTACTACTGCATGAGATTGAGGTTATATGTTTCAGAAGTACCAGCTTTCCTACCTTCACTGCGATCTTGAAGGACACCTCTCTAATGGTGTTGAGAGGAGGATAAAGCCTTCCCTCAGCCAGGTGCTCCTCTGTGACCATGTTGGCGATCGCCTGAGAGAAACAGACAAGGACAGCCAATTCAATTATTTTGAAGTAAACATAATAAAGATTAAGTTTGTCTCAGGAGAGAAATCTAAACATTTTCATGATTACTATGTACGGTTTAAAGAGAGAGACACTACTGCGCTGAAAGTAAAAATAAATGCATCTAAAAATCTAGTTTTTCAAATAAAATCCTCATCTAAATATGCGACGTACACACAGTAATGGTGGAACGTACCTCTGCGGTGGTGAGGAAAACATCATCAGATATGTGGCGGACTCCGCAGGCTATAACGCCCAAAGCGACTCCAGGAAAGACGTAGGCATTGTTACCCTGTCCGGGGTAGAAGGTGCGTCCATCTGCCAGCGTCACCTTATGAAAGGGACTTCCACTAGCAAAGATGCCCTGACCCTTGTTAAATAGAGGGGAAGGAGCAAGTTCACTTCATTAATGATAATTAAAATAAAAAATGATGGAAAAGGTAAAGCATGCAAGAATGTGGTGCTCTTGTATATGCTGTGAATGCTTCATGATTTCATTTACAATTTACAACATTATATAAAATATAAGTAACAACAGAAGTGTCTTAAAGCCTTATTTTAATCACAGTAGAATGCAGAAAACACATTAGATGTTTAAACTGAGAAAATGAACTATTTTATAAAAAATATCTCCTTTTGACTTTGAACACATCTCTGTAAGGGTAGAATGGGAGGAACAAAAGTAAGCAGTACTAAAAAGAAACAGCTGGATGAACATTTTGCAACTAATTAGGTTCACTGGCAACAGCTTAGTAGCATGATTGGGTTTAAACACAACTTCTCCAAAGTAAACATTTGGCAACATGAGGTTTCATTTACAAATTCTGGAACATTTCAGGATATTGTTATGCAATGCCAAACTGTAAAAACTTCGAATAACTCAATGTCAACAACAGATTCTGAGAAATCTGTGCAGAAGGATCAGGTCAATAATCAATATTGGATGTCCGTGACTTAGAAAGACACCACCAGTGCTGAAAGATTTTAAAGCAACATATGCCTTACATATTTCAACAGCACAATGACAAACCACATATTGGGTCTACAATATGGCCAGCATGGCTTTGTAGCAGAAGAGTGCGGGTGCTGAACTGGCCTGCCTGCACTCCAGACCTTTCATTGGCTGAAGACGCCTCGAGCGTCACAAAACAAAAAACATGACGAATCCTTTATCAGACAAGAATGGGTCAGCATTCCTTTCCTGAAAGTCCGACATCTGGTCTTCTCAGTTGCCAGATGTTTACAGAGTGTTGTTAAAAGAAGAAATGATGCCACACAGTGGTAAACATAAACGCTGCCCCAACCTTTCTGAGACACGCAGCTCCCATCAAACTAAAAATGACCTTATTTTTTTCTTAAAATTGTAATTTTTTCAGTTGCTTTCTCCGCTCTATTGTGAATAAAAAAAAAAAAAAAAAAAAGAGTTTTTGAGTTTATTTTATACAGCATCCAAACTTTGTTGGAATTGGGGTTGTAATTTTGGGAGGGTGAGTTGAGTTGAGCGTTACCTCTGTGAGCTTGTAGCACTGCTCTGCTGTGCACTCGGCCTTGCTGGTAGGATTACTCAGAGCAAAGATGATTGGCCTCTCGTTGAAAGACGCCATGTCTTTAATTATCTTCTCTGTAAAGGCTCCTCCAATTGCAGCGACGCCTTTTCCAAAACGAGAACACACCAGGTTCACCACAACAACGGCACTAACACGATGTATCAATGCTGTCATTTAAAGGACTCTGATCCTGGTTTAGTGAAATCTGTTTAAAGTTAAAGCCTCAGTTTTTAGTTTTTAAGTAAGGATCCATTTCTTTTTGTAGTTATCTTACTTAAATTAAGTTAAATTAATTAATTAAAAAAATTATAACTTGAATGTTGAAACAACGCTGTCTTGTCATCCAAGTGGTTCTACAGTTCTGGCAGTTCATCAAACATGCAGTGTTTGGAATTTAAACCAATAAACATGGAAAATACTGTTGAATTTGATGAATTGGGTTAAATGAAAAGAGAGAGAATTAGTTGATTTGTAGCAAATTACTAAGGTGTTACTCTAATAAACAAAGCTGGATGCAAGAAATTCACCTTAAATAGCTTTCTGTGTTTTCCTGTACCTGGTTGGGAATTAGTGTAAATGGTTAAATAAAAAAGGTTAAAAAAATAGTTTTACGTATGACACTGTGGATGTTTTTAGCCTTTAAAGCTGAAAAAAATCCCAGGATTTATCCACTGCATGCACTTCACTGAAGTAAACTCACCTATAATGGCAGTGGGTTTGATGGTGCTCACCACCTCCTCCAGTGTTCTGATTTGCGCGTGCTCATGAGCAAACTCCTCCTTCTCATGGTTTAGGTGGCTTCTTCCCTGTATTTGTGTATAAAGATCTAATTTGACAACTCCACATCCAGCTGTTTTTTGCTTTAGGTAACACATGAGGAAATATTTTACCTTCACAATGAGGCCCTTTGAGTCCACCATCCAGATCTTCTTGGCAGCTTCTTCTTTACTCAATCCTTCCTTGGCCATGGCCATTATAAGCAGATGAGCAATACCCAAAGCAGCCTGGTGGGGAGAAAAAAGAAAAGAAAAATTCTCCATCTGCATTATAGTCCCCACTTTTAGATACAAACCTAATCTCAATAAATATTTAGGCTACAGTGGCACAAAGGCAGTTAGTGAATTCTGAATGCGATGCCAGCACCACATTTAAAAAAACTGGGATTGGGGGTAATGCTAGAAAGTAATGCTAAACAAATTGAGTTAATTGGTAATGGGAGAAGGTATTTAAAAAAAACACCAATAAAAAAAATTACACAGAGGAAGAGTCTATCAGATTTAAAGATGGAGATAGCTGGACCACTCTGTGAAAGACTTGGTAATGAAATAGTCAAATGAAGGACATTTTTATTCATTGAGTTCTATTGACGTAGAACCAAATCATAACAATAGTCACCTCAAGGACCTTTAGACTGTAAAGTAAAGACCCTACAATGTTAGAGAGAAAACCCCCAACAACAAGATGATCCTCTATCAGCAGCACTTGGCGACAGTGGAAAGGAAAAACCCCCTTTAACAGGAAGAAACCCGAAGAAACCGGTGGCAGTACCAGGCTTAGGGAAAAGGAGCCTTTTCCCTAAGCCTGTCCATTTAGCAGCATCTGTGTTTGCACCCTACAAACGTTCACCACAGAAACATTTGGAAAAGCTTTTAAAAGTCATCGTACAGAAACTCAAACATGTTTCCAAGAAAAAAAACAACCAATTCAAAAAGATTACGCCGCCTCTCCTTCCTGGCGTGGCCGGCCAATTTCCCCAAATGGCGTCTCACCCTTCCAAAAGGCATTAGAGGAGAGTAGGAAAGAAAACTACCTTCTCCAGAAAAAAATGCAACAAATTGAAGAAGAGAAACTTCAACTGTAGGACAAGTGTAGACGAATGGAAGCCCAAAATAAAGAGCTGGAAGACAGACAACAGCGCCAGCCGGACATAAAAATTATTAATGAGGGCTAGGGAATAAAGTTTGCTCAGACCCGAGAGCAGATTGTGCACCTCATTAAAGAAAACAAGCAAAAGAGTGCAGAACTAAAAGAAATGACCAACCAGCTCCAAGACAAAAAAACGATGACTGATAAGATACAATGGGATCTCCAATACATGGACCGAAGGCATCAGCTCCTCCAAAGACAGCTCCATGAAGCTGTGGAAGAAAAGAAAGAATTCCTCCAACAGAAGGAAGAGCATGACAAAAAGCAAAGAGACATGCAGCACGAACTGAAGAGCATGCAGGAA
This sequence comes from Neolamprologus brichardi, assembly GCF_056152115.1. Taxonomy (NCBI): domain Eukaryota; kingdom Metazoa; phylum Chordata; class Actinopteri; order Cichliformes; family Cichlidae; genus Neolamprologus; species Neolamprologus brichardi. The sequence goes on along the minus strand of NC_142119.1, from coordinate 20,668,784 downwards.
AAATATCGAATGCTGAAAGAAAGCCTGGATGAAACACTGCACCAAAATAAAGACCTTCTTCAACAGAAAGAGCAACAACAAGAAAGACTGACAGAAGGAAAATGTATCATCCAGGACTTTGAGTCTAAAAATCTAAAACTGCAAGAGTTTTGTAATCAGCTGGAGGACAAAGCAACTAAAGTGGAAGAAGAAAAGGACAAACTGGAAAAACGGTGCTCACAGATGCAGAAAAGGATCGAGCAAAATGCGAGAAACAACTCAGAGCTCATTAAGGGGATTTTGGTGGAATTCAATAACTTGAGGCATGAAAACACTCAAATGCAGGCACAAAAACAACAACAAGACAAAATACATGAAGACCTGCAGCTCACGCTCCAAGAAATCCAGAAAAGAAACGAGCAGTTAGAAGACGAGCACAAAGAAGTACAACAGAGAAATGCAGACATGCACAAGGACAAGCTGATACAGGAGGCAACATCCAAACAACTCAAAGACAAGCTTGAAGAACAACAAGCAACACTAGAAGAGGTGGAACAAAGATGTAAGAAACTTGAAAAGCAAAACACAGAAACAATTGATGAGCTGAGAAATCTCATCCTGGAGAAAAAAAGCGCTCGTGGAAAAGTGCATGAAAAAAAAAGAAAAAGTGGTTCCACTTGTTCCGGAGGAGAGACGCTACTGCTTCCTCACCTGGTGTAGCCTTGTCTTGCTCCACCTCTGTTAACCCCCCCAACCAGTCCCAGCAGTTGACTGTCCCCTCCTGAGCCTGGTTCTGCCGGAGGTTTCTGCCCGTTTAAAGGCAGTTTTTCCTCCCCAATGTCGCCAAGTGCTTGCTCAGAGGGGATTATTGGGGTTTTCTCTCTGCCTTTTTTCTTCAATTATTTGCTTGTTTAAGTTTTTTTCCCCCAACTTATCTAAATAATAAACCAATTGAATTTATCCTTTGAGTATTTTTCATCTCATCTTTACAGAATTTTTCCAAAACATTTTCAAACATTCAGATCTGTCTTTTATTTTCTTCTTGAAACCTAAATGGAGAAACACATTGTGCACGCACTTTACTTCTCAAAGAAAAATGCTGCTTTCTCATTTTTTTAATGTAGTGCTGGCATCAAATTACAAATCTAGTGTATAGCATGTTTTCTTCTTCAAAACACAGTAAAATCTGGTATTTTGTCTTTCAAACATTTTTTTTTTTGTTAAAGTAAATGAAACCCTTTGTAATTCCAATTTGACAGAAGGCACTGTTTTCCTATCTCTCCGGGATTAAGGACGGTTATTTTTGCTCCAAACACCATAAAATTCTAGAGAGCAAATCCTCTTACCTCGCCTGCCCCTTGGAAGACAAAACTGTGGTCTGACAATTTGTTCTTGGTGATCTTTAAAGCTGCTAAGATCCCTGCAACAGCTACAGAAGCCGTGCCTGCAGGAAAAACAAAACACTCGTGATTGCAGTCTGAAGTCTCTCTCATGACCTCTTACAGTGAAACGCTGTACAAACAACAAACAGAAAAGGATTCGTATGAATGTGGTCAGGTACAAGAATGTGGTTGAAAATCAGTGGAAAAAAGCAGTCAATGTCCAGAGAAAACCCTCAGGTTAACTCTCACCTGAGAGGTGAGAGTTAATAGTTAACAGGTGAACTGTGAGTGCACGATGACAATACGGAAAGTAAAGATGGTGAAATTTAAATAAATACTTTTTGATGTGTTGAAGTGAAACTTTGTAACTATTGAAAGAAAATTAAAGGGGCAATATTATCAGAACTGACACTGATGTTTTTAAATTTCCATGTGTGGTTTTCTTCAGCTAGTATGACCAGTTACTTTAATTACAAAGCATTAGTTTGATTTTATTTGTATGAAATGCTTCACTGTACCAAACAGCCAGAAAGTAGCTGATCATGGACTTAAGAAGTTTGCTGAAGCAGCAGCTATTTGATTTCCTCTAAGTAACCTGATACGTTACAGTCACGAAGATAAAGCTTTTCTGATTTCCTTTTTGTTGCAGAACTAAAATGATGATCATCACTGGGGAACAGTTGGTGCTTTATGACTTAGGCTAGTGAGGGCAAATATAACCGCCTGTTTAGAGTAAGCTGCTTTATTTTTACTTCTTTGTTTCATTTTTAGTTTTGAGTCTTCACAGAATCTTGATCTGTGTTGGCTACGTTTTCGTTTGCCGTCTGAAGCATTGTATTTCTGAAACAGAAATCCTGAAATGAGGAAGATTTCAGAAATATGTTACCCAACTGAAACCATCAACATATTGTAGTGTATATTATGAAAGGTAAGACGCTCCTGGCTGTAACGCGATGAGTAATAAAGCACCTTGGATGTCGTCGTTGAAGGTACAGTATCGATTTCTGTACTTGTTGAGGATGCGAAATGCGTTGCTGTTGGCGAAATCCTCAAACTGTATGAGGCAGTTCATCCCGTACCTGTGGAGGAACAGCGTGGTTAGTCTGACATCAGCACTGCCTCCTCATCCTTCATTCACCTGTGCTTTCACTTACTTATCTGTCACTGCTTGCATGAACTCGTCAATCAGTTCATCGTACTCCTTTCCTCTGATTCTCTTGTGCTTCAGCCCAATGTACAGAGGGTCATTGAGCAGTGCCTGAACAGAAGGACGTTTAACGGGTCAGCAAATTAATCAAAGACTTAAACCGTGCATGCATGCATCGGCATCTGTAAACTATTGCCAGATCTTTGAAATTATATCAGATGAACCAGGTTTTATGAGCTGCTATACTATCTCATAAAACCTGATTGCTCTGAGGTTATGCTCACCTGGTTGTCTGTGCCAACATCCAGCAGCACAGGGAGACACTGCTGTGGCCGAACCCCACCGCAGGCTGTGTAGAGCGCCAGCTTCCCCACAGGAATGCCCATCCCATAGCTGCCCAGGTCCCCCAGGCCGAGGATACGCTCCCCATCAGTCACTACGATGGCCTGTGGATGAAGGCAAACACTTTCACTAACATGTCTGAGACATTATTTTCTCAGAAATCAGCAGGCGCCAGTTTAATTGCGTGCCGTTTACCTTTATGTCTTCTTCTGGCCAGGAGTTGAGCATCGTGGCAATGTGACCTCGGTCATGGATGGTGATGAAGAGTCCTCTGTAAATAAGTCAAGTGATGATACAAGTAATTAAATCTGTTTTCCAACTAACACTGATGCCAATGCACATGCACAAAAATGGCACAAAAATGAGCCCAAAACAAGCATGAGAACAAGGGAAAAAACATTTAAGCCCATGCACACGGTGGGGCTCAAATCTAACCCATTTATTTTAATTAAAGCAAATATCTAACCCAGCACTAGTAAGGTGTACCTAATGAAGTGGCTGATGAGTGGAATGAAGTTTACCTTGGTCTCCTGAAGGCGAGTCCATATTGCTGGCAAGCCAGGCCGACAGTGGGAGTGTAGACGATTGGCATGAACTCCTCGATGTCAGAGGTCAGCAAACGGTAGAACAACTTCTCATTCCTGTCCTGTAGTGTCATCAACAGGATGTACCTGAGACAGAAAAAAACATTATGATGTGTTTCAGAAACGCAGTAGGCCATTTCTGATCTAAATATTTCTGTATAATTACAATGTGTCTAGTAAAAAAATTCCCTAAAACCCCTTTTAAATTCAGTGAACCACTTTGTTCAAGACTGAAATCTGGACAAAATTTTGGAAACTGAGAAAAACTTCTCCCGTGGTTTTGTGCCATTCTTGTTTCATGTAAGATTTCAGTTGCTCAAAGGTTTGTGGCTGTTTTAGACTGCAGGCAGGTCGGTTAACACTCTGACTCTACTACAGGGCCATACTGTTTTTTGAAAAGCACCGCTTAGGTATTACTGCATTTTTGCACCATTTTTAACCAAACAGTTTTAATGACTTGGAAAGAGTCACATATGATGTGTGAAACAACCACAAGTCTGGACACTGCTTTGAAAGCATTTAGCGGGAGCCCTGATAAGCAGCATGTTCAGTGGGACAACCTCACTGAACTTCTGCAGCTGTCGTGTGGTTTCCATCTTGAACAGCACCAGCTTTATTGTTAATGAGTCTGTTCTCTCACTTGTCCAGAGGATTAGTGCGTGTTTCATAGCTCTTCATGACGCGCAGGACTTGGACATCCTGGGACAGGAAGCAGGGGGGTAGCAAGCCGTGGATACCCAGTTGTAAGCGCTCCTCCATGGTGAATGCCATTCCCTGTAGGGCGGAAGAAGGCCGATTATGTAACGCTAAACTAAGTAACCAACTCAGTCAATCCAGACCACAATGACTCATCCTTTAGGCATCACAATGTGAGCTTAATTATGAGTTAGTCATATACAAGCACGGTGGCCTTTTTCATGTTTTTTCTTTATGTAAACCGGTTGCCATCTTTGCACTGAAAACAAATGCAGAGCAAAAAGAACACGTAGTAAACAACAGGAGAAGGAGACTGACGTTTTTTTTTTTCTGGTCAGCAGACTTGTACCCTTCTGCCTTCTGGTTACAGTTACTGCTCTCCTCCCTCTACGCTTGCATTCTTCCCACAAAGAGTGCTCATAGGTGGGGGTGTGGGGTTTAATCTATTTATTCTGTCCAATAGTAAAGGGAGCCTGAACCCACTCCCCTGTCAGCTCGACTTCTCTTTCCTCCTCGTCCTTTCCTTTGATTCTTCCTCTAGTGAAAACACTGACCTACATGGGGGGGAAAAAACTGGCCTTTCTAGGCTCAGCTTGTTTTTCTGTGGGTCTTCATGAGCCCATGTCCTGCAAATTATTCATGCTGGCAGAGTGGAGGGTGAAATATGATAGTGCTATTTACAACTATTACTCCTAGAGTTATTACACAAGCTGCACGCTTTGCATTTTAACTGCGAGTTTCACGCCACGTGGCACCACCGTGCTCGACAATGGGTTCTGCAGCTTAGGGCGGGTCGTTAAATGGAAACGATGATTCATTAGTACATTAAATAACAAAAAAAGATTAGCGTTGAACAGAAAGAAGGAAGGACAACTGTATGGAAAACATTTTAATGTATTCCTGGAAGCAGAGGTGACTGAGAAGAAAGTCACAGATTAACAAAGATGTGCAAAACCTATCAGAGCGAGCAGGTAAAGAGGCGCTAAAGTAAACCCATTAAGGTGACACTCCTCACCAGGAGTTATAATCAACCCACGTTACACACAGCATGTTAGCACACGGAGGAGAAAGTGAAGCTGAAAATGTGGGCTTGTGTGTGAGCTGTAAAGTGCTATTATCTTAACCTTTAAGCAGACCTTATCATTGGTAAAAGATTAAAAGCTGTAATATAGTTTTACAGCAGAATACAGCAAACTAATTCAGTTAAATGTGTTTTTTTAGTTGGGTGAGGGAAGGGGGACTGATTTGGACTGTAACACTGTGTGATCAGAGCTCATCTGGTTTCTATGGAAACACTGAGTGCAGACTGCATACTGTCATCTGTGCTGGAAAGGACTGTTTAACAGAAAGTTTCAAACACAAAGATTTCACTCAGTAGTTTGAAAAGTTGCTTTTTTTCCATCTAAGCGGGGCTTCACTTCCTGATTGCTTGGACTTAACTGACCTATGAATCAGCACGTAGCTGCTGACTCGACACCAGCGCTGGTGGAAGGAAACACGACCGACCTGATATCTAGCAAAATCTGGTGTTTTTGCAGTGCTAGCAAGGCACAAAAAAGTACTCTCTCTGTGAATTCACTTTTTGAAAATGGTGACAGTCTATGTATTTATTACACTCCACAAGGAGAGACAGAGGCAGAGTATGACAGATGTTACAGGAATCTGTAGAAAGACCATTCACAGTTATGTCAGTCTACTATGTTGTATAAATAGCAAGTGCTGTGGCATTCATAGTTTACTTAGGAGCAGTTCAGAGTGTGATATTTTTATTGTACTCTCTGTTTATGTTCCCTCACCATCATACATGGACATCATGTTGCCTGTAGACACAGCTGTGTGACCCAGGCTGGGTTTAAGAAATATGGTTCCTTGCAGTAGTTTGACATTGAAGTTAAAAAAGTATATTAATGTCCTTTGTTATGGCCTTAAAATTATGTGCTTGCTACTACCTCGATGCCTTTTGTGATGCTTTTTTCCCCCCCCCCCAAGCGTTGCTCATAAATGTCAAATCTTTGGTCATTTTACCTTATGTTACACACCCAAGAGAAATACATTTACATTACAATTAGGCTTTGATTATGAAGGCACTATCAGCTCTGGCATGTGGCCTCTCTCTCTGTGTGTGTGTGTGTGTAATACAAACAACATCATACACATTATAAATTAGCTGTGTTACATCAACAGAAGCAACTAAAATCATTAAAAGCCACACAACAGGCAAATCACATCTACATGGACCTAAAGTAGAAGTGACTGATCCATAATAATAATAAGCATAATCTGCAGTGGAAAACTCACTGTATGCCGTCATTACCTGATATTAAACATGTGCACGAAGCATTGTAAGATGTGCTGCTTGCCTCACTCTGGATTGGGGAAGCTGTAATACAGGAGAGGCTGTGCTCACCTTGTTGAGGTAGGGGTTTCTGGTGATGTCGTAGCCCCTCTTCTTGGTATTGACGCTCGGCTTGTGGCTTGTCCCGGAGTGGCAGACCCGCACATCTTGGAAAGAGGCCCTGTCGGCCGACAGGACCCCTGCAGCCGGGGCACCTGATAGGACCCTCATCATCCCGCCTGTGGCCGTGCGCCAGCACAGGGACCGTGCGGCTCTTCCTGGGAGAGAGTTCATGCTGCCAGAGGGTAGCAAAGACACAGAAGACATGCTGTGAATAACACGGGTTCAGCTGATCCTGCACTGCAAGAGAGTCTGACCCGGGTCACCAACTAAGATAAACAACAGGTGCTCCGCTCTCAGCAGACCTCACACATACAGTGATAGCACTGAAATGACTCAGTGATGAAGACTTAAGCCGCTGCGATAGGCATGTTTTTACAGAAACCTTGCTCCGTGGCGCTAGCTGCTTTTAGCTTTCTTTACCGGCGGAATGCTGTCAAGCTGCTAATGCTAGCTAGCATGTGGCTAATACTTCGTTAGCCGCTGCCCTCACCTGGAATCTACGAAAAGCTGCTGTCCACCTGACTTCAGTCTTTACAAGCAGACGCTGTGTCTTCTCTGGCCGGGTACTCCGATTGTTTTTTGTTTTGTTTTTTTTACTTGACGCTGGGGAGGGTGGTGGTGGTGAGGGGAGGAAGGAGGATCGACAGCTAACAGCTGATCCAGACTCACTTCCCTCCTTCAGTCAGCCTCTCCAATCAGCTTGCAGCCTAACCCACTTTCCCCCCTCACAGTCTCCATCCTCACAGCCTCCATTTTCAGCATCTGCACATAGAAATTACACTTTAAGCTCCGTGGATTGGATTACCAAGGAGAACCGCAGTCTGTTTTTAATAGTAGAAGCATGCGCATAAAGTGAATGTTTGCACTTGATCTTCCCGACTGTTCTATATGCAAGTACATTGAAAGTCACTGTAAGCCACATTTATTGAAAAACAAAAAAATCAGTTCCCTGGCACCAACTGACATTTCAAAAGCCTTAGTCACGACCAGTGACTGTGTAAATAAATATACATGTTTTCAACAGTCACTGGTCATGAAACCGCCCGAAAATAAATCATAGAAGATAAAACCATCTGTGGTCACAGGACATATTAAAATGTGTTGGCTCCCTCTGCTGCAGCCTGACAGTATCTACAAATCTAGAGCACTTGGGAAAGACTTCATGTAGTGAACAACATGCTTTACCTGAGTGGTGATACCCTGGAGCACTGTTGCCTACAAGTACAAGATACACAGCAGTATAAATGGAATATTCAGACCTCCAGTGAAAGGATCTACCACCATTTTCTGGCTGCTCCTGTTAGTAAATGCTACAAGTAGCTCATCTGCCTCCATCCAGGCCTTGATGAGGGATGAGGGAAGGTTTATTTTGATTGGTATATTACCACTTTTGCCTTCAGAACTGCCTTAAATCTTTGCGACATAGTGTCAAAAAGGTGCTGAAAATATTTCTCAGAGATTTTGGTCCATATTAACATGACAGGATCACACAGTTGCTGCTCGTGTTCCACCTGATGACAATGGTGCTCTACTGGATTAAGGCCATTTAAGTACAATGAGCTCACTGTCTGAGATGATCTGAAACAAAAGCAGCCATTGGAAGATGGGTAAACTGCTCATACAGGGATGGACACAATCAGCAACAATCAGAAGTGAAGAACTAGTTTTGTCTTCAACAATTGAAATGCATATTCAGTTGGGTTAAGATCAGGTGACTGGCCTGGCCATTCAAGAATATTCCACTTTAATAAACTCCTGGGTTGCTTTGGCTGTATGTTTTGGGTCATTGTCTGTCTGTATTATGAAACGGCATCCAGTCAATTTGACTGCATTTAAACACCTCAGAATTCATCTGGCTGGTTCTGTCCTGTGCCACATCATCATAAATACTAGTGTCTCAGTGCCAGTGGCAGCCATGCATGCCCAAGCCATCACACTGCCTCTGCCATGTTTTACAGATGTTTTGGTATGCTTTGGACCATGAGCTGTTCCATGCCTTCTCCATACTTTTTTCTTGCCATCATTCTGGTAGAGGTTGATCTTGCTTTCATTTGTCCAATGAATTTCTGTTCATTGGACAGGGTGGCTTGTTTCACCTGCATAAAGAACTCCTTTAACCACATTTTTCACAAAATCTTCCAAATGCAAGCACCACACCTCAAATCAACTCCAGGCCATTTAGTTGTTTAATAGATAATGACATACCCTCAAATCAAAGCTGAGAGTCTACACATTATGTCCATTTGTTTTAGCATGTATTTAATGTTTTGACTGCTCTAGGACAGTAATAATAAGGCATATTTTATTTCATTCATTTATTTTAGTGTGTACCATTTATGCACGTATGTACAGTAGATGATTCTGTGGAAAATTAAGTTGGAAAAAAGTTTGAATTCAATTCCTACTATGCTACATTTCTTTGTACAAACCTCAGTATCTTCAGTTATATTTGGTTAGACAAGTACAACTACAGAGAGCTGAAAGCCACTTCTCTCTGTCATATTTTCAGCAAACCTGCCTATGCATGCCCACAGTGGCCAGGTGTGGATGGGTTTTATGGGCAGGGCAAAGCCAGGTTGTCCCTCGCAGACCACAAATGGGTGTGCCCACACAGAGCCCATGGGTTTGCGTGGTTTTGGAGCCCCTGTGTAGGTTTTCTGTGGGCGCAAGTCAATGTAGGCTAGGCCATGTTTTCCTAGATTTATTATGTTAAGATTAAAATGTTGTATTTATGTTAAGATCAACTTAAATTACACTATAACATAAATAATAACTGCAGCCAGATGCCTCTGGAATATTTTTGCATTGTTGTAATGTCAAATCAAATCAATTTATTTATATAGCACTTTTCACAGGATAAAAGCCACAAAGTGCTTCACAGTAATATAAAACAGAAATACATAAAATACATTAATAATAAAACACAGCACAAATCTAATTAAAAGCCAATCTAAATAAATGAGTCTTAAGCTGCTTTTTAAAAGAATAAATACAATCAAGACAACGTAATGATGTAGGGAGAGCATTCCACAACCTGGGGGCCACCGCTCTAAAAGATCTATCTCCTCTGGTCTTAAAATGAGTTCGTGGGACTACCAACAGCCTTTGATTAGAAGATCTCAGGCTGCGAGAGGGAGCGTGGGGTTCTAAAAGATCAGAAATGTAAGCAGGGGCATCACAATTCAAAGCTTTAAAAGTCAGTACCAAGATTTTAAAATGAATTCTAAAATGTACTGGAAGCCAGTGTAATGAACATAACACTGGTGTAATGTGCTCTCTTTTTCGTGTCTTAGTTAAAAGCCTTGCAGCAGCATTCTGGACTAACTGGAGACGGTCAAGATTCCTTTTGCTCAAACAAAGAAAAAGGCTGTTATAATAATCTAAGCGAGAAGAAATAAAAGCATGAATAACCATTTCTAACTCAGACTTAGACAGCAAAGTTCGCAGTTTGGAGATGTTTCTTAGCTGAAAAAAGCAGTTCCTAATTAACTGGCGAGAGTGTTGTTCTAGGGACATGGCAGAATCAAAGATCACACCAAGGTACCTGAGGCTCAGGTGAACAGATGAGCCAAGAGAACCAAGATGCTGTTTGATTAGAGATATCTGGTTGTCAGGGGCAATAATTAATGTTTCTGACTTCTCAGAGTTCAACTGTAAGTAGTTGTCACCAAGCCACTGTTCAATGGAAGCTAAACATTTAATTAAAGAGGGCAGTTTATGGACTTCCATCAGCTTAAAAGAACAATATTATGAATGATCTGAGAACTTCTTCCACCACAGGCTTCAGTTTTGATTGAGAACAGTTGAGAAATAGCTTTGCATTTGTTATAAGAAAGGAGGAAGAAAGAAGAATTGTCCGCTCGTTCACCTTGACATAAACAGATCACAATGTTCAGTTTGACTCAGTAACACCTCAACAGCTTCTAGACCAAAATGAACAATCTTGGACTCTATGGACAGGAGACACCTGGAACAGTTAGGGAAATATCCCCATCATCAGACTAGTGATTGTAAATTGCTTTCAGCTTATTAGAACTATTAATTACAGAGTAAATAAGACTGATTCTAAAAATCAACCATATTTGACATACATTCTGCAGGACAGCAGTTTAATTTTTACCTCTTTCACCATGGCAACCTTCAAAAAAATGACAAAAGGTGTTTCAGTGATGAACACATACCAGTAAACATGGATCCATAGGGCAGAAACTGTTTAATGTATGAGCGTCTTCTCTGCAGTCCCTTCTGCTGAGCGTTGATTGTAAAATTGCCTTATGGTGAATCAGCAGGGGTCGCTGTGGAAATTGCTCTCTGTGGCAAAGTATCCCCGTGTTATGAAAGCACACACGTGAGTTTGTAAACACGAGATAGAGAGAGAGTGGAGGAGGACGGCCATTCTCCCAGCTCAGTAATATGAGGCCTTGTTACTTTCCTTTGGCGCTGTTTGCCAACATCCTGTGTCTGTGTGAGAGCTACACCCTCAGGAGCTCCGTGTCCTGGGTGGTGTCCTCCAACGATGTGGTGGAGGACGGAGACTTGTCGGAGGAGGTCGCCCCGGCGCTGCTGGTGGACAGTGCGGGGCTGTGGAAGCAGGCGTATCCGTCCTCCAACGTCCTCGGAGACAGCGTGGAGAGCCCCGGAGAGCTGGTCAAGCCCGAGGGCGACAGCGCCGCACAGCTTTCCTCTCGCCTGTTTTCATATCGGTTAGAGAAGGTGAAGAAGTCCGCCAGCAGCACTCCTCCCCCGCACCAAGACACAGCAAAGACTGCCAGATACATATCTCATTACAGTGACTGGGGGTACCTGGCCACCATTTCCACTCAAGACAAGGTAACGCACACAGAGGGGATAGTGGTCCCGGTTCAGGATTTCTTTGCGCATTTAAGCGGAACACGCCCATGTTCTCACCATAATATGAAAAAGATACCCCTCTATCTTTGTGCGTGGACCCTTTGATTTTACACGAAACACGATCAGCTTTTTAAATACACTGATGAAGATTTGAAGCAAATTCGCCAGTAAAAATCAAACGCATATGCAGGAAATCACACCGAGTGACAAGTCCTGAAAATAGCCTTAAAAAATCCCCTTACGCAAGACCAGAACTGCGATCAGCCCGAAGTGCCTTTTGGGATACACCCTGCGTATGTAATGTGAATTTAACTGAGAAATAGCTTCAGTCTAATGGGTGTCCTTCTCGAGCTTCTCCCATCTCAACAAACGAGCTCCATCTGTTTGTGTTAAACTATTTTAAAATGGAGCTCATGAATTTGCTCTTGCACTAAAAACTCTTCCCGATCTCAAATATCAACAAAGCTGAACTCATAGCTGTTCTGTCAAGCTTTTGGAAACTGCTGATTTCTGGAACTGATTGGTTGTCATTGGGCTATTTCATGTAAAAATTTCATAAATTGGTTTTATGCGCTAAAATTTAGTTACTTAAAACAAGCACAAAGGACCTGTGTTGCTTAAAACATATGCCTTTATAAATGCATAAAAATCTAAGTTTCTATATACTGTAAAAATTTTAGCACTTATTTTGTGTGTGTGTGTGTGTGTGTGTGTGTGTGTGTGTGTGTGTGTGTGTGTGTGTGTGTGTGTACAGATCAAAGGTCTTCCTTTTGGAAACATCTTCTCAGTGAGTGATGGACCACTGGACAACAGTACTGGAGTCATCTATTTTTATGTGACTCCAATGGACAACACTGTGGCAGACCTGAAAAGCAACCCCTATGCTTCTCTCACCTTCTCAGAGGCTGAGGGGGAATTCTGCAGGTAATCTAAATGTTGTTCTGTGTGGGTGGGTGGGGGGGAACACCCATCTATCTGATTATTGAGATCCTCTAGCCAGATGCTCTTAGGTGTTGATTTAGACACAGATTGGCCTTTTTTCACTCACAGCCTCTAGACTGGCACTTGATAATCGTACTGCAGAGTCTATGCAGTCTTTAAAGTCCCATATTAAAGCTCACTTTTTTACCTTGGCTGTTAATTTCAGTTAACTTTGAGTCCCATTAGGTATTCTTGTGTTGTTGCTTCTGTCCGTTTGTTTTTAGTCACATTTTATTGTATTTGTTTGTTTTTATGAGTTATTTTATTGTATTTATTTTATTGATCGCAGTTTTTATCTTGTTTGCATTTGTAAAGCATGTTGGTCAACCTTGTCGCTTTTAAATGTGCTGTAGAAATAAAATTGGCATTATTGTTCATTTAATAAAACACAAAGTGAAATAACAGTTTTAGATATGAAAGAAGCTTTCTTAAAAATATGCCCTAATTACTTCAAGAGAAAGATCATGGATGTAGTGAAGCAGGACATGCAGAGGGTTGGTGTGACAGAGGAGGATGGAGAGGTATAGAGTGAGATGGAGGCAGATGATTTGCTATGGCGACCCTTAAAGAGAGCTGCTGAAAGAAGACGTTTTGAGCTTTAAACAGTTTCCACAAACTAGTTGACACAGTAATCTTGGGGATTTTTGGACAGCTTGCTTGTTTAGTCTAACCTCAGCTAAATCACTGCTGTAGCTTTCTGAAACACTACATACAGCTGTGTGTCTTGCAATGTTGAATGCTCTCCTGTGTGTGTGTGTGTGTGTGTGTGTTCTTTTTAAGGCAAATGGTGTATGATCCAGAGGATCCCAGATGTGCTCGACTCACGCTCACGGGCAAGATGATGGAGGTGGCCCCGGAGGAGCTTGCGTTTGCGAAGGAGGCAGTGTTCTCAAGGTAACAGAGCATGTAGAAGATGTATTTTCCTTAGGGAAACACCATTTGGCATGCGTGACATGTATCCTGATATTTTGCACGATGTTTCAAAGGCATCCTGTTATGGCAAAGTGGCCAGTGGGACACAAGTGGTTCTTCATGAAGCTCGAGTTGATTCAGATCTGGCTGCAAGACTGGGTCGGGGGTACAACGCTCATTCCACTGGAGGACTACTTTAAAGCTACTCCTTTCTGAGAATATCCCTCAATTTGCACAAATGCTATCTGCCCCACAGATATCACTCCAGTAAGGTGTTCACAAATTCACAAAGCAGAATGTGCAAAGAATGTTTTACATCTTGTTTAAAATCCTGTTTCAATTCATCTGTAAGGCAGGGGTTGTTCTTCATGCCTACATTTTCTCTTCTTTCATATCTTTGTTTGTCACACAAGATCAGTTACTTGTGTTTGATGCGTGAATGTATTTATAGTCAATAAATGACTTAAACTCCTCTCATCTGTGAATGCAATTTGTATGAAACATAGATTGTTTGTTGATTGCGTCTTGGGTTCACACTAAGATGCGTTTTTTTTTTAAAGAAATAAAATTAATATTGTGCATATTATTTAAAGTAAATATAAATTTGTTGTCTATTGTTAGTATTAACTGATTCACACTCCTAAACTTGTCATTTTTATTGTTAAACACAAATATGGTGATTGTGTTATTAACAATAGAACATAGAAAATAAATCGAATGTTTAAATTGAGATATTTTACTGCTGCATGAAAAAAACAACTCATTTTGAATTTGACAGCAACTTGTTTCAAAAAACATTGGGCAGCTATTTTTTGCACAGTTAGACCCTTTTAAATTTCATATTCGAATATGCAGTTTAAGTCTTATCATTTGCTTGCATTATGTTCTGCGTTGAGAGGGTGCCAGCTGATAGCAGAGATCGTGCATACAAGTACAAGCTAAAGCTTTGGGCACTAGATGGCGTGTTGGGGGGGAAAAATAGCCGGTCGGTGGAAAAAGCACAAGTTTGACATTATAGAGGTTTCTAGTCATTTCACAACAATTTCCACGTCAATAATGCTGGTTTATTTTATTTTATTTGTTAGGTTTCATCTACAGTGGAGGGTTTGAAACTTAAAAATGATTGTGTTAAAGTTGGAGTGAGAATTTAACAGATTTTTTTTCCAGGTGCAGCAATGATAGCTTTAAACAAACAAAGATATGAAAATAGCAGTCCTTTCAAACACCTGGAATGACTGCATGCTCGTCACGTCGTGAGTTGCACCACTGTTGTCGACCACAACAGTAAGTCGAGTGAGTGCTTTATTTTGAAAGTTCTTACCGGAAGCCCAGTTTGCATATACTACCGTATAGGGCACGCTAATTTCCCTAAAAAAGCACCCAAGTAAGACCGGTTTATTTTTATAATATGTAAAAAAAATCATTTGCGCTTGGGTAATTTTAGGGGTTGTGTTAATTGAGGTGTGCCGTAGAACTCCTCCGCGACAGTCAGCGCAGAACGAGCCCCCTGTTCGCTTGGCTTTAGTTTACCCGGCTGGTTTCAACTTCGTGTTAGCTCGTCAGCTAAGTAGCTAACAGACGTTCTGTCGCAGTATGCGGGTCGACTAGCAGTGACGGTTAAAACTTGGTTGTTTTGTGGAAGAGGCTCAGTGAGTTAGCCGCACTCTACCGTGTTTATTTGCGTATGTTCTAACCCTGCTCTCCGTTAAAGCGAATCAACGTGATTCGAGGCGTAGCCTTTAGGACACCGTCAGAGACCCACCAGCCTATCCCGGACGATCAGTAGTCACACTGTTGAGATGACATCTACTTGTAACTTGTAGCTTAACGGCTGGCTTTGAAAACACTATGGATTGTATTGGCAACTAGTTCGTTCTTTTTAAACCCACAATGTAAGCTATATTGTCTCACAAACAAAGCAGCTGACTGGTAACCGATAGGCTAGGTTAGCACGTATGTTTTTTTAGTCCCGTGAACAACGAAAAGAGAAGACGCTCCGACAGGGCTACAGCAGCGCCCCTGTTTCCGTGCGCAGAAGTCGGTGTTCACCCTCCCCGTTAAGCGGAGCGTTTTTACGGGTTGAAGCACCCTATGCCCGTGCCTACGCCCGTCTCCACATCCTGAAGCCAGAGAGCGAGAGACGGAGGGAGGGAGGGAGGCAGTGGCAGCTCCGGGGTCCCCGACACTCAGCCGAGGAGAGGCATCGCTGAAATGAGATGAGGCTCAGAAATGGAACTGTGGCCACTGCACTTATCTTCTTCACGTCTTTCCTTAGTCTCTCTTGGTATACAGCGTGGCAGAATGGCAAAGGTAAGTTGGACATTTATGTCATCTTGGTTATCCCCCCCACCCCGTATAAAAAAATGTCAGAAGGATCGACGGTCTCCAGACGAGGCCTGGTTAACAAGCTGGCAGGCAGAAAGCTGAAGCATGACCAGCAAGCAGCATGTCTAAAGACACAGCAGGTGAAGTCATCCATCCCGTGGAACTGGTTTCAACGTGGTAATGCGTAACAACCCGTGTTATCGCTATAATAAATGGATGGAGTTCTTTTGTTTTAAGCTTTATTGTGCCCCCTCTCCTGTCCCAGTTAATCATACCCAAAGTGCTGTTTCCAGCCATCCTCAGTAACTTAGGGATAATCTAGTTTGCCCCTGCAAGGCAAAACCTCTAGATAATTACGCCATTCACTAACATTAGGTTTCTACATACACGTCTTTAATGACTCTCATCTTAGCATTACATGTCAGGCATCTGTGCCTGGGCTTATTACACTAGTGTGGCTGTGTTACAGTACACAGCTTATGGCTGAGTGCTTACTTTCCAGTGTGGTGTGGGCAGGAATATGGGCCTTGGTCTTGTTACCAGCAGGGTGTAAATAATTGCAGCCCATATATAAATTCCAAACCAGGGATTCAGGTTGTGATTACTGCAGAGCTTATCAGCTTGATGAAATGTTTTCTTTTAAATGGAGCAGGCTCAGACTGGTCCGGTGATTATATGAAAGTGGGCGTATGTGGGGTTAGAGGTTATGAGATGATGCCTCCATAAATGTTGCACCTGTTGATACAGTTAGTAAGTCTGTATGGGATAAAGCTATGGCAGGTCTGTTCAATTTGACAGTTGTCACAAGCCAACAAAATTAAAATACTGGCTACTGGTCTTTATATAAATCCTTAACATGTACTGTTTAATTGTGGCTCACAATGTAGATGATGTGCTCACCTGTACAACTTATAAACCATTAAGGTTGCCATTAAAATACAGTGCATGTGTCCAACCATGGTTATCCAGTAGCAAGTGTATGAGAAAATTTGTTATTTTAAATTTGACTTCACACTTGTCCACAAACCATCTCCACATCTCATCCCTGTGAACACAATAACTCCGCTGCTCTGTGAGGATATTTCCTCAAACTTGGCAGAAATAGTCTTGTATGCATGGATGAAGTGATTAAATATTTGTGCTCTGACAGAATAAAATAATGAAGTCACAACTTTTTATACCAAAAGGTTACCTTCGATTTGACATAATCATACCCTGCATGAATACGTATCTGGACATTATACAACGGCGTAACTCAGGAAGACAAAGGTAGACTGTAAATAAATGTAGCCTGGGGTGGGCGGTTTAATTTGTTCGAACTTAAAATAAATTTTTGCTTCTCAATTGGCTAAAATAACAGAAAAATACATAGCTTTATTTTAGATAGTTAAAAATAGTTTTAGTTAAAATGACATTTTTCCTTCCCATTATCACCAACTGCGTACATTTAGGTGTTTGTCTGATTGTTGGAGTTTCACTTTTTATTTGTTATTCCAGGATTTTTACTGTACAATGAAAAGTGACTTGAGGCGACCGTTGCTGTGATTTGGTGTTATATAAATAATTAAAATCCCAAATAACTATTTTGAACCTGGTAAATCTGTGATTGCTGCCAATAGTCTTCAATTGTAACACTGAAATTGTGGTAATTGAGTATTTGGTTGTGAGCCAGGTGTGCTTTAGAATTTGTAGCTTCCTTGCAGCAACACTCAAATCTGAAAATTTTTATACTGTTATTGCCACAACTAAGTGTTCACACTGGGCTTTATTTGTGAAGCTTGTAAATACCTGCAAGGAATTTGACTTTTGTGTTACTCACAATAAAATCACTCCCTAATTGTAGACATACAATTAGAACAAGAGAAAAAAGCTCAGCAAAGTTATTTCCGGTGATTGTTCCTGTTTCACACATTTAAATCTTAATATTCCTTTACAGTCAACGTCTGTAATGAAACAGAAAAATACAGATATGAAAATGCAACCTGTCTGGCAAGTTGAGCTGATAGTTCTGTTTTTCCTAGTCTTGTGGTAACGAAATCCAAACATTGCTCAGTATGGAGTTATTATAACATAGATTTGATCTTGTCCTAGAAGGAGAAGAACTGGTGTCACTTAAAACAAAAACCATTAACTTATTGTATTCAGCTCGGCCTTCGTAGTGGCAGTTAAAGCTCTATGCTCAAAACTAGGATCCTGAAACTGACCTGAACTCAGCTGTTGTCAGTTTTATTACAGCGCTTGTGACTTTCTTAGTGTGAAAACATCTTTGTAGATGAGGGCTACACAGACGGATGCAGTAATGCTGCTATTTAAAGAAAAATGCTTTGAGCTGAAAGATCTCAACATGCTAGAGCTTAAAGGATCCCTGTGGAGCATTTGACCTCTGTGCTTTTTTTCTTCTTCTTCTGAGTGGCTCCCTGTTTTTGTTTGTCACATGCACGAGCATGAGTGTGTATGTGCAAGACCTCTCATGCACAGCGTCAAATACAATCCTACCAACAGTGTCACACAGGTCCACTCATCTATGGTTGCAGGAAGATGCCAGGAATGTGCCAACAAAGGCTGGGAAAAACAAGATTGCCAGCTAATAGACGTGCATCTAAACGGATGTTGGTTTCTAAGCTTTATTTGTGCCGTGGTGGTCTGGGGTTTGTGTGTTTGCTTACAGTTTTGTATATGAAACAAGCTCTTCTTTATGCTTTGTTGGCAAATTGTTCTTTAATGTGATTGTGCTTTTATTATTTGGAGCATTCCTTTCCTAAATGCTGTCTTTGTGTTGAAGTTTTGTTTATGTCTGCATATGCTAAGCTACAGCGCAATAACATGATCCTGAAATAGGGGGGAAAAAAGGCATATTTTAAAGAAAATTAGCCGTGACTTTGTTGTTTGTGTGCATCTGTCTCTCGTGTTCTATCTATTGTTAAAAACACCAAACTGTGGGAGTGGGACAGATAAAAGCTATTTAGTTAGAATTAATAAAAATAAATTGTAATTAAAAGCTATACAGCACTTACATGTATACTTAGATTTTTTATTTTTAGAAAGTGATCTAATCACCCAGACTGCCTTTTTCTAACTGTATAATATTTATCAGATCTGTTCCTATAGTGCATTTCATAGTATTAATTCTCCTGATTAGTGTGTGGCTTTTACACGTGTCTTTGGGTATTTTATCTTGTGTTTCACTGGCTCATGGCCTCTGTGCTTTTTCTTATCTTAACCCGTGATGCTTTAGCACAGATTGTTTTTCTGTTTTTTTAATCATATTTTTATATATTTTATATATTATTTATTACTTTGGGAATAAATGGCTTTTACTCTTAACTCTGGCCAATGTGGGCACTTCTAGTGTTGAGCATGAACTCAGGCAGTGAATAATTTTAAAAATGTAAATGTTCAAAACCTCTTTAAGTAAGTGTTTTTCAGTGGACTGGGTTGTATAGATAAATATTTGTAGCTCAAAGAGCAATTTCTTTATTGGAGTAGAAAGATTACCTATCAGTTTTGGGTTTTTTTCTTCCTCTTTTTGTTTTGCATTAACCTTTGCTTCTGATAGCCTGTTCTGTTGCTGGTCACTTGACTGCTGTGAATGAGCACTGTGCCAGTCAGCTGTCCAAACACTCTATGGTGAATGACTCTCCAGAATGTGTACTTCTCTGTCAGTCTCCTTCTTTCCCTAGTGAGAAGCTGCTCTCTACTATCTCTTTGGTTATATCTCAAGTAGATCAAAACAACAAGAACAAGCTAGATAAAGACGAATAATATAGGTGAGCTTTGAGTTGCTCAAACAGTATGGTGAGGTCCTCTCTTTTTGTGTCAAAGAGGAAATGTGTATCCACATTTCTGTGTGTTTCCTCACAATGAGCATGTCATTGTCGTTTGTTATCATAAATGGGTAGGGCTTTGCAAATACATATCATTTCCTTTCCACCCATAGCAAAGTTCACACACATTAATAACAACCTTGTTTGTCATGAACCTTAGATATGATACCATCATTGTGATTGCCCCCACATGTTGCTTTAAACATTTTTTTCCATTTAGTATTTTTTTTCCTTCAGGGATAGTCAAATCAAGGGGCCTTTGTATTCAAAAACGTTACATTTAGGGTGTTTATACAGTTTAATGCAGTTTTAAATACTGTTTGAAGAAAGGAAAATTAAAATCCTACTGATCTCTGTAAATGTTTTAATTAATTCTGCTTGGAATATCTATGGAGGGAAAAAAACAAGTGGTTTTTATAGTCTTTATAACTTTGTCTTGCATTTCATTCCTATTATTCATTCTTGTAGTATGTGACAGCAGTCTCCTTGTGTTAAGACATCACATGAGGAGCTTTAAAAGCCATCTTTCAGAACCACCTGATCAGTGTTGTTCTCTTTGAAGGAAGTTGAGTGTCTTGGCTGCTTTTACACAGTTGAAACTACAAAAATTATGTGTTGCAGATGTTTTAAAAGCACTCAGTGTTTGATACAGTTGTTTAGGACGTAGTCCGTTACTTTGAGACTAGGATAGTGCCAGTTCTGTGCTTATAGTTTCAGCAGATTCGCTCAATCTTCAGTGTCACGCACAAAACACCCTTTAGTTTTGGAAATGTCACTTCCTCCTTGCCTTCCCTGAGTGCATTCCCCTCCCCTCCTCATTGTTTAAAGGCATGACTTCTTCCATCATTGCATCAGTCCAAACACAATGGGACAAAAATAGCTTGTGCTAAAGGAGAAAAAAGCAGGCAGATTCTATAAGGTGGGCTAGCAATGTAGTTTATTAGTTTGATTGGGAGAAGATACGGCTTGGACATTTTGGTTCTTCTTTGTAATATCTGGCTGTGTGTGCAATTGTGTGTGTTTGCTTTTTGGCTTTTGGACTTTGTGAGGTAGGGCAGTCTGCCAGACAAAAGTAGCCTGGAATGAAGAAGAGTATAAAGACTAAATCTTAAAAGAGGGAATAGAAAAGCCTGAGGTGGGCTCTTATTGTGGAGAGAAAGGCAGATAGTGCTGACATAGCAGAGAAACAGTAAGATGCTTTTTTTTTGTGGAAAGTTGAGTGTTTCTTTGGAAGGGGGGGGGGGGGCAAATCAAAATATGTTTTTGATTTGCTCGAACGATATTCGTGATGTGAGAAGGCTTGCTGTTAAAAGGAAGGAGGCAGTTAGATTTGCCGTGTTGTGTTTTGTACACGTTGAGCCATTCAGCTTTTGTAATTTAAGCGTTGCGCTCACCCTCACAAGCACGACTGGAATCCGTTATCACAAGCAAACGAGATCAATAATTTTACTTCGCTTTTTGATTTGTATTGATTAATTTTTAGATGAAGTAAAATACAAAATATGTTCAAACTTAAAAGGTCTTTTGAATGTTGTAATTTTAAAGGACTGCAGTGTTTGCTACAGTCGTCTTGATATCTTTCCACTTCACCCTGTAGTCCACTGATTACTGGTCAGATTACTTTATCAGATGCATTATAATATAAAATACCCACTATCATTTACCGTTGCCAAAGGCGGTGTTTTCAGACTAAATCTTTTGCAGTGCCAAGCTCGTTCAGTTTATTGTCATGTCGACTGTAGCACTGAATCTTAATTACATTTGAGAAGAGGTTCCAGTAAACATTTGCTTGAAAAATGAATTGATTAGATAGCAGAGTGTTTTATGTTAGTCAACTAATCTGTATATCAACATATTCTTTCAGCCCCCCAAAAAGCTTTTAATTGACTCGAAGCTTCAAGTCCCAATGGATATCATTAAAAAATTGATTGGACACGACTCTGAAAGTGGAGTTTCCAAAAAAGAGCGCTAGCCTTGGCTGAATGTGGCCTTACAACAGCCAAGAGGAGGCAGAGGAGTGGAAGTGAGCCGAGTAAGGCTGTGCTCTGAGTTCAACGCTGTCAGACAGCTCGATCTTCCATTAAGAGAAACGACTGGCTGCCAGAGTTTGTCGTGACTTTTAGCACAATGGAGGGAGAATAGTGGGTGGAGGTCAGGAGCAACTATGAGGCCATGGCGAGGAAACAGAATTGAAAATATGGGTGGGAAAGTTGCCAAGGGGGCAAACATTTGTCTGGCTTTTTCAGATACTAATTCCCTACAACTTTTTTTTTTCTTTTAATACTTCATTTTAGTGAGGTGAAATGGGCTGTGGTATTAAAAAAACACACACACCAAAAGGATTAGAGCTGTGCCTTCTTTTTGTCTTCTAACATTTGAAAACTGTTCAGGTAGTATCACTTGCCTACTCAAGGCTTGACTTGCAGTTCTTGTCAGAAAAATACTGGAAAAAATCTATATTACAACTCTGTGTTTGTGTGCCAAGTATTTTTTGTGTGGCTGTGTGTGTGTGTGTGGATGTGCACAAACTGTTTAACCCAAAGACGTTTTAACTGGTTTTAACTAGCGTCACTTGAAAGTAACACCTGTTTGATCTGTTATTACCCTAGTGTATATATAAAAACAGAGCAGACCAGCAACCCACATATCATG
Organism: Neolamprologus brichardi; assembly: GCF_056152115.1. Classification (NCBI taxonomy): domain Eukaryota; kingdom Metazoa; phylum Chordata; class Actinopteri; order Cichliformes; family Cichlidae; genus Neolamprologus; species Neolamprologus brichardi. Next base: position 20,646,651 of record NC_142119.1, on the reverse strand, counting down.
CTTAATATGAATGTGGTCAAAACCTAAATACTCATAAGTTGTGCCAACAGTCGGATCGCGTTTGAGCAAAGCCACAAAACTTTGTAATGTTGCCTCTCATGGCATCTGCCTCAGTGGATTTGAATTAAAGCCATCAAAATGAGATTTAAGTGTCGAGTTTTAACTTTATTTCAATGGTATTGACAGAAGTACTGTATTAAGTGTTTAAAAATGTGCTTTCTGTATTGTCCCCAAGTCCTCAAACTAACATTTTAGTATTAGTACATGGCTTGTTTCCCACACTCGTGAGCAAATTCTTTGCCATCAGTGGCTCATGTCTTGAACTTGTGCAAATCACCAGATGTCAGGTTCCCTCCCCTGAGAGAGTATGCCAGGCATCTTATGCTTCTATGTTTTAGCCTAATGTAGGTAACTATGTAAGTAACTATGTATAATCAACACAAAAACACTGGGTCACGAGACCCAGGACCATGACAGGTAACTAGGTAAGGTAAGGTGACTGATTTGGGTATTCATTTGTTTGTACACAAATCATCTTTTGATCCTGTTGACATGCGTATTTGTCATGTAGAAGGAGAGCCGTTAGGTTTGCTTTGACGATTTATCACACTGCTGTATTATCAGACATAGACTGCATGTAATTTACAATTTGACCATATTCAGTTACTGATGGCAACAATTATGCCAGGTTTTAGTGACAATGTTTGTCGTGCTTGACAGTTTAGTTTTCCACTACAACTTCATAATTTATGAACAACTTAAGTGGGATAATGTTATCTTATTGGATAAAACGGGTGTTGACAGTTTAAATTTTAGGGGATAATTTGAAGTTGAATAAAAAGTAATAAATTACAGTAATTGTTATTGCAAAACTCACCGCATCGCTAAACGTTAAAAATTACAGTATTATGGTATTATGAGTGAAGTATTGACTATGTGCACGTTAGCATATGCTACTTCCGGTGCGGAAACTCCTGTGGGGAGCTTTGTTTCCGGTGTCCTATTCGCGCCCTGTTTACGGTCCAAAGCAAGTTAAGCAAATGAATAAATCAAGCGGCAATTTACATTTCTATAGATGTCTCGGGCATTTACCCAATATATCTGTAAATGATGTTCATCGACTTGTCAATATTTATCCCCGCGCCTCAGGGCAAAAGAGAAAAGGGATTCAAATGTTATATTTCTCAGCTGTCCCTAGTTTATCGCGGGTGTTATGTTCTAAAAATAACCAGCGATAGGTGAAATCAAGTAGCCAATTTTATTTTTTGACGGTGCAAAACGTTTCGTGGACATACAGCACTGCACTTCAAAGTCACACTGCTAGCGATCGATGCAGCGATTCTGTACTGTACAGGAGAGACGTCACGGAGGAGATCGTCTGCAGCGATCAGGACGCAGGACACAATGTGACGTAAAAAAAATTAAGCATGCAAACTTGCACTAAAAAATCCAGGAAACAGCGAGGTGAAATGTGAACCGCGTTATAACGAGGGACCGCTGTAATTTTGAAGGTAAGTCACAACATACCCTTCGTAAATACTAATGTATAGAAACCGTTCATTTTTTGTGTGGCTTTTTTCACAGTTCGTTAACATGCTGTGTACGTGTGTACTTGACTAGCTGATATCGACATAACGGGAAACATCTGGTTTGACTATTCTTCACCTGTAGTTTGAATGCTGAACATTTGCCTGTTTAAATCATAAGACCAGTCACTATACAGAGATGTGCTTCTGAATGTGGACGATGTGTCTTCTGCATGCAGTAATGCAGTTCTGCTTGTGTTGAGTGATGTAAACAACTGATCGATCTAAACTCTTTAAACGTCAAAATTGATCATTAGATTTTTTATGACACAACAGTGGTGAGTGTTCCCACTTTCTGCTCTTTGTAACTTAATGCGATCTTTCCATTTTCGAGTTTTGGACATCAATTTTGGAGTATATCTTCGCAGTAGCAATTGACCGCAAAGTAAAGCTACCGGAAATGTACAACCCCACATCCGGTCTCAAACCAGGAAGTTAGCATTTTCTCGTGCACAGGGTCAATTGTGATAATATTGTGTTGTGGGGTGTCTGGTGAGTCCCACCACATCACTGTTCAGATCTGGCTAAGTCCTTTGTCTTGCACACAGCAGCTGCAGTATAGAACCACATGGCTGACAGGTGCACAACTGCAGGGGCTTCATACATGCATAATGCAAGTAGACATGCTTTTCCCAAACTAAACAAGTTTAAAGACTCTTCAGTTTGTTATGGTTGTTGGTTGTATAGCAAAATATTAATGAAAGCTAAAGTGCTTTTAAGGTAAATTAGCAACTGTGTAGAGACTGAATGGCCTGTGGGATGCTGCCCTTGGTTTTGTGGCATATGCGGATTGCCTATAATTGTACGCTGCTCTGTGGTTGGTATGGCACTTGTATACTAATGCTATACTGGTTATTCAGCATTTTGTATTGCATGTAACTTCATAAGGTTTATACTTTCAAGGGAATTTTTGTTTTGTAGGAAGCAGTTCCAATGAAAACAGTTGATGGATGGATCCGTTTTAACAACTTTGGACAAGGCCAGACATGTTCACAATACTGGCAGCACTCCATGTTTAGACCAGGAAGGTGACTAGATAGAGCATGTTGAAGGCAGCCCATTTCGTCTACTTGCTAGCAATACATGCATCTAACTATTGTTAGATGCATGTGCTATATTGTGCTATTTGTACCTCGACACAATCTGTCATCACAGTCTTTGTGCTAGGGAGCCGTTAGTGTTATCCAATCTCAGGTACTGACGTGTCGGGTAAAGGTTGTGATTTTGTATATAAAAATTGTTTCGTTCTGAACATTATTAGCAGGGAAGCTGCTTTTGTACTTTTGCTCCACAACCAGATTTTTTTTTTTCCATTTCATTGGAAAGGGTTATATCTCTAGACTGCAGAAAATAAATCAAAACCATTACTATAGTGGGATATTGTGATATGTGTGTGTGTGGGTTGCACACACATGTGTAACTGTGTTAAATTACCCTTTAAACACAATTTCCTCTTAACAGCTGGTGTAGAATCATCCTCTAGCTGAGCTTGTATTTTGAGCAGAACGATTCACGACAAGCCTTTCAGTATTTCGCGGAGTCAGTTTCCACAGTTTCAAAAGCTCCTTTTATCAGCACAGAGTTTATCCTGTGTATGGATTTCTTGATTATTCCTTTATACATGATTGCTGTTATTAAGTGCTGAACTGGGCTGCTGTGCCTTTCACAGTAAAAATATGCTTTAACAGGTGCATCTACATATAATGCACTGCAGTTCTCGTACTGGTGTGGACATAAACTGGACAGTCTCCTCATCAGCTCTCCTGAATTCGCTGTTGGCAGCATACATCAGCAAGGGAAAATCAGGTCAAGGACAGCATCACTGTGAGGGCTTTTGATGAGCTAATAGACAGGCTGATAAAACTCTTTAACACTGCAGTGAGATCAGGGATGGGTTTTTGAGAAGTGTTTCTTAGCACTAAGATCATTCTTGCCCTCACTTAAACTGATATGTGCAAGAGTTCTCTCTCTTCCTCATGAATTTAGTCAGATGCTTAAATTACTGATGTCAAGATAAGTAACAGCACTGTCACAATAAATTCAACAATTGTCATGTCATGACTGTGACTCGCTAAGTACTGCTAAACATTGTTTCCAAAAGAGAGTTTTGAGTTTTTTAAAAAGAAATATAATGAACTGCAACCTTGATGTAACTACTGATATTCCTTCATTAAACTGTAGTTATTCCTACAGAACCAACCGTATGTTCCCCTTTCTTGTTTAAAAAGGTTTAACATTTTTGCTGCTTGACATTTTCTTTACTTAACTTCTTAAACCCCATGTGGTTTAACGGGATGTTATTTAACCTTCTAGGACCTGGCGTCCACATATGTGGACATCACATTTTGGGTTATTTAGACCAAAATACTCAATTTTGCTCTACAAGGGCCTGATATCCACTTACGAGGACATTATACTGCTACTGTTCTATCGAAATTTTAAACGAATATCCTCATATGTGGCTCTCATTTTTCTTAGAAACAAAAATTAGGTAAAAAAAAAAATCTGGTAATTCTTTGTTTTCACATTTATCAGGTCCGAATCAGCCCAAATATCAAAGAGAAATTAAAAATGCATGCCGTGGAAGAGTTCGGGTCTTAGGAGGTTAAATATAGTTGTCAAAATTTCAGCTTAAAGCTCACAAAAACCATTTCTATGTCCGCCAAACACAGCTAAATAAACAAATAATTAAAGTAGCAGGTAAACAAATTCCACAAATGGGTGTAAACACAAAGCGCCGATTCCCCTGTTCGCTCAACAGCATGCACGCAGACAAACGATGCCGTTGCTCTCTGAGGTTTCATCACGCTCCAATCAAAATAGACTGAACCAACAGCAAAAAGAGACCAACTCTTCACATTTGAAAAAGCGTAACATGAATTCTTTCCTGCCTCAAAATTATTATTATTTTTGCCTTATTTGCTTGTTTACGTACTTGAAGCATCACTCACTAGACTACTGTTGTGTGTAGTGTTGGCCTCCAAAAAGAGAGGCTATTTTCTGTTACCTAAGAAAGTTCAGCTTTCACAGGTGGTGTTAAATTGCAAAATGCCTAGCTACATTATTAAAACCTCTGTAATTTTGCTCTGTTTCACTTCAGCAGCATCAGTCTTTCCACAGTAAATGCCCATGTGTTTATTTGTAGTTTTCTTGAGTTTACTTTGTGTTACTTTAACACAATGGCACCTGCTGTGAAACTTACACCTCTTATGAAGTCTCACAAGTGTTAGCTTTACTTTGATACCAAGATGGTTTACACACTTTGTAATTGCTGAAAAATACTCAATTTTATGGATATCATTTTCCAGTAGATAGACCCTTGGGGCTTAAGAGGACAACTCATCACAGAGCATGGCTGTAGAAATTTGCAGCGCTGTCAGTTTTGGCATGAAGTTTGAAGTCTGAACTGTCTTTTCTCTTTTAATTCATTTTAACACAGGGTCCTTTTTGTGTGTCTGTCTGTGAATGCGAGGGCTTGATTGAGTTAGTTTTAAAGAGTAGTTGCCAAATTTACATACACCTATGATTCATCCAGCATTTCTCATTAATAAATAATATAAACCAAGCAAAGGAATCTAGGATGACAAATCAAGATGATATCTCACAGGAGAGCAACGTATATGGGAACTGGAAAATAGAGAGAGAAGGAGGTGATAAGGATAAGAGAATGAAAGGCCATTAAAAGATACTGAAATATGAAAACAAATTGTATCAAAACAGGAGGCAGGAATAAGAAAACAGAAAAAGGAGATCTTATTTAGTTCTCAGGCAGAGCGTAGCCCTACCCCCACTACCCATGATGCTAGAGAGCAGAGAGGAATAATGAAATTTTATAGCTGTACTCCAGACCCCAGGTAGGTCTAATTATTTAATGCATCTTGTGCACCCTTCCTTCATCCAAAGGCTCTGTAGCATGGTTGTGAAGTATATCAACCATTAACCCTGTAGACCATTTGACCGGTAAAAAAAGTCCTTTCTATAGATCAGGCAACATTTTTGAAGTCGGGGCTAAATTTTCTTTAACAGTAATGAGATGTGTAATGAAATGTCAAGAGGCTTGTATGAAAACTGTCTGGCGTACTTATGCATTACCTACTAGGTAATGTACTTCCAAATAAAAAAAGACTCATAGTTTTACCACCTAATACATCTGTGGATGAATAATCCAGTTAAATAGAAACGTTATCCACACCTTGTCCCCCTTTCTGAGGTATTTGGTGTATCTTTTGTCTGCATTGTGGGATTACAGGTGTGGTTTCACCTCAGCAGACCTGGAGTCCTCCAGTCAAAGAACTGATGTGAAGATGAAAGTCTTGTTTTAGTTTGAAGCTGCCCTATTCAGGAGTATTGGACCAAATGACAGCATCTGTCTGTGTGTCTTAGAGATCAACATTCAGAAGGAACAACATGGTTCTGTGCAACAGAGTAGCCAGGCCAGAGTGGATGGACAATAGCTCAGTGAGAGAGAGCGATAGAAAGGGAAAGATAAAGGCAGGGGTTTTCTTTTTTGTTGAAAGGGCACGCTAAACCTATGAGAAGAAGAAGATCAGAGACTAGCCGACGCACGCACGCACGCACGCACGCACGCACGCACGCACACACACACACACACACACACACACACACAAACATGTTGGGTGTTGCTATCCTTTGACATAATGCTTTCCCTAGCCTCTTCCCCTAACCATCAAAAATGAATGCCTAAATCATAACCCAAAGGTAACCCTGACACCAAAACCACATTTTGAGTCTAAAAAATGCCTTCAAACTTGTGGGGACCTGGATTTTGGTCACCATGAGGCACAAATATAGTCAATTTCAGATTTTTGGTCCCCACCAGGAAAGGAAAAACCGGTACACACACGCGCCAGATATTTTCTTTGTAGCCTCTCTGTAATCTTATAAATTTTGAAACAAAGTAAAGTCTTTACTGCTGCTTATACCAGCTATAGGACTTGCAATGATTGGCATAAATGTCGATTTTAACCAACCAACAGACAACTAAGGCTGTTCGCAGACTGACTAACTTGGTTAACTCTGTTTTTTAGTCTGATTGCACAATAGGAGGCATTTGAGCTAGAGAGAAACCTGAAAGTCAAGCTGGTGCAGAGTAAGCTTTGCACTGTGACTTCTGTATAATGTGGTCTCAGTGCAGTTTGCGGTGGACTCGGAAGTCTTCCTACACACCACTCAACTTCATTTGTTTTCTGAAAGCAAATGGACTGTTGTGTGCTGTTTGTGGGCGGCTCAAGAAGGGATCTGATCGATCACTTTCAGAGATGTTGATGCAAATCCTTTGTTAGTTCTAAAAAAGCAGATGGCAATGTTATCTAAACCAGAACAGTCCCCATAAAATATAATGTAAAAACAGTAAACCTCGAAATACAGACTGTCCTGCTGACAGTCAACCAGAATTTGATTTTCAGACACAGGTCCTGACCGTTTCCTGTTAATGCAAGGGGTCATCACCACAACAGTCCAAGAGCGTTACCTGTCAGTCTGCATTGCATCATGTCATACATACGTCATCTGTAAAATGTCTTTGTGAATCTGAAATTTACCAGAGGTATGGATCACATGAACACAGATTCTGGTTAAAACTTTGAGGCTTTGCCAGTGTTGTATCAAGAATGTTTCTTACAGACAGCTGTTCCCTTTTTCTTTCCACACACACTACTCAAAGTCTGCCCCATGATGAATGATTAGAAAGACAGTTCTGTTCAGCTTTTCGCAGTAAATTACTTCTAAACTTCATGAGTAAGCATGGGGGTATTTCCAGTAATGGCGTGATCATGTGTTGGTCACAGATTTGAAAGCTGGGTTCTTTTGCAAGTTCTTTAGGTCCTTGCACCATCGGAGCAAGCGATTTTCTTCCTGATTTTGTTTTTGCTCTCGTTTTTATTTATTTATTTATTTATTTATTTTTTGTGGTGGTTTTTCCTTCATCTTGAAACTTAAACATGCACCGACCTCTAAACCTGTTTGGTAAACCAATTCAGAAAATGATCAGATTAGATCTGTCTTTGCTGGTCAATTTAAAGGTTTTATGTCTGTAATTATGCACATATTTTCAGTTATTATTAACAAGCTTACCTCCTTGGTATAGAAATAGATGCCTGGGGTTGGCATTTACTCATTTTTAACATCAGTGCAGGTTCTTGCCTAGCTTAGCATTAGCATGTTGTCTGTGCAGATGCTTTCCAAGAGTGGAAGTTGTGTTCTCTTCAAGAACCGGTTTTCGATCCCCATCTTCACTACCTTTAAAAGTTGTACATTAACCTCAGGTTAATGTGCTGTTAATATTTACGATAAGCCTAATTTAAAATCCCACGTCATGTAAAGTAACAGATATCAGCCTTGAGGAATAATGATTAATTCAGTGAAAAATTCATTACATTTCTGTATATTCTCACTTGCTAATGTCTCCTAATTTTTTTCCCTTCATGTAGAGAAGCTGATAGCGTACCAACGGGAGTTCCACGCTTTGAAAGAGCGCCTTCGTGTGGCAGAGCACAGGACGCTGCAGCGTTCGTCGGAGCTCAACAACATTCTCGAGCAGTTCAGACGGGCCATTGCTGAAACTAACAGCAGCAAAGATGCCCTCACAAACTTCTCAGGTAACAGAAACGTGCAAACAGAAGTAACTATTTTTACTCATCAACATCCGGCTGAGCTTTCAGTCATTTGCGTGCAACAGATGTACAAGTGTTTGTGTGTAAAGTCTGGAAAATTTTAATAAAAGTCACCTTTTATCTGCTCTGCATCTTCTGCTTATCGTGTTAAGCTTAAAATATCCTGCCCTTTTAGATGTTATGTGTGATTATTATGACAGTGCTGTGGGAAAGTACCTTTCTTTGTCTAGCTCTAGACTTTTGAATGTCTCCACTCTTCAGGCTAGATTCCTAAAAAAAAAAACCCAGAAATAAAAAAACCCTAAAACTCCTGCTCTTCTTGAGCACCACTAGTGTTAAGCAGGTTGGTGTTGTTCTGGCAACTGAACAAAAATGGGGAATATATTGAATTTTTACGTTAGTGCCACTTTACGCCCAAGCAAAACCAGCTTGTTGGAGTGGCTTAGCATCAGTTTTGACCCCAAGTGACTTTAGATTCATGGGCATGTGTTGGTTTCCTGTCATAAGTTAGTGGAAATTTAATTTCCTCACTGATAGAAAGCTGTTAGACTAAAGTAATGTCAGACTTAAAATAGAAACTGAGTACAACATGTGAAATATTCTGAGATCAGGCTGTACCTTTTCTAAGACGTACTTCATTTGTGAAATTTTCCTTGATCAAATTCAGATAGACAGACTCATCTCTCAAAACCACCAGGTGGGTTTAAAATCTAGGTGGGTGAAAGACAGCAGTCAGACAGAGATTCAATCATGTTGCTTATTTTATTTAGTTAAATAAGTAAGGGAAATTTGTTTTTGAAACACATTTATACATGGAAAAGAATCTGTCCAAAGGTGCTGTACAAAAGAATAAAAAGTGAATAACGTACAAGATTACAAAAGAAAAACGTGGCTTAAATACAAAATAAAACAACATGGTCAACAGATTATGAACCCAAGAATGCCATAAAATACAAGTAGGTCTTTAACCTAGATTTAAAGATGGCAATATTTGGAGAATTTGCAGCTTTGTCAGTAATCCACATCAAAGTCATTTATTCTGAAGAGATGATGCTTCTGTTGCTTTTTTTCAGTCATTAAAGTGATTGTAATGGCAGAGATATGCTATCGAAGATGATCAAAATAAGGGATGACATACTCCCATCTCCCATCAAGAATATCATTGTTACATGATCTGTGTGTAAACAGTTGGGTCATGTCTCTTAAATGTTTCATATAAATGAGGAAGAGCGCTTCACTTAATGTGTTTCTCTGTGCTTGTTTTCAGATGAGACACAGAAACTCCTGAAGGAGTTAGCAAACAGGAAACCTCTTCAGGTGCCAAATATCTACCACCACCTGCCTCATCTCCTCAACAATGAGGGCAGCCTGCACCCCGCAGTGCAGGTTGGTCTTGGCCGCACTGGAGGTGAGAAGTGTATACCCACACTGCAGATTCAGTTTAACGTTCTTAATTTACAAGGCTTTTTGTTTTGTTTTGTTTTTCTCTGCGATGTGCATTGCATGCTTATCCTGCATAAGCACAGCAAACCCTCCAGAGATCCTCATTACACCAGAGAGAAAATCAAGTCTCAACAAGTTTTCACTCTTTGACTAGTTCACAATAAGTACCCATCTGGACTGAGCTATGCAAAACAGTATTTGCACAGTTGGAGATAATTGTATTCCGTGTTTGATTTTTTTTGTAGTCTGACCGTTTAGATTCAAATAATTTCACTTTCACATTACCCTCCTTTGTTCCTCTGACTTATTTCTTCACTTGCTTACACATTTTTCCTGTTTACTTGTATAAGCCACCCGAGCTACTTTATTACATACATTCTGGGTTCTTATGAAAGAGCTTTAGAACAGTGTGATGATAGTAATCAATAAGTATGCCTGTGTGTATCAGCCCTGCCCCCGTGTGTGTCTGTGTGTGTACAAGGCGGATGAGTACATCCTGATGAGTAGGAACTGGAGAATTGTTGTTACTTTTTTACTTTCACTTATCTTTTTACTTTGGTTTTGTAAGTGTGATAGTTGGCCTGAGTGCCAAACAGTTCAAATGATGTTTTCACATTACAGTTAATGGCTGGACAAATTTAGATTTAAGACATTTTAAAGGAAAACAAAACAGGGACAACTCGGAGAAATAGTTTACTTCTCTCTGGCTGCCTGCTTATTTACAGGTCAGTGGTTAAGTAGTGGAAGGTATGGCGGCTCATAAGCACAAAGCTGATGGAATGCTAATAGTACATTAAAACTAAAGCCATATGTTCCTTGATGCTAAGGCTACAGGAGAAAAGTTTAAAGCTGTTTTAATCTGCGTCCTTCGGCTGGTGAGAAGATGACTCTCAAATTCCAAGTGCTGGTCAAATAAAGCACATGTTACATAATAAGGTACTACATTAAAGAAAAAAGTGCAAATTCTGATGTTGCCATCTCTTGGTTGTTACCACTCCATCTGATGTTTCACAGATTGTATATGTTACCTGTATTTCGGCTTTCTTTTAGACATGAGCCTTCCCACTGATAATGCTGAGTTTGTTGCTGCCTACTGTCATCCTGTCACCAGCCTTCCCCTCTAAAGGGCTGTCAGTTGTTTTCACTGGAATGCACAAATGAGCTGGAGGTGTTGCTGCTGGGAAGTAGTCGCTGATCTGTGCGGATGGTGTGTCACAGAGACAAATGACTCCACACACGCTTTCTGCCCTTCCACTAACCATGCATGTCATATGGCATACTTGGCTGGCTGCTGAGGTTTTGTGTCATGATACCAACAATGCCTTTAATGCCCCTTCTTTTCTTAGTTTGTTATTTTTAATCTATCTTAGCTTTTTTTTTTAACTCTTCCTTTTGTTTCTTTGCTACTCTAAGCATATCTGACATTGGGATAATTATAGCTATGAAAATTAGGACATGACACTGAGCGAGGATGAGAGATGAGGATGAGAGAAAGAAACCGTTGAGGGAACCTCTGAGACCTATATGATTGGAGTGAGACCTGCCTGAAATCCCTTCAGACAAAAGTCAACAACAGTGTAACTGTAAAAGGAGCCGTGCCGGGACACACATATGTAGCCTTTAGCAAGTCATCTGCTTGTCATCTTGTGCCGTTACACAATGACTGCTTTGTCCGTTGCTAAGCAACATCAGTTATACACTAGTATTTGCTTCTGCTGACCATCTATTTAACATGTCACAGGCTACACTTGAAGACCTCTTTTCATCCTTTTTTTCCCAGAATGAGAAATTTCTTACAGTGATCTCTGTTGCTGCTCGATTGTTGATCATAGGAAGTTATGTGTTTCTCTTAGCACACACGCTGTTGTTTTCTTCCTCACAACTGGAAAAAACAAAAAGTAAAATAAATTACCTCGAGGGTTAAATGTAACTTGCTTCACAGATCTCTCCGATACTGTTTGACGCTGCCTTGCTTGTCTCTGTAAACTAGGCGTGCATTTTGTATTGGTTCAACAAAATGCTGAACCAATACTAGACAAACCACATCTTTGCATGTTTTATTCTTTGCTCTTTTGCCTGGATCACATTTTCATATAAACCATGTAAAGCGGTGGTAAATATCAAGTCTGTGTTCAGTGGGATCTTAGCTGGGATCGTAGTTCATTATCGTGGCTCAAGAGTTGGCAGTTCGCCTTGTAATCGGAAGGTTGCCAGTTTGAGCCCCGGCTCGGACAGTCTCGGTCGTTGTGTCCTTGGGCAAGACACTTCACCCGTTGCCTACTGGTGGTGGTCAGAGGGCCCGGTGGCGCCAGTGTCCGGTAGCCTATGTCAGTGCGCCCCAGGGTGGCTGTGGCTACAATGTAGCTTGTCATCACCAGTGTGTGAATGTGTGTGTGAATGGGTGGATGACTGGATGTGTAAAGCGCTTTGGGGTCCTTAGGGACTAGTAAAGCGCTTTACAAAATACAGGCCATTTGCCATTTATTTACCATTTCAATAAACAACACAAAACCAATTAATTTCGTGTTAGCTCTAAAGATTTTTAACATCCTGTCATATCTGCTTCAGTCATATCCACTTTCACACCAAGGACTGGGGTTCAGCCAAAGTCCTTCTAAAGAGCACATCCTGTCACTTGGAACGTCTGCAGGCAGTTATTTTGAAGCATTATCTAAATTAGCCGATGAAAAAAAGACAGTTCAGGGCGTGTGCAGATTTTAACCCAAGGCAAGTGTTAAAAAGCTTTTTTTTGTTTTCATCTGTCAGGCTTAGTGGAGACAATGCTATGGCATAGACATGCATGGCTGGCCCTGAAACCGTGCCATTGGTGTTTACTGATCATGCCAATAGAAGCAGCAGGATGAATTGTGAAGTATACAGGGCTATCCTGTCTGCACAGGTTCTTTCAAATGTTGGAAAAGTGATTGGAAGGCGCTTCTCAGTAAATGGATAATGACCCAGTGCATACTACAAAACCAACCCAAGAGTTTCCGTTGCCAAGTCAGTCATCTTATCTCAAACCCAGTATGACATGCTTTTTAGTTACTGAAGCAATAAAGACCTATAAACAAGCACCAATAAAAGGTGGCTGCAGTAAAGGCCTGGCAGAAGATCTTAAGCGAGGAAACAGAGCACTTGGTGATGTCCATGGATTCTAGACTTATTTATTATTATATTTGTATTCTATATGTATCCTCTAAATAAAAAAAGAAGAAAAAGAAGAAAAAAAAGAGGGGAAATGACTGAAATTCCTGAATAGGTCAATTAAACATTTTGGGAAGTTCCTTGAATTAAAGCTTGAAGGCTTCACTTTGTCACATATTGATTGGTTGACTTTAAAGTTCACTATGACAGTGAACAGATGCAAAAGTAGAAAAATTGTGCATTTGTCCAATAAAATATAGACATAAGTGTACATATACCTTTTGTCCCAGACTTGGAGAGTAATGGAACAAATAATGCCTTATTTGTAGATATAGTTGAAGACCTGCTTTTCTTATATGCATGCTCTGTCATACGCGGTCCTTTCACTGCTGTGCCAGAAGCAGACAGAAATGCTTTTTTTCCATGAAGGAGATGAAAGGGTGCCAGAATGATGCGGGCGAGCTGATCAAGGGACATGGGGAGGGGCGATGCTGGAGTCGGGCCTGTTCGTGCTGCACTCGCATGCATTATCACTCATTCACTGTCTGCCATCCTCTCTTATTCTGCCACTCTCTGTCTCTTTTCCTTCCTCCCACATTCTCCTTTCATCCTCGACCTACTTTCTTGGTAGTGGTGGTGGGTGTCGCTATATGACATGGAGCTCCATGTGAAAAACACAAAGCAGAACTGGGACAGATTCTCCACGCTCTGGAGCAGTCTCACTCTGCTCCTCACTTATCCACACCTCAAGTTTGTTTTATGCTTTTGTTGTAGCCCCTCGTGTCCCCACATTGGCTCAGTTAGCATGGTGCTCCCTACAAATACACCCCTGCATACACACAGGTTCATGCACACAACATGACGTGCACTTCAGTCATAATTTTTTCTAAGAGATCTCTTGTAACTTTCATGAGCACTGTAGCTCTCTGGGAGCTCCCAGAGAGCTCTGGGATGTTTTCCTCTTGGACATCGTTGTACATCTTATGTAAAATGCCTCAAACCTCCTTTATGTGTGAATCTGGGATTTAAATACAACATATGCAATATAGACATAGAAAGCTGAACATAAAAAAGGGGGCATACAGATGAATAGCCATTTTCGTGCTGCTGTCTTCACTAATTTTCCTCAGCAGGAAAGCAGGAAAACACAAATTGTGTGTCAGATAACCAGCCTGATTACTTTCACACCAGTGTGGGCTTGCTGTACACTTTCAGCTCACTCATTTTCTCATTATCGTGTTCTCCAGAAAAGGTGATTCTTGTGTCCTTCAAAGTAAAATAAAATGCTTTCAGTCTGGTGTAGATATCGGCAAATATCTCGATAATAAAAAAATAACCCTGTGCAATATCAGCCATAAAGAGGTCATACAATTAAATTTCCTAATGATCTTAATGTTGTTAAGATATTAATAACAAATGTTAATAAATGTTTTAACGATCTAATTAATGTTGAACAGCTAAATGTAATGTTAGTTGATGTCATTTCTATTGTGGATGTCACGTCTCCTTCTAATTGAGGGCTTACTTAGCTTCATAATTTGTGACTGGTGTTTGTTTCTTTGTTTGTTTTTAATCTTCTCCCAGCATATGTAGTAAATTAACTGATGACAGTTTAGGTTGGCTGCCATATATTAACAGACTGGGTTTACCAGCTTATCAAAATGTGAAATTTTGTTTTTATATTACCATAACTATAACTTTTAGATTATTCATATAAAGCAAAACCTTAGAATATATGAAGTTATAAAAGTATATGATTAAATCATCAGCTCTACTTTGTGGCTTTGTTTCCTTATTTCTCTTGGCTTTGCCCTGCCTTACTTTTTTTTTAATGATTATTATTTTAACTTTAAGAATGTTCTACAGATCCAATGTTGAAATTAATGCCACATAATAGAAGTTTATATATTATTTTAGCCTATGTCTAAAGTCCACTAGTTTTTGCCTTCACACAGTAATTTGGGGACCCTTTGCCTTTGAGTTAGTGTTGATTAAAGAGAACATTTCGTTAAGAACACAAAGCATGGTATTGCAGATGCATTACAAGCCGTCTTCATCAGTCATCCTTCCCACTGACATCTGTCATTGTGGGCATGAAGTGCTGTTCATGTGGCTTCAGGCCAGTGTTGGCCTGTTGTCTAACAGCAAACTTTATTTGGTTTTGGGTCCACTTGATTAAACCGCCACCTCTGCAGCCCTGGACTCTTCTTGTTTCTCACCTCTCTCTGTCTTCCTCCTAGTTACCATGGTGATGGGGATCCCCACCGTGAAGCGGAAGGTGAAGTCTTATTTGTCAGAGACGCTGCGCTCGCTAATAGACAAGCTGTCACCGGAGGAAAAACTCGACTGTGTCATTATAGTCTTTGTTGGGGAGGTGAGATTTTCGCATTTATAAACCATGAGTCATAGCACCGTGTTCTGCACAGTGAAAGAAAAATGATTCTAAAAGGTCTCTGTGTCTGATATGTCTTTATGCTATGATCGATCCAGACTGACCTGGAATACGTTCACAGCGTGGTTGCTGGCTTGGAGAAAGAGTGAGTATATTTTTCTGCTTTTTTTTTTTTTTTTTTTGATGGGTATAAACAAAAAAGTATAAATATTGTTAAGGACTGAAAAGACTGTAAATGCGTGTGTGTGTGTCCCATATTTGATGTCACAAATGGACTTCATTCCCCAGGTTTTCTACAGAGCTGAGCTCAGGCTTGCTGGAGGTGATCTCCCCACCAGCTTCCTATTACCCCGATCTCAACAACCTCAAAGAGACTTTTGGAGACTCCAAAGAGAGAGTCAGGTATGGAAGTCAGAGCTGTGACACTGAATGAGGGCAAAAAATGTGATGGAAATTATTATGGAAACGGTGGAGAAATCAGCCCTGGGAATGAATGAAATAGGGCAGAGCTGTGATGAGGATTGCAGAAAACTATAAAGGATGAGTCAGGGGAAAGTAGGAGGGGAGAGAGCAGGCGAGAGCTTTTAGGTAGGTTGCGTAGGTACTTAGTATTCCACAGACATTTCTCAAAGTCAGATCAAGGTCATCAGCAGCAGCACCCTCTGCCTCTGTCTCTCTGTAGTGTTCAGCTCTTGTTATCCTCCCTACTTATCTTCGCTTTGTAGTAGGCTAACAACTGGCTTCATTAAAAATCTGTTCATGGTGCAGTTTGAGCCAACACTTGTGAAGACTTACAATACACACTCGAATAATAGGACTGTGTGTTATGTTCATTTGTGGGTGTTTGTTAGCACTGATGCTTGTGATGGGGATATAAATAGTACAGTGCGTTGTTGAACATGCTCGCTGTAGTGTGTTGTATATTACACACTTGTTTTCTGTGTGAGTGTGCATCCATGCCCTCAGCTTGTATCTTCTCTTGATCTTTTTATTAATAGTATGTGTATGTATATGTGACAGTGCATGTGTACCCTGAGGCACCTCCCACACAAGAATGCCTGCTGCCTTCAGTCAATCTGCAACACCATGTAGATCAAACAATTAGTGTGACAGTTTGGTTCATCAATTATTCAGAGTCTGCTGCTGCAACTTTGTGTATAGCCGGGACTACAGCTTTGCTTTCTGCATGTAAAGCAAAGTGTCTGACATGCTTCGTGCACATATATAATATTCCTGAGAAGAAAATACAATAATCTGTTTGTTTTTTTTAATGTTTTTTTAGATGGCGTACAAAGCAGAACCTGGATTATTCTTTCCTCATGATGTATGCTGTAAGCAAAGGAGTTTATTATGTCCAGGTATGTCTTTGGTGCAGTAGCATGTAAAGCTGAGTACACACTTTGTTCAGTTCTGGTATTGGTTTGTTACTGGTTTGGCCTGGGTTCGAACCCAGGGCCTTTCGGTACATGTACTCTACTTTCCTGTCTGATCTTCATTGTTTTTATTAAACATTAAAAATAGAAATATTAAAAAAAAAGTTCATCAAGAAGAACAGTGCAACATATTCATATTGACCTTTGATTATCTGTTTTATCCAACAGTCCAGTTTGGGCTTTAGAATCAAAAGTGAGGCTTTACGTGCTCTGAAAGTCATTTTAAAATTATTCTATTTTATCGACTTCCAAGACTAAACTTTCTCCTTTTCTCTGCTATGGCAACACTGCGGACACAGTCATCTTGGTTGAATAAACTTTATTGGAATTTCTGTGTAAGCCTTTGACCTCTTTCACTTTCACTCTGAGCTTCACGTCATTGTTGGTTTGTTGCCAGCAGAAAAGACTCTGGCTCTGGCCTTACAGGGAGGCCGATTAAAACGTGTAGTGCGTAATTAAAATTGGATGGTGTCTGCCCAGATTTAACAGTTAATCCTACTAGCATGCTATAGCTCATAGATAAGAACTGAAGCAGAGCGAATGACAGGGTGTACCAAGGCAAACATGTATCACACTGGAAATGTACTGTGCTCAACAATTTAGACTGACTATGCAAAATGTTACACACTTAGTTCCCAGTTTTGGATGGACTGCGATGTATTTTTTGCAAATGTGAAAGCCCGTTTTCATGTATAGTAAGGAAACAGGTTTATTTTTTCATCAATGAAAACCTGGTCATTTTACAGAGGCACTATGCTTTATTGTTGTAGCTAGGTTTACTTAGTAGGCTGATCCTCTTAGATTTCTGCAGCCCTGAAGTTAAAGTAGATGTCACATATGGGATTTGAAATTCTTATACAAGCCATTCAAAACTGAATGTGATCTTTTATCTTTCTGTCTTCTTTGTGCGATGTGTCATTTCCATACTGTGCTCTCACCTGAAGGCAAAAGGTACTGCCTGGCATAGCGTCGCGCTACTCTAGTTTAGTGCGCAAACTCAGAAGTGTTTCTTAACTGAGCTCAGAGAGCTGTGCTTTTGTGAAAATAGAAGAGTCTCCCTCCTACTACTCACCCTCTATGCCACAATTAAAGCCTTAAACTTTAAGGGTTTCTTCTGTTTTACTGTCTGATTTTCCTGTGTGTGTTTGTTTAGCTGGAGGATGACATTGTGGCCAAGCCCAACTACTTTGCCACCATGAAGAACTTTGCCCTGCAGCTCTCTTCAGAAGACTGGATGATCCTGGAGTTCTCTCAGCTTGGCTTCATTGGTACTACGCATTAAGCACTGAGCATCCACCAGTGTTCTGTCAAAACAAAGCACAGTCAGCAAAAACACATTTGTGATAAGGCATTTCCATCCTGTAGCACTTGATTATAACAACAGTGAAATGAAATGACGCACATTGGGAGCAGCCAGTAAAGAAAGGGGAAAATGATATTGATCACTATGAAAATTAGGTAGTTGCAATAAGCAGGAAAAAATAAAAGTAAATAAGGAGTGGGTACGTCTTTAGCTCATGTTGTATGCCTTTTAAGATTTTTAGAGAATTGAGGTTTCCAAAACAGTATTTTCACTTTCTTGCTGTATTAATTCCTGTTGATTTGCTCTGTTTTTCTCTTGTTTACTCTGTACCAGAAAGTCCCCTGAGCCCTTTTCATGCTTTAATCATCTTGCTGCAGATAATTTGTTGCTAATGAGCTTCTGTGGAGGATCAATGAATGTCTATAAACTTGTTTCCTACAGGAAAAATGTTCCAGGCTCCAGACTTGAACCTTATTGTTGAGTTCATTTTTATGTTCTACAAAGAGAAGCCCATCGACTGGCTGCTGGACCATATTCTGTGGGTCAAAGTCTGCAATCCTGAAAAAGATGCGGTATGCATTCTACTTCTACTACTTGTATGAATGAGAGAAGTAGTCTAGCAAAAATAGGTCTTACCATTGTTCTCCTGCCACTCCCCCCCCCCCCCAGAAACACTGTGAGAGGCAGAAGTCCAGCCTTCGTGTACGGTTTAGACCTTCCCTATTTCAGCACGTGGGGCTCCATTCCTCTCTCGCTGGAAAGATTCAGAAACTTACAGTGAGTCACGGGTGTTTATTTTCCACAGCAGTTGAAATGTCTTCCTGTGTAGAAACACTTGTTTCCTCTTTGTGTAGGACAAGGACTTCCTGAAGCCCCTTCTGCACAAGATGCATGTTAACCCACCCGCTGAGGTCTCCACTTCAATGAAGGTATAACTCTGGAGTTTTGGTACCTTTGTATTCATTGTATAGTTATTAGTAATAATTACAGATAAAAAATATAATTAGCTATATGCAAAATGATGTGAGGAATAAAAGAGCGTGTCTCTTTCAGGTTTATCAGGGTCACACGTTGGAGAAGACGTATCTAGGGGAGGATTTCTTCTGGGCCATCACTCCTACTGCTGGAGACTATATCCTGTTCAAATTTGACAGGCCTGTTAGCATAGAGAGGTAAATAATAAAAAGCTGCTTTATTTGTGTGGTTTTTACTAGGGGTGCAACGATACAACAAAATTCACGGTTCGGTTCGGTTCGATACTTTGGTGTCACGGTTCGATATTTTTTCGATACAAAAAAAATGTTCATGCCTTTTTATTAATTTGTCATTTATTAAATTTTCACGGCACATTCTGCACCACATCTCTGTGCGTTCATCATTTGTTTGAAGCCAGCTCACCTCCTGCAACCACTTTTCCGAGAATACGCGCTTCTTTTGTGGTTCGGACTCCTTCTGACATTTCTTTGGAGGTGGAGGAACATCACAGTAATTGTTTAAAGGAGCTTCTTCGACATCTTTAAAAGTTCTAAACAAATGTCTGTCCTCCTCCTTAAAATCTTATGTACGCAAACACGCGTTGCAACTTCTTATCTTGTGCGGGTTTTTATTTTGACAGCGAATGCGCACCTGCGGACCACTTATGTGCAGCCCTGGTTATTTAGCTCGTCATATTGCAGCCACAGAAATTCTTTTGTCCATGAAACCATAAAGCTGCACTTTCTTTTTGCCTTATAGTCTGATTTGTCATAACCTTTCCGTTTTGTCACTTCTTCACCCTGACCTGTCTTATTTGGCTCAGCAGAACTAAAATATATATCCTGCTGCTTTTACACACGCACTCACATGACGCTCAGCGATTCTCTGCGCGATCAACCTCTCACATGTTTAAGCTGCAGGAGATTTCACTTGTCATGTTTGCATAGTAAGCTAACGATTGATAAGACGATGTCAGAGGAATTGGTGCGCAAATTATCATCACTCACCAATCAGTACTGTCGCTTTCTATACACAGTTCACGCGATTGCAAAGTGAAAGCAAAAAACAAGCGCAAATTCAAACGCGATTTCACTATGTCACATATTGACAGTGGCCGATGCCAATGACATAATTACCCAGCTACATTTCCGAAAGAATGCAAAAGCATTGACATATATTTTTCCTTCCTACGATAGGCCGACGGGCAGGGCAGAGATAGATTTTGGTAGCCCGACTGGAAAAAAGCCCCAGGACGTCGGGCTAGCGATTTTGCGAGCCCTGTATCTGATTGAGGAATCACTCATCTTTGGAAAAGAGAGTTTATTATGGAGAAATGTCTCTTTCCAAAATAAAAGCTATACTATACGCTTCTTCTGGGCTATATTCTCAGCAGCATATTAAACATATCAGGTCCCCATAAGGAGAATCATGTGCTAACGGCTGTCTAAATGACTCGGGTAAAGTTTGTAGCATGCGTACTTGTTTTTGTCTGCTTCCACTTGTCTTTGCACTAGGATGATGTCAGAGTAAATGTGCAGTCATATTGGTTGTGTTCCCACTAGTGCTGTCAGCGTTAATCTGAAATGACGTTAAGGTCACAACACGGCAAATCTCCGTTAACGAGCTACCGCGGATCGCCTCATGAGTGGGGCTGGAAGACGTCAACACATTAACGAGCTAACTGCGCTAACACACTAGTTCCCACCAATTGAGCATTGCTGGCACATCCAACATACTGTTTTACTTTTGTCCATGACACGCTTACCTTCAGGGTCATACGTCACATGAAAACCAAAATAGTTCCAAACGCCAGATCTGAATGAGGGTGGGGGAGGTTCAATTTGCCATGTTGCAACGAGCTTAACTTCTGTCTAGCTAGCTTGCCCTGCGCTCAGTGAATCTGTGTTCGACTACTCCGCCTAGGCTGCACTGTCGAGCGCAGATCCACTGAGCGCTCAACACAGACAGCACCGTCAGAAGGAAAGTTGATAAAATAAATTTAAAATGTTGTATCGTTCGATACATATGCGTACCGAACCGAAAGCACTGTATCGAACGGTTCGATATCGATACGAGTATCGTTGCACCCCTAGTTTTTACCCCTTATCGCCCCGACTGGCAAGCCACGTGGACATCCAAATTTGCGATAACTCGAACAAGGTGTCATACTTTTCAAGTTTCAAATTAATACCATAGGTGCATCTAATAAAAATGACCTTGACCCCAAGGTTAGAGATCAAGTTTAGAGATAGTGTTTATTCAGATTTAGCTTTTGTGCTTTCTGTGCAGTGCAAATCCAAGGAACGGGATGAGCTAATGAGAGTACTCTAAATTAAGCATTCTCAGGCCGGCTTCCTACTCTCTGTGGAGTGAGGGTAGGAAGGGAACAAGGCTAATAACTATACTGTCAGGTTTAAGCAGAGCAGACAGAAATATTGCATTTTATAGTATTTAAAAATAATAGTAATGGCTTGAATATGAAATCTAAGAAACACCAGCCTGGACATTTTAACCAAGCTGGTTGTACCCAGTTGATGTCTCAGCTCAGATATAGCGTGCAGCGGGTTTGTGTACTTTTGCATACCCAAATTCAGCTGTCTTGGCTCCCAGCTCCAAGTTGACAGACTGTGTGCATCTGTGTGGCTGGTACCATTGGGGAGAAAGAAAGTGCAGAGATGCATATCCATGAATGACGGCACTAAAACATGTGCTTGATTTGACTGGCAGGTTCCTGTTTCGCAGCGGTAACCAGGAGCACCCAGGGGACAAGATCGAGAACACCACAGTGGAAATACTGCCCGTCTCGGTATGAAAACACCCACACACACAGACTCTTACACACGTCTGCCACCTTTCTCTGGTGCGGTGTGTGAATGGCTCTGATTAGATTATATCGAATGGCTGCTCTGAGGGACGTGGGGTATTGATTATTGACAGGAATGTGAGTGTGACAGAATCGCATACTCTTCCAGAGGTGATTCCTTCTGACACTGTGCGCCACGCTTTGAGAACTGTTGCCAGCATGTCTTTGAATGCAGCTCAAATGAGAGTCATCATTAAGATTATAAGATGAGTGTTTTATTTCATTCTGCTGTCCATCTGTTGTTGCCCTCTTATGTTAGGAAAGTGGACTTCAGACCAAAGACAAGTACAAGCGAACTGAAGATCGCTTTTATAGGATCGGTATGTGAATGTAATGAATTGCTACATGCTGTTTAAATACATGTTTTCTAGTTAGCTTTAGCATATTGGTTTAGAAAATATGTGTAAATCAGTTAAGGTTTGGTAAATTTAACCTCTTTTTTGCCTCTCTGATCGCTTACAAGTTTTGAGGTGTGCCTGTTTATTTAAACACACAGGTCAGTTTGAAAAGGGTGTGGCTGAAGGGGCTGTAGATCCTTCCCTGAATCCTGTTGTTGCGCTCCGACTTTCGGTTCTCAAGGACTCTGCTGTGTGGGCCATTCTCAGTGAAGTAAGCCAATCACACTTGCCATCTGTTGATGTGTTGCACAATAAACAATAAATATCAATGCACTAACTCCATGGTTGTACCTGTTCCCCCACAGATACATATAAAAAGGGTAACAAGCTGAACGGTCCTGAGGGCCTACGTGAGTGATGGCCCCTGGGGAACAAAGCCCCCCCTAGGCTGCTTATGCAGGGCCCCTGGCACCTAGCGACCAGCAGTGAAGTCATTAGGGCTTAGAGTTGCTCGTCCGAGCTTGTTTGACGAACGCCACCTGTTTGTCCCCCGCTCTCCCTAATATACCTTGTTATTTTTGCTTCTCATCAGTCTGTTTCTCCCCTTCTTCGTTCTCCTCTCCCTCACTCTTTTGCTCTTCGTTTATTTGTGAGAATGTGAATACTACTGTCTGACAAACAACAGCGGAGTGTGTGAGGACTTCTGATCCATGCTCTGTTGTTAAGCAGCTTTTAAAACAATCAGAAAAAATACTGGGACAAATTAATCAAGCATCTGGGGGAGAACCGGTCACCTGGCCACTGGTGTAGATGCTGCCAAATCCTTCAGTTACTCAATGCTGCCACCTTTTGGGCGAGCTGGGGCATTGCACTGTCACTAGCGCCTCAGCGAAGCCTGCCATGATCAAGAATGTTGTCATCACTAGTGGCCAGTTGCTCTTTGTTCTCTGCAGAGATGACGGAGCTCCAGATCAACACCAGCCCAAACATTAGAAAAAAATGTTTCCATCTAGAAAGGTGTGGGTTCCATTTAAATGCTCAGCTTATCCTGAAACACACAC
The DNA here is from genome assembly GCF_056152115.1 of Neolamprologus brichardi. Classification (NCBI taxonomy): domain Eukaryota; kingdom Metazoa; phylum Chordata; class Actinopteri; order Cichliformes; family Cichlidae; genus Neolamprologus; species Neolamprologus brichardi. Next base: position 20,623,481 of record NC_142119.1, on the reverse strand, counting down.
TCAGGATGAGCTTACCGTTAAAAAGATCCTGCCTGTAACCAGACGGTGACACCTTTGACCACATGCCAGTATCAGTGGTAACTACCCTACTCCATGAAGACAATGAATACCAACACCTCTTATCTGACAGGCTGTGTATGACCTCAGTGTCCATTTATAGGAAATCAATCGGACATTGCCTTGGCACCATTTTCCTGAAGGAATATATTGTTATATTGATATATTATTACAGCTACGACTGACGATCTATGAAGGTGATTTAATTTATTTGAAATAAATCTTTAATTTGTACAAGAGGTAAAATATATTTTTATTCTATCAAGAGATGTTTATGGTAGTTCAGAGTCTGTGTCTTTGTGTACTTTTGTGCGTTTTTCTTTTCTTTTCTAAATGCTATTGTACATATTATTTTCATTATAACAGCTACTTGCAGTTGCTTTCTCTGTCAGTACAAATAGCTTGGTTCAGTTTGTTATTGTTTCTCTCCTTTTGACGCAAAATGTCATAACTAATTTATTGGAACTGATAAAAAAAAAACTTGATCGTAGGAAATCTGCTGAACAAAGCTGTAGGTGTGGGTCAAAATTGGTAATATGTGCCTTATATGTTGGTCCCTTGAAAGTATTTAACGTTATTCCCGCTCACGTTTGCCTACACGTCAATTGCTGGATATACTAATGTTTTGAATATTTTGAACCCACACAGTCCAATTAGTGATTGGATGTCAACGACAATAATTGTGTGTTATGCTGAAAGTGGTAAATGAGCAGGGTTTGTGCCAGACGACCATCTGAAAAGGCGTGATTTGCACTGCTTTCTTTGTTACAATCTTAGCCTTCATCGCTGTATCCAGTTTTCCATTTTTCCCACTTTTTTTTTTCCTCCACATTGCAATTCGTTTGTCCAGTCATGTGTCAGTTTTTTTTGATTGGACATAATATTATGACTACTGATAATTGTGGAGAGTGCCACTGATTGTATATATAAATACAGTAACAATTTATGTCTCTCTATTACTTCCTCTTGCCTCTCTGATAGTTTCTAGAAATCAACTTGTATTTGTGGCTGATTTACTGAGTGGAAGCTGTTTTAGTGGAACTTCACTCATTTTTACTTGTTAAAAGGGTTTTTTTCAAGGGGGTAGTGAAGTGCCTTTTGGTGGAATCAATATGAATATTTTTTAATTAACTAATCACGCTTGTTCATGTGCATTATTATTATTTGTAATTCATTAAAAAAAATGCCTTTTGGGTCATAGCAGGCTCCTCTGCCCCCTGATCAAACCTGAGCTGACTAAAGAAAAGTGGTACATTCTTCACATTTACAGAGGAGATGGGAGAAAATGCAACTCAAGTTGCTGTTTTGAGAGTTTGCTGCATCCATATTTAAACAAACTGAATGCATGTAAACGGCATGAAACGGTTATTTGATCCTTAGGACCCCGCTCCTTCCTGCATTTGTAGAAAGTAGAAGGCAAACAGGAAAGGAGTGTTGCTTCACAGCTGCCGCCCACCCCCAAACACCCATCAGTTCATGTGCCTTCATCGTGTACATGTGTATGCTTGACTTACATCATTTTTCATTGGACATCTTCCCAAATAAATGCTAAAGGTTGTTACGAGCCATGGCCATTTTGTGTTGATTTTGTTCTACTTGCATTATTCATGTCATCTGCATCACCGGGTTTAATTGAAGACATTGAAAACTTTGCAAATAAGAACTAAAAGTCCGGCGTGTTAACTTTTCGCAAGTTGATGAATACAAAACATACAAGGAAAACTACAATCGTTCCCAGCATGCATAGCTTTTCACGGAGTACTTCCGTTTCCCCATCATGCCATTTCAGAAAGATGGTAGCTTACAGCTTTCATAATAACATCGGTTTTAGTGCTGTGAACTAGCTGATTTTTCTCACTTGTTAGTTTACTAGTACGGTGATAACTGGTGTTAAATTGAATTCCGAACAATGCCGAAATATTACGAAGACAAAGAGGAGGATAACAGAGCATGCGCAGGCATCAGAGAAGACTTTAAGGCATGTCTCCTTCAGCACGACTGTGTTGTTAAGGTAAGTTAATGTACCCTAGCTGAGGGTGCTTAGCTTAAAACCAAAGCAATCAATTCTGTTACACCTAAAAGACAATCTGGAGACAGTCAGAGCCATAAATAAAGCGCGGGAAAGAAATACTTGTGAAAGATTTCTGAGGTTAGCCATGTTTTGTAGCCTACCCACTGTCCCCGAGTACAGCCCATAGACAGTGCTTTAGTTTAACAGCTGCTAGAAACTATATGAGTTACATATTACCAGAGATTATTATTGGTTGTCCTTCTTTCTGTCGGTTGGCGACACTTGTTTACCTTAAAACTTACACCTGTCATACAATCGTCATTTCGCTGGGTTGTCAAATGTTGCCAATAACAAGAATTAGCAGCACCACTTTAGCCAAGTCGGCGCAGTCTCCCCAAAATACATGTTTGCTTGGTTTTTTGTGCCTTTAACTGACCGGAGCTGTGGTCGAATATAATAAATAAATAACAACTACTTCGTCTTTTTCTTGACCTTGATAGAAAACACCATGAGGTTGTGGAATAGTGAAAGACTTGGGTAAACAGGATCAGAATGCCTGCAGGCTCTGCCTCCCATTTTACTTTTAAAAATACCTGTAATCACAAGTAAATTAACAGTCTGAGATCCAAGCGATTCAAGACTTTCTGTGTGAGAAGGATTTAACGGGGAGCCAATGAAGAAAAGGGAGGAATATGCTCTTTCTAGTCCCCGTCAGTACCCTCGCTGCAGCAGGGATTAACTGAAAGCTTTTCAGGGAATTTTTTAGGACAGCGTGATAATAATAATAAATCACAGCAGTCCAGCCTATAAATAATAAATGCACCCTGTGTCACCCTGAGACAGGATATTTTTAATTTTAGAGATATTGTGCAGATGAAAGAAAGCAGCCCTACATATTTTGTCAGAAATGACTCCAAGAATCCTCACAGGAATCTTTCCCTGAGGCCGGGGTAATGACTTCCATAGCAAGTATCATCAAAAAAGAAAGTTCACAAAGTGAAATAAAATGTTTATCACTGTGAGGTTGTATGAAAAAAAAAAAAACAGGTGGTGATTATGTCCAGAGGATCCAGTGTTTAATGGTATATCACCGATGCCAGTTATACTTGTGTTTATATACAGTGTGGATATAATGCACATTTTACTAATGGGAAGGGCCCAGTGTATGAAGTGGTTTCTTATTTTTTCAGGAGGGAAAAAAACCCAGTGAGTGTCTAAAGGAAGGCCACTGCAAAGCCCTGCAGACATCCTTCTTTGAGTGCAAGAGGTCAATGGTGAGTTTTAGAAAACAGTCAACTAGTCATTAAAACAGAGAGCTTTCTAATTTCTTATAGGGGCTTATTGTGCAGTTAAAAAAAAAACTTAACCAAGATCATCTGTTTACAGCTGGACGCGAGGTCGCGATTCAGAGGAAGGAAGGGAGAATGAGGAACCAGGCGAAATCTGATGCATCTTTTTAGGGCTCAAGCAGCTCCGAGTACGTGCATTGATGTCCAGGGAATGTTCCAGCGTTACAAATACCTGCTGTGGACATGTGTTGAGAAAGTTGGTGACGCACTGAAAACAGGATTACCGACTAATCAAGCTAAGTGCAGGACTGGGGACAAAACCTGTACAACTCTTCTGATCGATGGGAGTTTTTATTTCTTGGGAGAAAAATGTTGGATGAATGTGTGTTTAACGAAATGCAAACACTTGTAATAAATTAATGATTACAATGGACAAGAGTTTGTTTCAAAACATTATATTGAACTTCTGATTGATAGAAAACTTGTCTACAGTATAAACATTATACAAATGAGGTGTCCTACAGAGAGGCAGTGCTATGTCAGTCAGTTCCAGGTGTAGCTTGCAGTTTCTGCTCTATGCAGGGTGCTGACTTATGACCACCATTGCAAACAGTTTAATATCTCACTTGTTACAGTTTCTTCAGTCACAGAACAAGCAAATCAAGTTCTTCATGACGTCGTCCCCATGTACCTTCACAGTTCGGTCATTCCACAATTAAAGTCAGTTCAACGCCTTCAGAATTAGACTATAATTTAAAAAAACAAAACAAAAACAGATGTGGCTCAAAACTCTTCATTTTTGAGTCCATTTAAGAGTGAGCTCAAATCCTCAAGAATGAAAATCAAATGTATTAAATCCCTCTCAGTGTCATTAAATAAAGATAAGTCTGATTTTTATTCAAGACCTTTTTTCCCCTTCTTATGATCAACTCTGAGCATCGATATCATGGGATGTGTCTGTTTCAGTAGCAAAACTGCAACACTTGTCCATCACAGTAATTATGAAGGAAATATAAAGGCTTTCTAAAATCCTAGCTGGAGATCTGGCCGATCACAACAGTGATTATAAACTTTCTGTTAAGCAGGGCTCTTTATTTTAGGCTCCGCATTCTTTCACATAATAATGGGTGTTTTACATGCCACGCAACTCTTCTTCCATATGAAGGCATGACTGTAGCTGATCAAATCATCGACTAATGGAAGACTGGTGGTTTGATCAGAATACAGAATTAGAATACTTTATTAATCCCTAAGGAAATTATGTCAATTTTAATACTCGAACAGGGACCTGGACCCTCAATCATTGCATTCACAAACCTGGACGTCCATGTTGCCCGCCCCATAAAAACAAACCTGTAAAGGTGCCGCTTTTGGCCAATTTAAATATTATTGTAAAGCTGCCATCATCATCTGCTTGAACTTCTCCAAGTCCACCTTCATCATGAGACAAACCTCGCGAGCGTCCTTCAGGAAACCCACAGTGTCTACTATCATCATGCCCCTGGTGTGCGTGCCTGACAGCTCCACGCTGACTGGGTATTGGTCGCTTTCTATGATGAACGAATCATCTATGGCGGCAGCCACTGCATATGAGTCGCAGGAAATGAAACCCGAACCGGCAACGCACTCTTTCTGCAAGCGTTCAGTCTGCGCCGCCTGGTAGCTGTGGTGGAAGATCTTCTTCATGAAGCGAGCTTTACTGGTGTTCTGCGCCAACCATTCATCGCAGAACTCCTGTTGAAGTGTGAGCAGAGAAAAGTGTTTTTTTTTTTTTGTTTTGGTCACTTGACGACAAACATGTAGCATGAATCTACTTCTAAACGCTAAAACGTGTAAACACAGGCATTACCCAGGTTAACTTGTTGTAGCAGGTGAACTCCCAGCCGGCCAAGTAGGTGGGACAGCGGTACTCTTTAAGCACGATATATGCAGCTTCTGGATCCACAGCAAAATTAAACTCCCCACACACTGTGGTGTTCCCTCGAGCTGGATTACACAGGGCAGAGACAATAATGAGAACCCCGCACAGACAAAGATTACAATTCTGGTGAAAAATAAATAAATTACCAGTTGATATTTGATGGAGTATGTTGTAAACAAAATGTTACTGATAAATCCAATTACCTTGTTTTGTTTTGAGATTTAATTTAAACTGAAAGTGTGGAAAGCAATACTTGGAAAACTTCATAAAGTTTGGTAATGAAAAGCAACAGCTAACGAATTAAATGTTCCATCAATTAAATAATTGTTTCTGCTGTTCGAATGGGTTCACTGGTTATTTAGTCACATCTGTCTGGAAACACCACAGAATTCATTCTAACGTGTGTTTCTTCCTAAACAGTTTATATCCTCTGGCCCTATGTAGACTTTTGAAGCGACAGTGTTTTACTGACATTCAGTGTTGCCTCCCATGATGTAGAGGCCTTTGAGTTTGCTCGGCAGAGATGGATCCATCTTCACAGCCAGAGCCAAGTTGGTGAGGGGTGCCGTGGCAACCAGAGATACCTGGGAGACAAGGATTAAAATTTTGCAAAAAGCACACTCGTGCAAGCACAGAGAGCTTTCCACCTTTTAAGTGTTAATGACATTTATTGCTGACATAGCGACGTCATGTGTTTACTTTCCCTAGCGAACATGATGAGAGGAGCCCAGACATCTCCGAGAGCAGACAGACTAGGGTTGTTCGATATAACGATGACGATATAAAAATGTCTATTGTTTCATTTTACGCTATCGTTTGTTTCGTGGTGTCGCAAAATAAACTCTTTACAGCAATATTTTTTCATGGTTTTGATGATTATATTAATTTCTTAAAGTTCTCTCTTATATTTAATATAACGACACTAGGGACGACAAGCGCCTGTTTTTATGCGTTATGGTTAGCAACAACGACGGTAACAGCATCGCGTGTCCGCTTGTTTATGTTCCACATAAACCTTTCACAATAAAGCTCAAGATCCTGTTGAGATTTTTCAAAATAAACTGAATCACGTGAAAGAGCAGATTGTTTACGGATGAGAAGTAAAAAAGAGCCGCCAGGTGCTAAAAAATAAACCTTAAACTCAAACGTTAGAACAGGCTTTTCCCCGCAGCACGCGGTGTAATAAATACTCACAAAGAAAACGGCAGCCGTTACAACTTATGTCTAAAAATGTATAGTTTCATGCATCGGTTAAAACACTCGACTCCAGCTACATGACGCGCAACTGGAAACACTTCCCGCAAGACGAGCTGCCAGAGATTCACAGAATTTACAGAAAATGTTACATTTTTGTGATTTATATCGTTATCGACGATAGATGTCTTATATCGGGATATGAGATTTTGGTCATATCGCACAGCCCTAAGACAGACTGTCATATTTGACAGCAACTTACAGGAGAAATATGGAAAATATCACAATCTCATTCTGAGGGTCTATCACTCACACATTCCTCACCTCTCCTGGGTTCTCGTTTACAATCCTGATCATAGCAATCGCAGCGTTTTCCTTCTGAACAAGCTCCAAACCGGGAGCCTTGGAGTCAGGAGCGTCTCCCAGGCCATCCTTCCCATGGAAGTGCCCCGAGCTGATGCCGCTGTCGCCGAGGATCGGCATAGCAGCGCCTTTAAACACTGGAATCTGCAGAAACATGCAAACGCAGAACCGGTTATAATTCATCCCTGCTTTTATTCCATCAGCATTCCCAAACCAACTTCAGCTTTTAGGCGACTGTAACATTCAGACTTCTGTTTCAAGCTAGAACATACTGCCACTAAGCAGCAATGGCATTTTTATTCATAGAACACATCTCATTATGTTCAAACTCAATGTGCTGAACACAGAGGTTTAAATATAAAAAGCTTTTGAGTCTGTTTCTGTGTGTTAGCACAGATGTAATTGATCTCAGGTCAGCAGCTTGTTACAAAGAGCTGGAACACACTAACTGAAAGCACCTTCGGCACACTTAGATTTCATTCTGGGAACAGTTAAACAATCTGCTGATGACCTGAGAGGTCAGAGTGGCTCGTAAACAAGGTTGTAAACGGGGGAGCAAGTCAGATTAGTCAATTATAAAACTTACATGAATTTCAAGAAGTGGGTAACTCTTAGAGTTTATTACACCTTCTGTGTGCATGTGAATTGGGCTGGCTGTAGCTCGGGTGGTAGAGCAGGTTATCTGCTCATTAGAAGGTTTGTGTGCCAAATATCCTTGGGCAGGATACTAACCCCAATTTGCTAGAATGAATGTGTGTGAATGTTACATAGCAAACACTTAGAAAGAAAAAAAATTGTGTAAAATCAAGTTGCCTAATTTTCAGATTTATCCCTCTCAGCAGGGGTAAAACAGTGCTGTGAGTGACCTTCCTGCCATCAGAAACCTTCCACCTTCTGACAATGGTCATTCTGTGGTAAACATAATAAGAACAGTATTGGTTTACTTTAGCAGGGAAGCTAGTTAGTGCTGATCGCGAGGAAAAGCCCTCTCAGCTTTGTATATCAATAAAACCAAAATAATTATCTCTGGAGTGACATCTGAATATATTAACTTTCTCCTAGAAACAAAAAGCTGAAAGTATTCGGAGTGACCAGAACTACAGAGCTCAACCTAACATAGATAGAAGGATAGATAAAAATCTTTATTTCTCCCAAAGGGAAATTCAAATAAAATTTCTAATTAAAGCATTTGATTATAAAACAAACAGCATAAAGGAGCAATAAAAAGGCAATAAAAATAAAGGTGGGCTCACCACTGAGAGTACTATGCTCTCCGTGCTGTGTGTATTTTAATAACAGATACAGCCTGGTACATCCTCCAAGGTAAAGAGGATTAATAAAACATCTGATTTATGTTACTCATTTATCCTGAAGCGGCCTAAACTGGCAGTCCTCTGTTTTGTATGTTTGGAAAAAAGTACAAAGGTACATCTCCATGTGGAAGGATTAACTTGAGAAATGGGTGAACATAAATCCTGTAACTTGTGTGCTCATTTCTCTTTATTCATGTTATGAATACATGCATAAAAAACTAAGTAAATGTCCACAATTGACCACTTTGACAAATCTGAATTAACAAAAATATTCCTCTAAGTGAGACGAGGTGCTTTATGTTTAACTTTGCCCAATTGTTTACAAGCAGTAGCTGGTTTAATATAATAACTGTAATATGTGAGATGCTTGATTTCATTTTCAGAGAATTTGGACAAAACTAGAGAACTAAAGCCAACTCCTTCAAACTGTCCACTTTCTGCATCGGGTCATGTGGCATGAGGAACAACTCCTCATTGTTAGACAATTCTATAAAATGCAACCTCGCTTATCACATGAGGCCAGGAAATTCCTACAATGTCACGCTACTTTGTTGATTTTAACATAAGTGTTCAACTAAAGAGCATCTTACCTCGAGGTGACTGCAGGCTTGCAGGACTCGCAGTGCGTTTTTACACACATTCTCCACTGAGGTGTTTCCATGCACACAGGTAATGCCCAAGATCTGCACACTGGGGGCAGCCAGGGCCATCATGATGGCCTGAGCATCGTCCACGCCACAGTCCACATCCAACAGGAGCTTCTTCCTCATCCTGGACCCTGCGGTAAGAACACAGTTATCCAAGTGTCTGGTTAAACTAAGCTGAAAGAACACGGTCTTTGCACTGTGATAAAGAGGGCAGGAATCAGCTACACCGAGATCAGCTACACCATCTCAGTCAGTGAACCTGACATGAAACAAACGTATGCTATTTTCACATCATTACCTGCAGCAGTGTGACAGAAGGATAACCTGCAGTGAGTCACTCTAATAGACGGGAACCGGCCAAGTTCAACTGGAAACAACCTTTGAACAGCAATAAAAACACGAAAAGCTGAATGGACAGTGGACCTTGTCCTAGTAGCAAAAGTTAATATTCCATCTACTTTATGGTCTGCTGATTAAAATCCATAATCTGTGACGGAACTACAATCAACCTGTGGAAAGACTTCTTCCTTAAATCCTTCCTACAAAGCGCTTTTTGCAGAAGAAATGTCCCTGAAATGACAGAATAAAGCATCGATGCTGTGTTTTCTAAAACCAAGCAGTCAGTTAAACGCAGTAAAATAAACGTAAAAAAGCAAAGTCTGATTTGAGTCCAGCAAGAAAAAAGCAACGACACGTTAATCCCTCACCTTTCCACAGAGGTCGACAAAACATCAGCCACTGATACAAAGTCCCACAGAAACACAAACAGACGGGCTGCTTCTGGGTCCTTCTTCTTCGTCTTCTTCTGCCGCTGGTTTTTCTTCGGTGGTTAACACTAACAATCGGGTAGATTACCGCCACCCAGTGAGCTGGAGGGGTATTCTCCAGAACGCAGCACGGGATAGGAAGTTCCCAGTTTATCTTTTTATTTATTTCAAATTTTATTTAATTAGTGACAAATTAAATTATTTAATTATGTATTTATTTAATTTATTCTGGCACAGCAGCAAGTTCAATTCGGTCTGCCAGACGGCTGTGGAAAATGTGAAGGAGGGCAAAGATTTTTCATGTCTAACTGCAACTATTTTTTTTACAGCTTTTCTTGCTGAGAAAGATCTCTCTCGTGGGCTATTCATACCACGCCATATTAATTACGTAATGAATAAAATATTAAAACAGAAAAATTCAATTTTTTTCACTGATTAATATAGAAATTTCTTTTTTTTTGTACAATGGATCTGTCACGGCCAGGGGATCAGCAGGCCGCTGACTAGTAGTTCTCTCGCTCTCTCTCTCTCTCTCTCTCTCTCTTGCTCTCTCTCTCGCCAGGGCGGAACTCATGGTGGGTTCACGCCCTCGGCCCACGCCCCTCTGAAGAGGAAACACCTGGGCCTCATCAGCGCAGCCAGCATTTAAGCCAGAGAGTGGCTTCTACTCATCGCTGGATCGTTGTGTGTGACTCACGTCAGTGCAGCCCGGCTCTGAGCAAGTTCTCTTTTTCCCTGCGCAAAACCTCTGACGTGTATTTCTTTCTGTACTTAGATCCCCTGGACCCGACCCTGCATTCCCCGAGTGGATTCCTTTGTGTGAGTGTCTGGAGAGAGTCAGAAGAAGAGCGAGTGTCTTTTCCCTCCCTGGATTTCCCCGGAGCCTTTTTCCCTGTCACTTCTTTGTATATAGCACTACCCCCTCTGCACTGTTTGTAAATACACCTGGTGGAATTGTAATAAATACTGTGCCTCTGAGTCCTGCGTGTGAGTCCTCCAGCGAACCTTGACAGGATCTATGTGAAGGAAAAAGGACATTTACTATGAATGATGTAGATTATACATCTCAGCAGTGAGCTACCAGAACTCTGTGATTTATTTTTATTCATGACGGCAGATTTCTTACATTTACTGCAGCAGTTATCATCATTTGACTTAATCAGAGTCTTGAGAATTAAATTTCTTCCTTTCTATCAAATCCAGTTGCTTTTCTTTGCCCCATTTTTTCCTGTATATTAAATATGCCTTCCCTCTGACCCTTGTCCCACCTCCAATGCTTTTACATTCATTTTACTTAGTGCCAGCTCCACTGTTCCCTGTTTAAGTGCCTGTTTTACCCCAGTGTCCCAAATTAGCTCAGTCACCTTGTCCTTTGTTTTTGACTAGGTGAAACTAGGGTGCTTCATACAGTAAATTTGGCTGGCTGTTTGAAGTAAACTGATGTAGGCTGGTTAAAGCAAAAGACCTCTTTTTCTTCATATGAGTTTTCTATCAATTTTTAATGGATTTTAATGGATGTCTTTTGACTGTGGGAGTACCAAGAAAGAACCCACCCAGGCACAGGGAGCAGGCAACAGTGCTAACCACTGCACCAACATGCCAACGTACCATAAATTAACCATAATGCATAATTCAGAGACACACCACTTTGCCATTGACAAGCCTTTATTGATTATCCAGCTTCAGTTCATACCTTTGTGGTGTGCAGGTCGCCGCTAGGCAACCTGTTCATCCTGTGTGCACATACAACTGGTCAGATCAAAGTCATAACTTACTCGATAACAATGGATGAAACTAGAACAGCATTTGGCAGCACCAGCCATGTGAACATAAATAACATAGTCAAAATAAAACCCCTTTCTCTGCAAGTATTGCACATTATAGAATTTAAGCAAACAGCTAATAAACAGAAAACAAAAGAGGTGTTCGTTATCACAATAATGCAATATGCATTATTTCACTTGAGTCTAAAAACCTTTATCAACTTCTCATTGATAGTCAAAACTGCATATATCCCATACATCACTGCAGAGGTGTACAGCTGCAATAACATACAGCTGAAGATCTTTTCATGCACGCAAAACGAATAAGATTTCTGATTCCAATCAAGAACTTCTGCATAATTTTTCAGAGAACTGAGAAAAACCAAGACACACATTGCTTTAATAAAAAAAAAAAACCTTTTGAAGTTTGAAGGGCTCTCAAACCGCCATAGCACTGCATATGATCCTGCAGAAATGTTTCCTTAGACATGTAAGAGTTGTGGAATAAAGTGATGGACCACTCTGAAGCCCACCATTTGTCCTTTAATGCTTCCAGCGTAGCATCAGAAGAACCTCAGAAGTTAGGTAAAACATCATTTCAATAAAAATGTCAGAGTCATGTCAGATATATACCGTACTCGTCAAAGAACTGTGCTTGTATTGGAGTGATGTGGTGCAGAATATTCACGTGTTTGTAGAAAGACAAAGAGATGGCTGCCTAAGGAAAATAAACAAAATAAGCTCTTTGATTTTAACAACTTCTGCAGATTTTGCTGAGCAGCTTATCTCCAGAGAAACATCTCTAACAAGTGACTACACTTGCTTTGATGAACTTTATTGACCTGTATGTTACCTAGAGTGGATTTAAAGTTAACAGCAGGAGATAGGTCATTAGCATCCCGTGACATCTTGCTAGCTTCTCTTGTCTTGTAGTTTAAACTTGTCTTTATATGTTGATCAAAAAGAACAAACCTTAATATCTGTTCCCATATTATTCCCTGTCATTTGCCAAAATAAGTAGGACAGAGGACAAAAATCTATGAGATGGAAATTGTTTTATGTAGTGGATTTATATTGTACCTCAGTGCTTTAGGCTTGGCTTGATGTAAACCACAAATGCTGTGTTTGTGGTGAGGTACAGATCAATATGCACATAAATTTAAAGCCCCTTTCAGACATGCACTCCTTATAGTCTGGCAACATCTGAACCTCACGTCTTCTGTCTAAAACAGCATTTTGGTCACTTTTCTGAGAAAGTTGTGACAGCAGGCTAACTCAAAATAATTTCAACATTGTAAACAGCATTCAGTCACATTAACATGGTAGCCAGTCATGAATACAGCTTCCTGCCTAAGAAATAGCCAAGAAAGAATCCAGAAATCAGCAGACTTCAGTTGTTTTAGGCTTTAGGTGTTTTTCTGGATTTTTGGTTTATATTCTGTCTCTCTCCATTGAGCAAGGGATCAAATGATTATTACCCCCACAGTATGTCTGAGGCTCTGTTAGTGTAGTGGTTTACACATGTGTGCTTGCCAAGCAAAACGTTTCAGATTCACATCCAGCTGGTGATACAAACTCTTCTTTGGGATTGAGTCAGGAAAGAAAACAGATCATACATCCAGAGCTACCTGCTGTGGTGAACCCTTTGGGATAAGGGAGCAACTGAAAGTAGTGATTTATGTGATGAACGTGAAAAGTAAAATGACTTTTGTGTCAATGACACACTAGGTAAAGCCAGTGGGAATCCAATGTCTGAAAAGGGCTCAATGCTTTTTATGTTTTGTAGATAATCAGCAGTCTCACTTCTTAACTGATAGCGTGATAGCGTCAACAAAAGCTGCTCTGCTGAGTATAAATACACCTGTGTGCCACATCTTTTTTCTTCTAAAACGCTAAAGGCTTTTGCACGTCTCCTTAAAATAAATCCAGAGAGACTGTACGCTTCCCGATGCTACAACTGGTACAGCAGCAAACACTGTCTGCACACTGGCTACAAAGTAACACAGAACGCTGACTGTGGCTGTGAAGCATGTGTGAAAAGTGTTTGAATCTAATACTACTGAGAGGGGACAGGAGTCTGCTAGAAAATGATCTACAGTGAGCACTGGCACTTGGACATTTATTATCTTAACAATGACTAAGCACAGAACAAAGGGCTGCTGTTCCAGTTTGTGTTGGTGCTTTTGTTTGTGTGGCGCCATCTTCTTCATCCCCTTTCAGTCTTTTGGTTTCTGCCAAATAGCAGAGTCCGCTTAGGTTTCGACCTTCCCATATGTCCCCTCTGGAGGGCGGTATTGTTTGGGAAAGGCCTTAAGCTGGAGGGCGTTAAAGGCATATTTACGACATCCCACATTCTTCATGGTGTTCTCTCTCCTGCAGCCCTCGCTGTGAGACAGAAGTCATACGTTTTTTTTTCCCTTTTTTTTGCAAATTACTATTTTTCCAGTGTGTTTTAGGTGCAGATACTGACCTGCGCATACAGTCCAAGGCCTGATAGAAGACCTGTGGGGCCAGGGCGTGCTCCTGCTGCAGGATCTGACACTGTTCCAGGGTCACAGACATGGCCGTGCGGTCCTTAGCGCTCTTACAGCTGGTAAAACGCACTCCGTTCAAGCGGCGACACACCTTTGGGGATTCGGAGGAAGAGATTAGAAGAAGGAGACAGAGCTTTTATGCTTCAGGGGCTCGAATTAGAGGCGGTGATGATGAGTCTACCTCAGCTGCTTGCCACAGGATCTCCACGTTCTTGTTCTTCTTGGCGTTCACGTTCTGGCTCAGCAGTTTGAGCAGCTCGTTCACGCTGGTGGTACTACGAGAGCGAGGGAGACCTGAGGAGATGACAGAGGACGAGTGGTGAGCAAAGAACAAAAAAAGGAGGGAAAATACACTTTTCTCACTAATAAATTATGTATTTCACTCACAGTCTTCTGGAAGAACCTCTTTAAACTGGTCGTAGTACGAGCTGAGGCGAGTCATGCTTTCCATGTTGATGACATCTTGCAGCGATGTGTCTCCGAACCTGCACACAAGCATGATTTAAGAGTTAAAAGTTTTCATTAATATAACACATAGCCTGCTGCTGTCTGGCTTTTCTGTACTGAAGGAGGTTCACTTCCAGCACGGCCATTCAAAGTTTAATGCAACATCAATAAAAACGAGCGCACATATGTATCAACCCAGTTTTTAAATGTTAGTAACTTAAAATCTCGTCTTTACAGTCATTTTTTTAAGAACAATCAAAAATTGTCTTGCAAGAGAGAACATTTATGCAGTGACCATGCAGTGAACAAGCCTCATTCAGCCAGAGGTTTAAAAATATGCTTTAAAGCCGAATGTGCTGCCCACTGGCCTTTTTCCGACTGACCTATCAAGCTTGGCATGGGTATCTCTTTCTACCTTTCCTGCCCTCTAGTCTCAGTGACTCACTTCTCAGCCAGAGTCTGCTGTTCGTTAATGCCAACGTTGAACAGGACGGGCTGAACTCGCAGCAGCATCCCATTTTGGATCTCTCGTGGCAGCATGTCAAACATCGCCCCGGGCATCGGGACCCTGACGTTAAAGCCGCTCCTGTTCCCCGTAATCACCGGCAGCATGTCGGGGCTGAAACCAGAAGTTGCCTGGGTAACTTTAAAGGTGACATTTCTCAGGTCCATCACTCCGACGCTCATGTCCTCCAACATGGCCAGCTCCTCGCCTTCATTTATGTGGCACAGGAAGAACAACAAACAGCAAAATCAGGCCATGGACAGGGAGTCAATTCTGATTGACTTTTAATATTAAAAGACATTCAAAAACACAAAACTTAGTTTGCTAAAGGAAGCTTTGTAACCAGTTTTTTATTGGATTTTCAGCAGCTTTTGAATTTTTGTACCTCTAAACAGATCATAAGTCAACTATTACCTTTAAAAAAATTATACTATAGAAATTATAGTTTTTTCATTCTTATTATTATTTGAAGTGCAATGCTTTAAAAATAATTTTACTAAAAATAATAATAACAATATTTTCTGTGTAATTTGATGGAGATCTTGATGAGGATTACTGTTCAGACTAAGCATCCTCTTTGACATTAGTGGAAGACATTAGTGGAACACAGTCTTTTGTGATTTTACGTATTTCTATATACACAAACATGCACAAACAAAGTTACCATAAGTGCTGAGCAGGCCCTCATACTGCACCAGCAGGCCGATGGTGTGCAGCTGCCTGAGGAAGCCTGAGTCACAGAGGCAGTTCCTCAGCTTTAAAATAAAGCCGCAGATCAGAGCGGTGAGCTGTAAACGGCACACATCACATCATCACAATCGCTGAGTAATGACAAACGTCCAAGCCTACATGTGCACGGGTTTCATGCACTGTATATGTAACAGTCATAGCAGTTAGCGGCAGACCGTCTGGCAGAAGACGACGTCGCGGCGGTACTGCAGGGTGAGGCTCATGGCGATGGTGGGGGCGCTGTCCTGCATCAGCAGAAACACCATGGCTTTCTTGGCTTTGTCGCTCATCAGAGACACGCAATCTGTCAGAGTGGTGAGGAGAGGATACAGGGCGTCGCTCCACTCACCTGCAGGGATTTGAGAGGACGTTTCTATCAGAAATCCTGAAATCCTGAAATTGCAAACCCACAGTGTCTGCAAATATAAAATGATTTGTGCAGTTTTCATTAAACATCTTTCTTTTTTTTGGTTTATTTAAAAATAGCAATAATTTGGAGGATGAACAAAAGAATTACAGAGAAAAAAATGGGTTTTTTTTGCCTGCACCAGTCAAACATCAGTGTAAAAGTGAGAGATCTCTCCTGATTCTATCAGATGTTGCTGCTTTTTGCAGAAACTATCACATCGCTGCTATCCTGGCTCTCTCCACAATCTCACTATAGGCTTTTATCATTTAATTTAATACTGATCACCCTCAAAGCAGGTCTAGATCTGGGCCCAGGCTATGTAGCAGAAACATTTTATTTAACCAGCTAGCAGTCTCGGGTCCTGCAGCCCTCCTGGCTGTTCCAAAGTTGAGACTGCGAATGTTGAAAACACCGTGTTTTTGCCTCCTCTTTTAAAGATCTGCTTACATGTGACATTACATGTGATGTCTTTTTCCTTCTAATTACAGTTGTGTGTGTTTTTTAATCTACTCTGCCTCTTTTTAATCATCGGTTCTTGCACTGTGATACTTTTTCATGTACCTACTGTTCGTAAAGGAAACAGTGCTCCTACCTGGGGATGACTTTTCAACCTCTGGGCTGCTTTCTGCAAATGAGAGAACATAAAAATGTTTAGATATGGAGAGATTTCCACTTGTACTTGTATCTTAAAGATTTATTTCAGCTGTTAAACAATAGAGATGATTAACAGGACTGAGACAGCATGCCAGGGTCTGCTTCAGATTGTTGAGAGGGATGATAATGATGATGATGATGACGACTAGAGACTCCTGAAAGTTTATACCTGTACCTTTGTTCATATTAGACGGCTGAGCTCACTCAGTACGTGGATTCATGCAAAAATCCACCTCTTGTCTACGTGCGTTTACCTTTCTTCGCGTTACCCGGCTCGTCACTGGCGAGCAGGAAGACGTCCTCAGAGCTGCTGTCACTCTGGAGTTTGTCCCGCTGCAGCAGCCTGTCCACTCTCTGGATCACACACTCCAAGCTTTTATCCACGTTTAGCCAAATCTTCTCCTGCACAAATAACCATCAATCAAATCAAACATATATACATGCATATAAAAAACATTATTAACCAAAAGTGGCAGATGGACTCCTCTCTTACCCACTCCTCTTCATGCAAATCTGCCTGCATGGAAGCGCGCTTGTTTTTAGTCCCTTCACTGCCCTCCAGAGGAGCTGTGTGGCGAGAGGGTGAGGTGGTAGCACGAGAGGGCGAGGTGGGGTGACGAGAGGGGGAGCGGGACGGAGAGCGAGAGGAGGGCGAGAGGGAGGAGGAGGATGGCGACGGGGTGCTTTGCTGAGAGAACTCTGGGCGGGCTGCTGCCAGAGCCACGATGGCTGTGGACAGCAGCTTGGAGTCGCACACGGTCACGAGCTGACGAGTCTACAGGAGCAGCGGTGCAGGACAGACGGAGACGGATAAGTTATACTGAGAAATGTTACACTACAGACATTACATGAAAGCACGTTAACACATTAACAGATTAACATTTATTAACTGGCTCTTAAAGGTAATAAAATGAAACTGAATTATATTTTCATCCTGGTCAGTCTGTGTTTGTGTGAGTCAGAGGTTGCCTGGCAGTCACAGTGATGTCAGCATTGTCGTGATATATAGTGCTAGTGCACTGGCTGTAATTTGCAACATCATTCATTTATTATTTTTTCATTTCTCTGTGGTTTCAGTGCCCTCTCCTGTGTGTCTCTTCCAGTCACTTCCTGTTTTATGTTGAAGGTTTTTTCTTTATGTCACCTTTTATGTTTTTACTCTGTGCTTTTCTCTGCTTGGTGTGGATTTAATCTGTGTGAGTTCCCTCAGTCCTTGTTAGTTTGTCAGGTTTTTAGATTCCTTTCCTGTATTGTCTTTTAATTCTAATGAATCTTTAACTCTAATGACCTTTTTATTTTGATGTTGCAATTTTTATTAACTGGTCTTCAAAAATAGTTCTCCAGGCTTTCTGAAAGTCTTTCAAAGTATTTCTTTGGAGACTTTCAGTCCAGTCCTTGTACCTGACTGTTGACAGACGAATGTGTTTTTGGTTGTTAAGCCCATTAACACTGACCTATTAATCATTCAAGCACAAAAAAGGAACCTAAATCAAGGGATGAACTGGTGTTGTGTTTACATATAAGATAAAACTGAAGAGCTGATTCTAATTTGCAAATTTAGACACTAATCACAAAACACATAATTTCTTTCCATTGCTTTTGTTAAATTTGTCAAAATGCCAAATATAACACAGTTCGACAGGCATAAAATAGCACTTTTGAAAAAGAATAAAGGTGGTCATACCAAATATGGACTTTCTAGCGAAGTAGAATGGTGCAAACGCTTTGAACTCTTCATTCAACACGTTGTCTTATTATTTATATGGTTATATGGTGGCTTAAGACTTTTGCACAGTACTGTACATATTAAGTATCCCTGCAGTTCAGTCTTACCTTCTCTATTAGGATGGCCAGAGTTCTCTCCAAAGCATTGGCTGAGCGCTCCTTGGCAGCTCGGGACAGACGTTCAGTGTAGTAACACACTTGTGTCTTAAGAGTGTTAATCTGACCAATCAGCTCCTTTGCTTTTACAACATCCTGAGGCTGGTATGCCATTGCTTTAGAGCTGGAGCCAGCAGAGCAGCAGGCGTGCATTGATGCATGTGCAAGAAAAAAAAAGAGGTTACTTGAGAAACAAGTGTGGTTTGGTTTTATCCACTTTTAAAACTTGTAATAGTATTTAGAGAACCTTACCCCTCCTCTCCATGGGTTCTGATTGAATAAAAAAAAGGTTTGTTATAAACTTCAAATGAAAAACAACCACCAAATCCTCACGCAAGCTTCAAACAACTCACTGTTTCCTGGCTTCTTCGAGCTTGTGCAGCAGCTTTCGGAGACCACAGCCTTTAAAGCCTTGGTGATGTGCTGCAGGCGCACCAATAGTTACTACGTCGTACGTCCGGTCTGATTAAAGGTTAGAAAATAAAATTAAGAAGGGAGGAAATCCATGAAAAATATGAATATTAAGTTACAGAAAGCATGCATTAAACATTTGTAGACAAATTCGTACCGTAACCAGACTCTCCCTGTACTCTCATCCTCTGGATATGTAGGTTAGTGGGGATGAACTCCAACTTCCTCTCAGCTTTCAAGGTGCTAGACTTAAATGACGGACCTGTGGGGCAGCAGAAATGAGAAAAAGCAGTTATTTGTGATTCTGTGTAAGGAAGATGGAGAAAATAATGACTAAAAACCGCTAACAGCTGTACATGATGTCAGAAAGGCTATATTTTTAATGTTGTAACATTTATCTTATTAGGGGTTTATGCTGTTTACTTCCTGACATCGGGAAACATCCCCAATTGTAAAACAATACATTTTGGTCACATTGTGCAAGACTAATTTTGACATTTAAAATCAGTGTAATGGCCCTTTACAATGTATATTATGGAACTAACCCTTATATTCATGCAGGTCACTTATGGTCTCCTGGTAGGTGAGGATGATGGTCTGGTACTGAGTAATGATCTGCCTCCTGAGGTTCTC
Organism: Neolamprologus brichardi; assembly: GCF_056152115.1. NCBI lineage: Eukaryota > Metazoa > Chordata > Actinopteri > Cichliformes > Cichlidae > Neolamprologus > Neolamprologus brichardi. The sequence goes on along the minus strand of NC_142119.1, from coordinate 20,603,953 downwards.
CCAGCATGGAGACAGCTCACCCAGTTCTTCCAGCTCGCACACCCTGCACATGCAGCAACAATCAGTGCATCCAGCCGATGCACGGACCTGCTCACAGAGTGCGTTTTGTGCTGCTCATTCAGTTATAAACTGAACGAGCAAATGAACATAACAGTAAAGCAGTTACAGACATTAAAGTCAACCATTAAGGGGAAGCCTGCAGATATCTCTTCAAACCATTTTCTCTAATCTTTGCCATTTTTGGGGTTCGGAATACTAAGCAGCGTTTTACCCTCAAGCAGTTATTATTTAATCGAAACAATCTGTGAAAAGTACACGCTTGGTTAGATTCCTCATAAGTGTCATTTGTTGACAGGGAAAAAGGTTGTAAAAAAATAAAAAGTAAGATGCATCTAGAAGAGCTTCACAAATCTAACAAAAACACAGCATTACTATAATAAGAATGCAAAGTTAAAGGAGCAAATAACACCACAAATAAATAAATTACAGTAATTAGTAATTTATGTGGACTAATTTATATGGAATGGCCTGTGTCACCTTTATTGGAAAGCTCAAACACAGGCACCCCGGATCCTACAGTATCAGAGAGAAAACCCCTACAATCAAATCCCCTTTTAACAGGAAGAAACCTCCAACAAAACCAGAGTCAGGGAGTAGAAGCCATCTGCTGTCACGTCACTAGTTGGGGTTGAGGGGAAAGAAACAAAGAGAGGATACAGCAGTGGCATATTAACATATGGGGAGTCGTGCAGCAGTCTGAGGATACAGCAGTATAACTAAGGGATGACCTTGTGAGGAGAAGGACTTTAAATTCAATCGTCGGTTTAGAAGGAGCCAACGAAGAGAAGCAAATATAGGAGAAATACGATCTCTCATCCCTGTCAGTAGTCTTGCTGCATCACTTTGAGAAAGGATGTTTCTAATTTTAGCAGCATTGCACAGGTGAAAGAAAGCAATCCTGCATATTTGTGCAATGTGTGCATTGAAGGGCAAATCCTGATATATAAAAATAACTTCAGGATTTCTTGCAGTGTTACTGGAGGTCAGGGTAATGTCATCCAGAGTAAGTATCTAGTTAGACGCCATCTTTCTGACTCTTTAGGGTCGAGTACAATCACGTCCTTCTTGTCACAGAAAATCACAGGATGCATTTATGTCTTTAAGACATGCCTGTAGTTAAATAAGTGATTTGCATCGACTAGCTTCTGCATTATCTGCATATCATAGATGATACTTACATATTACTGTGTATCATCTGCAAAATGTGTGCAATGTTTTCTAATAACACTGCCCAAGGGAAGCCTGTATAAGATGAAAAGAAAACTACCTGTTTACAAGCACAAACTGGAATCTATCAGATTTTTTCCCCCAAGTGTCTGTATTAAATAGCTTTGTTTTATGCCTTAATATTTATGACCTAAACAAACTGTGATCTTAAAAGACTGCTTTGACTTCAGCATCAAATTACTGTATTTTTAGAGAAGGGGGATAAAAAGAGATGTATTCATATAAATTCATAAAGCTGAGGCCAAATCACTACTTACGGCCTTCAGACATGAATGCAAAATTTATTTTGTGTGGATGATTACATTTTATACATACAGATGATTGTGTCCGCTACATAGCTTTAGGTACTGCTGGCTACATAACATGACCATTAAAATTTTTTTACATTAACTTACTTGTACAAGTTTAAGTTTTCCTTACACAGAGCAAACAAACTGGGTTGCTATGACAACTACAGCACTTTGATCCCCTCAATCAAACAGGACATAATAATATTTTGATGTAAAATTGTGAAGAATTCCATCAATTACAGTCTGAAGTCCAAACCAGAATCATACCATTTGAACAATTACAGAAATAAGACTGAAGAAAATAACCAGGAGAAAAACTGAAGGTCTACACTGTCTGTGTTTAGGCAATATGGAGAAAAGCGACAATGCAACAGGCGAAGTAACAGTTTATTGCATCATCTCAGGCCTGAATGCCTTTTTATTTACCTACAGTTTGTATGACACAACGTTGTGACTATTATACAGATGCTTGCTAATATTTGTTCTCAGCGTTGAGTGACTGTATTTACTGAAACAGCTAAAACGGTTCAGTTGTGTGAGTTAAGACCTATGTTTTTGAGTGTTTACAGCATTGAGATGGGTCAGCATTTTCACCTGTCACATGTGTACTTTGTGTTTTTCAGTCACTTGAAACAAATGAGCCTGATTTTGCTGCCCAGCAACACGCACATGCTCCCAACAGCATGCTGCACAGCCTGCAACAAGCCCTTCTAGACTCAAAGAAGGAAAACCAGGAGGTGGCTGCAGAAAATGCTGCTTTGAGGCAGCAGCCCACCAGAAAAGAGATCAGCTGGGAGAAAGACAGAAAGAAGCTGCTTAAGTTGCTAGGAGGCATTAACAAAGAAATAGCCTGCTAATGTAAACATCTGCTTACTAGGCATCACCTAAGCTAATTTGAATCTCTGCTCCTACACGTGTTTGTGAAGTTGTGGAGTATTTAAAATGTAAAAGCTAACTGTACAAACAAGAAGCATGTGCCAACCAAACATGCTAGTTTAACCTGATAGCTTAGCGATCCAGCCTCCTATGCAAATGTGATCACTTACAGCTTCAAAATACCAAGAAGGTAAAAACTAAACCAGAGGCTTCAAAATCCACAAACCAACTGGCGACAATACAGAACCACGTCCATCGTTTATATACAGTCTATGGTAGCACGTAGAGAACGCTTTCTTAAAAGGTTCACATTTATTAGATGTTGGCATCAATTCAAAAAGCATCAACGCATCTTTCACATTATACCTGACAGCATCCTCCTCCAGCAGCAGTTTGACATACTGTCGAGGAATATGCAGGGAGAGGACGCTCTCTGCCATCTGCTCCAGGATCCGCAGGTGGTTACCATCCGTAGTGGGGAAACGGTACGTTCGTGACATGACGCCGCCAAACACTAAAACAAGGAAAAATATAAATGAGCACTGCCATTGTTACTGCCAGCAAACTACATGTTACTGGTTGTGAAACTTTCCCATAACTCGGAGTAGCAACAGCTCACATAAGAGTACACTCACCAGCCTTCAGCAGCGGATCTTTACACAAAGAGGACGACTTGGATTTGATGCCCATGGATTCAGTTAGGCTTTCATCCACAGGCAGAACCATCTGATGCACACATAAACAACAATGTTTGCATAAAGAAGGATGTGCTGCTGACCTTTACATTACCAAAAAAGTCAGAAAAAGCAGGAAGTTCAATAAAATTGAAGTTCAATCTATATTGTTTTAATGAATTCAAGCACATTCACAAGCCCGTGGCTGTTATTCCTGGTATGTTTCATGTACTTTGACATCCGGAAAATATTAAAAATAAAACAAAGTCTCATTCGAAAGTCATTTTTGTGAATTCCTACCCTTCCATTAACAGTATCCCCCCTCTGTAATCTTGCGACAGGAGCTCTCTGTTCACGTTTCTCCTCTATCTGCCAGGCAATGACAGTGATGTTGCCCACGCGCTCGTTCTCCGCTGACCTGACAAATCAAGCGATAACCAAGTCAGTGCAACGTCCCGAAAAACCCAAATGCAACCTGCAGTTCGTAACACGGAAAAGTCCCATTGTGCTCTGCGTGCCTGTTACCTGAGAGTCAGGTGCAGTCTGTGGTGCTTGTCCTGCAGCAGCTCCTTCACGGAGAACATGGCAGAGCCGAGCATGTACATCTGTCACATAAAAGCAGGCAAACCGAAAGGATTTAGAGGGTTTTACCCAGATGAGCGTCAACTACGAAGGATTTGTTAAAGAAGAGCATTATTTACTTTTGCAATGGAAAATCTAAAGACAGTTTATTGACTTTGTAAGAAATTGTCTTGGCGGGGTGGGGTGGGGTGGGGTTACCGTGCCCTGTGAGCGGTCCTTTACGTCGTAGACTGAAAGCTTGACCTGCGTCTGCTGAGTGATCAGAGAGTCCTGAAAGAAAGCTATACTGCTCAGGAAGATGGGGTTACTGGTGCCCTGAAGACAGAGAGACGAGGGGAAAAGGCTGTGTAAGCATCCAACCGCGGGCAGGAAGTGACAGTGAGGTAGAAGGTAGCATACCTCTATGATTTCAGTCTGAGCGTGTTTAGTCCAGAAGGCCTGGGGCGGAGTGGTGCAGCTGACGGCCACAAAGCTGGTCGGCTTACGGTCCAGTGCAGGAGTCACCAGCTCACTGCAGGCTGCAGGGACATTTAAATACAGGCGATTACATACTGGGGGATTTAACAGTGGGATGGTCTGTAATCTGTAGCAATGGGAGGATTTAAATATAGTATGTTGGAGTAGTTAGTACTTGACAAGCAGCAGCTGTTGAGTAATTTTTTAGTGGATAAAAAATAAATAGGAGCCAGTAATTATGGGGACACATCATGTTTATGAGTTTTTCTTAAACTGACTGAGAATGAAAAAACAAAAACACAGCATCACAGTCAAATCATCATGTTTTAAAGTGGAATATTAAAAACATTTTAGCCAGTTAATATTTTTTTTAAAACTGCTAAACTATTATCCCCTTAGTTTCTGTTTCTTGCCTCATTTTTCTCTCTGTCTTATTTTTTGCTCTCTTACTGCTTATTAGGGAACTTTCTGGCTCTTCAGCTGCGAAATGCTCTTAAATGTTCACTAACTAGCTGATTTTATCAGTGTTCACTGAAAACAGCGAGCTGAACCAGCTGCAAAAAAAACGAAGATAGTATTTTGGATATAGAGTTCTTATTCAAGATGTTCTCCTCCTTGTTGTTTATCATTTTTCACCTTGACTTTCATGTGTATTAAATCTTTGGTTCATAGTTTCAGTTTAATACTGCTCCTCAGTATTTTCCTGTACCATTCTGTGTCAACTCCACTATTTTAAGTTCATTCATGTGTCTATATTTCACTTCCTGTTTTATTTTGATACTTGTCTCTAGTGTCCCGTGTTTAACTTTACTTCATTTAACTTCCTCGTCTGTCTCATTGTCTATGATGATGTTCACCTGTGTCTTGTTATCTTAACTGTGGGTTTCAGCTTCCTCACCATCTTGCAGACTTTGTAATTCTGGCCTCTCAAATCATCCTAAATAAAGGTTTGCTTTTTGTCTATGTCTGTCTCACTGCATCTGCATCTAGCAATTTATGCTGAGCAGTGGGACAATCTAAAAAATGCTTAAATGCTGCACAGAGTTGAGGATAAGCAGCACCTTACTCCAAAGTCTTAATGACAGATTAGTGTAGCTTTCTGGATGATGCATCCCTATGTCAAAGGAATCATTTTGAAACACCCAAACAATGCATTCGAGAAGAGTTAACCAGCTGTGGACTTGCAGACATGTAATGCGTAAATGAGTTTTTGGTTTTGGAGTGTTGGCAGCACTGTGACTTGTTAATATGTTTTAGAGGATTAAGGAACATCAACAGAGACAAAATCCAGAGACAGCAGTGGAAGATGATATGTGGTTTAAGAGTTCAAAAAAAGTTTCAATATTTCCTTATTGTGGGGATTTTTATTGTGCTGTGACTAATTAAATTAACTGCCAAATTAAGTGCTTATGGGTGTCTCCAAGATGGCTGCTGAGTTGGGAGTCTTGCTTCTACAGGGACTCTGATATCAAGCATTAGCTGCATAAATGCTCGTGCATTTGTGGATCAATCAAAATAAAATAATTTGAACACTACTATATTAATTCTAGTAGAACATAATAAACAGTCTGGTGCATCAGTAAGGTGCAGCAACAATATCTACAAACACATCCTGAACATACCCACGCTGAACTCCAGCACCGGCTCATCAGGGTCCTGACTGCTGCCTGTGGGGAAGAGAGCGAAACAGAGATGAGCAGAAGCTCTTTACAGTTTTGTTATCAATGAAGTAAGGTTACCATGGTAGCAGTTACTTGGTTACCTGAGAGAGCCAACCCCATCATCTCAGCAGAGAGATCAAACGTATTAGCCCGGTAGACCGACCATGGCCGATGGCGGGGGCTGCGCTCCTTCCCAGACATGGTGGTTTCAGGTCAGGGCCGAGGATTTTGTTTTTGAGTAAAAAAGGCCTGAAGAGCAGAACAATGTCGAGCAGGCACAGAGTCAAAACTCTTGCGTAAGACTTCTTATGACGTGTGTGCGTGTGGATCTGAGCGGTCACACTTTTGTCACTGCAGAACCTGACAGAAAGAAAGAAAACGAAGCAAATCAGACAGAACTGGACATCTTCAGCTCTTTGATACTGACATCAAACTCATCATCACGACAGCAGCTGAGCTCCGAAAAATAGCAATGTGCTTGCAGTTAGTCACATAAAGGAAGCCGCTTTGCAGCACACATGCTCAAAATCCGGTTACATTCCTCTTTTCACAGGGTTAAAGGATGAATAACTAATAATAGCTCGATGATGTTTCCACAGATGCTTCATTCTGAGGCGAACGCCGCTGTAGGTTTTCCAACTCTGTGTCATTGCTCTAAATATTTTTATCCCCATGTTAACGTGCTAATATAGGCGGCGAGAACATTTTCTGAGAGAAAAAGTGAGACTTCACACAGCTGTAGAAAAGAAACAGCACTGCAGCACACTGAATTGACGTCCTGATGATATTCGTGCTTTCTTGGTTTTAGACAAACCTAATAACCAACATAGGAACAGGTAAAGAAAATCAGAAATGCTCACATAGAAAACAGACGTAACAGAAAAACTCATAATCTCCACAACCTCTCAAACCATGTTCACAAAACTGGCTTGTAGATGTGATGCACTTGTCTAAATCAAGTGATAGGTCTGTACACTGATACTTGCACTATATAATCAGGTTTTAATGGCAACAATGGCGTTTATTTTGCTCTGATAGAGCATTTTATTCACAATTTAACTGCAAATACAACAATCACCATTTCACTGGGGCTGACAATACAAAAGAAACAGCACGTAGGGTTTGTTGATTTCGTGCTGACGCTGCACCTGCCAAAATTATTCACTACAGCAGGAAACTAAAGCTGTGCCAAGTGTGCCAGCAGAGGAGATCTGGCTCCAGTGCAACATTAACAATCTCCTCCTGACTTCATCTTCTTCCAACTAACAGAAAGAGACAAAAGATTAAACCACTGCTGATCTAGATCTGTTGGAGACGTGGATCTACATTCACGGATTATTATTTATTATCAGTTAATCTGGAAATTATTTTCTTAAATGATTAGTAATAAGTTTATTGTTTGGGTTAACTGATTTCTTTAACTTTCAGTCTGAAAAACAATTTTTATTCAGGCTGAATGCTTAAAGAAATCAGTGAAACCACAAAAATAATAACATATGGTTGAAAAAATAGAGCATTGTCAGTATTTTAAGTTAAGTTTTTTAAGCCACCCCTCATTTCTTTATATTTTATTCACAAGGATCCAGATTTTATTTTAATATTTGACTTTGCAACTGTTCACCAGGCTTTGAGGAAGCCTTTCAAATTATTTCTTCGGACATTTTTCATTTCAGTCCGGTCTTTGTACATGATAATATTTAGAGGAAGATTTCTTTGTTAAGCTACTTAAAGTTGACCTATGAATCATTCAAGCATTAAAAAGCCACTTAACTCATTAGGTGAACCAGTTTTGTGTCTGCACATTACAGATAACTTAGCAGAGAAACAATTTTAAATTATATCCTCTGTTACTAGAAGCTTGTTGCAGAAAACCCCACATAATTTGTTTACATTTCTTTAGTTGAATCTGTGAAAAATGTCAAAGATAACACAGTTTGACAGGCAAAAAATAGTATTTTTGCACCTGTTATGCAAACATTTGGCATATCTCAGCAGTCTGTGCAATGTGCCTTAATAAAATCTGAGGCAACTGGAAAAGTGGAAGAAAAGTGAAGAAGTGTCAGGCCTAAAAAATGTCTACAGCAGATGAACAGCATCTGAAAGTCATGTCCTTAAGAAACAGGAAAAATCCAGCAAAGAATGACACAGGGCCTGAGAGATGCATCTGCCTTCAGTTGATCCATGTACTGTTCACTGGTAGCAGGAGGAGAAGGCAGAGGGACAGTGAGCGTCCACAGCTACCTGTAAAACACGGTGGAGGCTCTGTCGTGGTTTAGGATCACGTCAAAGGATCTTGTCAAAAGGGATGGATTCAGAAAAATACTGTCTGATTTTGATCAACCATGTACGCTGCACATGTTTCAATAAATCACAGCAGTATTTCTCCTCTTCCTAGAAAAATATTTTAGAAAACAGGGCTGACACAGTTCTCCATAGTGAGTACATGTTCCTTCTGGTGTGCAAGTAATTAAAGCTGTTTCTATATCTATTTTTGTCCTGTGAGCTGACACACTGTCGCACTATTGTTTTCTGCAGTAAGCACTCTCCTTTCAGCAAAGACAGAGGAGAAGAGATTTGAAAGCAAAAAGCCTCGGTAAGGAATACTGTGTGCCAGAAATACAGTGGGGCAAAAAAGTATTTAGTCAGCCACCGATTGTGCAAGTTCCCCCACTTAAAATGATGACAGAGGTCAGTAATTTGCACCAGAGGTACACTTCAACTGTGAGAGACAGAATGTGAAAAAAAAAAAATCCATGAATTCACATGGTAGGATTTGTAAAGAATTTATTCGTAAATCAGGGTGGAAAATAAGTATTTGGTCAATAACAAAAATACAACTCAATACTTTGTAACATAACCTTTGTTGGCAATAACAGAGGTCAAACGTTTACTATAGGTCTTTACCAGGTTTGCACACACAGTAGCTGGTATTTTGGCCCATTCCTCCATGCAGATCTTCTCAAGAGCAGTGATGTTTTGGGGCTGTCGCCGAGCAACACGGACTTTCAACTCCTGCCACAGATTTTCTATGGGGTTGAGGTCTGGAGACTGGCTAGGCCACTCCAGGACTTTCAAATGCTTCTTACGGAGCCACTCCTTTGTTGCCCGGGCGGTGTGTTTTGGATCATTGTCATGTTGGAAGACCCAGCCTCGTTTCATCTTCAAAGTTCGCACTGATGGAAGGAGGTTTTGGCTCAAAATCTCACGATACTTGGCCCCATTCATTCTGTCCTTAACATGGATCAGTCGTCCTGTCCCCTTGGCAGATAAAAAGCCCCATAGCATGATGTTTCCACCCCCATGCTTCACAGTAGGTATGGTGTTCTTGGGATGCAACTCAGTATTCTTCTTCCTCCAAACACGACGAGTTGAGTTTATACCAAAAAGTTCTACTTTGGTTTCATCTGACCACATGACATTCTCCCAATCCTCTGCTGTATCATCCATGTGCTCTCTGGCAAACTTCAGACGGGCCTGGACATGCACTGGCTTCAGCAGCGGAACACGTCTGGCACTGCGGGATTTGATTCCCTGCCGTTGTAGTGTGTTACTGATGGTGACCTTTGTTACTTTGGTCCCAGCTCTCTGCAGGTCATTCACCAGGTCCCCCCGTGTGGTTCTGGGATCTTTGCTCACCGTTCTCATGATCATTTTGACCCCACGGGATGAGATCTTGCGTGGAGCCCCAGATCGAGGGAGATTATCAGTGGTCTTGTATGTCTTCCATTTTCTGATGATTGCTCCCACAGTTGATTTTTTCACACCAAGCTGCTTGCCTATTGTAGATTCACTCTTCCCAGTCTGGTGCAGGTCTACAATTCTTTTCCTGGTGTCCTTCGAAAGCTCTTTGGTCTTGGCCATGGCGGAGTTTGGAGTCTGACTGGTTGAGGCTGTGGACAGGTGTCTTTTATACAGATGATGAGGTCAAACAGGTGTCATTCATACAGGTAACGAGTGGGGGACAGAAAAGCTTCTTACAGAAGACGTTACAGGTCTGTGAGAGCCAGGGATTTTCCTTGTTTGAGGTGACCAAATACTTATTTTCCACCCTGATTTACGAATAAATTCTTTACAAATCCTACCATGTGAATTCATGGATTTTTTTTTCACATTCTGTCTCTCACAGTTGAAGTGTACCTCTGGTGCAAATTACTGACCTCTGTCATCATTTTAAGTGGGGGAACTTACACAATCGGTGGCTGACTAAATACTTTTTTGCCCCACTGTACATGAAGCAAACGTGTAATGTTAAAAGAAATTAAAAGGATTCAGCAAGTGGTCCAATGAGCTGCTTCAAATTCCTGTAAGATGTCAGACTCAGTTAACCTCTCTGGTATATGTTTTCTTACACAACTATACAACCTGCCTTTGCTCAGCGTGATCACTGCCTCCTCATACACAGAGACGAGGGTCGTATCTGGCAATGCGTTCATCTGTCTCTGTGTGCTGCTGTTTATTTGATGCTACACTGATGAGGGGAGAACATCTGTGTGTGAGTGTTTCTGTCCATTCATGTGTGACGACCTCTGCAAAGGAAGTCTATTTTTACACATGAATCCTCTCTGACGTCACACGACACGTGCAAATGAAAACGCGGCGTCCCGGGGACACACACGCACAGCGCTAGAACTCACCTCACACACATACGGTTCAGTCAGTGTGATTCTCCGTGGTAGTTTAATTCCTGTCTTCACACCTTCATGTGAGATCTAAACAAATGACAATTACAGCATGGATGCTCTGCCTCATTAGGCTGTGTAGGAGTCATTGACAGTGGGGTTGGCATTTAGCACGCTGTAATCGCCACTGCCTGGGGCATTGTGGGAAGCTCTCTAGGAAACCAATAGAGGATCTAATGCAAAGCCACAGGGAGCGAAGGATCATCTTCATTTCATCTGTCTGACGGTCATCAGATACACGCAGTTCACATATGTGGGGATGAAACTAGTGCTGAAACAACCAATTTCCAATCCAATTAAAAGACTTAATCGTCATTAGAAGTGATGAATGATAATCATTTACTAAATATTTACATTTTTACTTTTTCAGCTGCTGTTTTGGCAAAAGATGCTATTTGATGCTGTGAATTTTCCCCATTTTCCCCACAAATTTCTGCTATATTACACAGAAGGTTCCATTTTCTGAACTTCAGGGTTATATTTTTAAAATGTTTATAAATCCAACCAGCAGTCTAAACCTTCATGTCTGTCACATCTTGAAACAACAGCTCATAGTATAGCTATAGTAGAAAAGTGGGAAGCAGAATAAGTAAGTAAATTGTAAATTGCAAGTAAAGTTTACTAGCAATTTACAATCCATACACACAAAATGAAATGGGAATTTGGTGGTAAGTTTCACTAAGACTTCCTTTTGATCCTATTACATTATTTAATTAAACCATTATTTAAGTAGCTTTTCACTCCTTTTCACTTGGTTTGAACTTTAGCAGGTTGCCTCGAGCTAGATCAGCTCATTTATGAAAAGCCACTTGATGTAATGCAGCTGAACCTGTTCACTGACTTGACGGGGAGTGGAACTGGGAGGAGACTTGACAGAAATTACTTTGTTTTTTACTTTATTGTTAGTTAATTGTTGAATATAGTAGCGCAGCAAACACCCCAGACTGGGAGAGCTGCAGGAGTTCTCATTTTAAACCTAAATAACTGCGAGTCAGCCATGAATTATCAACAGCAGGTAAGTTTCTATCTATCTATACTGACTGGACACTTTTGCCTTCAGAACTGCTTTAATTCTTTAATTCCTCCTGCCATTCAACAAGGTGCTGGGAACATTTCTCAGAGATTTTGGTCCATGTTGACACGATAGCGTCACACAGTTGCTGCAGATTTGTCAACTCCCCATCCATGATGTGTCCCCGAATCCCAAAGATGCTCTTTTGACTGAAATCTCGTAACATTTAGTTCAGAGGACTCAATATCATGTTCATGAAACTAGTTTAAGATGATTTGAGCTTCCAGATTTATTTTTTGGGAAGCAGCCATCAGTAGATGGGTACACATGCTGGTTGTGGTGTTTAAACGGTGCTTAGCTGGTGCTTAGGCCCAAAGTGTGCCAGAAAAGATCCACCACACCATTACACCACTAGAAGCCTGAACTGTTGATTTATGGAGGATGGATCCATGCTTCCATGCTGTTTATGCCAAATTGTGACCCTAATACCCGGATGTTGGAGGAAAAGTTGAAACTCACTGAATCAGGCAACGTTTTGCCCATCTTCTATTTCTCAGTTTTAGTGAGTCTCTGTGAACTTTAGTCTCAGTTTCTTGTTCTTAGCTGACAGGATTGTTACTCAGTGCGGTCTTCTGCTGCTATAGCCCATCTGCTTTAAGGTTTTATGTGTTGTGCCTTTAGAGGTGCTCTTCTACATACCTCTACTGGTATTTGAGTTGCTGTTGCCTTTCTATCAGTTCAAAGTATTTTGACTGCTACTTTGAAACAGGGAACCACTGCTCACACTCTCTGTAAACACTAAAGACAGCTGTATGGAAAAATCCCAGAAGAGCCGCATTTTCTGAAAAACTCAAACCAGCCCGTCTGGCAAATAATACAAATACAGTATAATAGTTCTGCAACATTAAATGTATTCAGATGCTAACTGAAACTGGGTAAGTTTCACCCCTGACAAGCAGATTGCCTGTACTAAAAAAACAAATGTGTCAGCCACTTTCTGTAATGTAGCTGAACCTGTTATCTGGCTACATGGGGAGTGGTAGTGGGTGGAGATGTGTCACTACTTGCTTCTTGTATTCTAATTATTAACTGTTATTAACACAGATTGATAACATTGTGTCCACTGCAAAATTTGGAGACTTGATTGAGTTTTCCTACCCACTTGGATATTCGCACTGGGCCATCTATGATGACGATGGACATGTAATCCATTTTGCAGTTGCAGGTGAGTAAAACATGAGTGCTGCTCATTGCATTCATTAAACAGGCAAATTATAACACTAACATTTCTTGTTTCCTTTTTTTTTTCAAGATGAGAAGCAACTAATGACAACTGTTCGTACTTATCTGCAAAAAATCATGCCAGTATGTGGGGACCTTCTCCTTGGAGAAACCAAGATTCGCAGAGTCCCTGTTGGTGAGGTCAATGTCCCACATGGAGCCCATGCGTTGGTCAGTAACAATCGCCATGCCTTCACACCTTCAGCACCTGAGGATATGAGGCTACGCCGTGACGCCCTTCTCAATCAATCCCTTCCATATAACCTTTTTACTCTAAACTGCGAGCACTTTGCCACTTTCATACGCTACGGGAAAGCTGTGTGCAACCAGGTAATGCCGTCACTCGAAAAAACTTCTGATTATCATTTAAGATGTGGTAATACACTGCTCAAAAAAATTAAAGGAACGCTTTAAAAAAATCTGAATAGAAACATAAATCTTGCCTAGATATCTACTAATATGGACTGGGTAAAAGGATACCATATCATTTGATGGAAATCAAAATTACCAACCAAGGGCTGAATTCAAAGACACCGGAAATCAAAGTGAAAATATTTTGCGGCGCTTCCATTTTGATGAAATTTTCGTTGTAGCAACTCAGAATGGCTCTGTAGTTTGTATGGCCTTCATGTGCTTGAAATCATGCATGAGAATAGTGGGACATGCTCCTAATGAGAATATGAACGGTTTCCTGGGGGATCTCCTCCTAAATCTGGACCAGAGCATCACAGAGGACAGTCTGAGGTGCAACCTGACTGTGTTGGATGGACTGAAGCATATTGTCCCACAGGTGCTCTATTGGATTTAGGTTAGGTGATCATGGGGGCCAATCAATGGTACCAAAACCTTCCTCCAGGAACTAGCTGCATACTCTAGCCACATGAGGCCAGACACTGTTGTGCAGCAGGAGGAACCCAGCACCTACTACACCAGCAGAGGGTCTTACAGTGGATCCAACGACTCTATTCCGATACCTAATAGCAGTCATGTGCCGATGCCCAGACTTTAGAGGTCTGCGTCACTCCATGAATATACCTCCCCAGACCATCGCTAACCCACCACTAAACCATTCATGCTGAACGATGTTACAGGCAGCATAATGTTCTCCACAGCTTCTCCAGACCCTTCTCTCATCTGTTAAAAGCACAGCACACAAGTGGTGGATCTGCCAGTATTATATGGAAAGTACCAATGTGGCTCCACAGTGCTGAGCAGTGAGCACAGGGTACACTAGTGAATGTCAGGCACTCCGATCACCCTCATGAAGTCTGATTGTGATTGTTTAGTCAGAGGCATTCACACTGCGTCCTGTTGGACATCACTTTGTAGCTTTGGCAGTTCTCGTGCTGTTCCTCCTTCCACTAAGGAGCAAACAACAGACCTGCTGATAGGTTAACGACTTTCTGCAGCCCTGTCTAGCTCTCCTGGAGTAACTGGCTGTCTTATAGAATCTCTTCCATGTTCTTGAGATTGTGCTGGGAAACATACTGATGTGGACTACCTATGCAACCTCTGTAGGGTCCAGATAGCACTTCATGCTATGAGTAATGACACTGACCCCAGCCAAATGCAAAAACCAGTGAAAAACCAGTCAGAAATAAGGAGGAGGGGGAAAATTCCAGTAGCATACCTGTAAAACCATTCCTGTTTTGGATGTTGTCTCATTGTTGCCTCTTTAATGCACCTGTTATTAATTTCATTAACACCAAACCAGCTGAAACTGATTAACAACGCTGTCTGCTACTTAAATAACCTGATCAGTATCCCAGATGTTAACAGGCTTTATGCAGTACTCTGATTAAAAAGTCTTCCTTTAAGTTGTTTGAGCAGCGTACAATATGAAAGAAAGTAAGTCAACAGCTTTGTCATCTGGACTGATTTATGAACTGCGCTTCATATATCAGTCAGTACTGGAAATTTTACAAAACCAAATATGTTTTATATTAACAGGAAAATGGTCAGATTATTATTAGCAGTAGTAGAAGTGTTGTGAGTATGAGTGCTAATCGTATTAATAACACGGTTATTCTTTCTTTAGATCCCTGCAAAACCCAAGAATGAAGAGTGCACAGGAGCAACTACAGTTTTCAAAGACATTGTCAACTCAAAGCAAACTGATTAGAAACGTTTTCATTTCTACATTTGTAAACTTGTGCGATGCCTCAGTTTGGTCTTTCTGAGTCACGTCACTGTAAATATTCAACATGTTCTCTTTGTCTGGCCCTCTATAGAGCTTAGCCTGATTTTTTAAAAAAAATTTTTTATGAAGCCACTTATGGAATTGGCAGTATGTACAGCAAGGTTTAAACTTACTTGTTTTTTGCCCTTATTTATTAATTTGCAAATGCTTAGCTGAAACCATAAATATTTTTTCTCAGCAAAATATCTTTAATAATTCCTCCAGAGAAAAAAACAATCTTGGGATTCATAATTTGGCCGAGCAAAAGCCCTGAAGCTATAAGGTTTACCACGACAAACCACACGCTGGCAAGCTGAAAGCACGTGATAATTATATCGCCAAAAGATAACGTGTGATAAAAAACAACAACAATGTAGATGTTCTACTGATGCTCTCATACAATATATCTGATATATTTTTCTGTTCAGGCACAAAACATAAACAAATTCACCTAACATTTGTTATTTGTATCTATTTACTTGTTTACTCGTTTACGCTCTGAGGCTGCTGGGATCACCTGCTTCCAACAGAGAAGCTGCAGGGAGCCCTCTGGTGGATGAACTATGCAACATCAACACTCAGTGTGGTGAAGGGTGTTTCTCCCATCTTTTCTTAACTTTGAAAAAAAAAAGGTTCCTTTAACAGCTGTTATAAATACTGATACCAATAAACATATATTGGATTAATGACCCAAGAACACCAATGGGTTGTTTCTGGTCTCAGGGATGACCACAGTGTATAAGTAGCTGATTTCCTCTCTTTGACATAATTTTATGCTGATGTTAAGTGTGCAGCTTACCTCGCTGTATAGCTGCTGTCAGTAAATGTGGTTTTATGCATATTTTATCTGAAAGCAAACTACCTGAAACAGTGTATTAAACAAAAGGCCACTCCAAGACCTCAAACATCCACCAAAGCTGATGACAACAACAATCTTGTAATGTTAATTTGGTTTTACTGGAGTTCAGCTGAAGAAGATGATAATGGTCAAAATGAATGCAAGTTTCTGTCCTGCACCAGAGGGATGAAGTCAGACAGCGCGTCAGCTATTTCTTCATTGTCATCCTAAACTGAGCAAGAGGATAAATCTCATCCAGCTGCTGTCCTGAAGGTGACATCTGACCCCAATCACACACTAAAGAGACCCTGTTTCTGTTTTCTAGCTGAACAGTGTGGCAACAAACATGGTGAACATGCTGCAGGGAAGCAGGTGAAATGGTGTGTAGTAAGAGTGCGGAGATTCTGGAGCTCCTGAGTCCACTGGGATGCTTTGGAAACAAATGTGTCCCAGTTTGTTGGGCTGGCGGCACACCCCCTGCAGGTGCTGTCAGCACCGGCTGCACTGCAGCGCTTCCACAGCTTCTCCTCCTTCTCCTCATCCCTTTGTGATCAATCCTGTGTTTTTCTTTTGTTTTTGTTTTCATTTTGTTATTTAAGCCAACTTCCTTTCCCTTGTCCCTCTCTAACCTCAATGTTCTTCTTCATTTCCATTTATTGATTCAGATTCAGTCCAGAGCTGGCCTGTGCCTCGCTGCTCTCTGGTCTACAATCAGCTTACTTGGCATATGGAAATGTCTGTCACAGCCACGTGCGCATGGATGCACCAATAATCATGGAAGCTGAGCCGTAAAATGCTCTCTGGTCAAACTGGTTGAAGAAGACGAGAATATACAAAGAGAACATTTAGAAAGCGGGAAAAAGAAGTCTTCTTCAGAGAACTGAGAATTATAAAGGAAGCTCAGCCGAGATGAACTGCTTTAGGTTATGTTTCAACCAAATGGATTCTCGGGAGAATAAGTCATGGATTTTCCTCAACACACTAGGCAGAATGTGGCAAATCTGATTTGTTCATTTAAAAATACTCCTCTCAAACACACATGAGCACAGGACAGAAAGGGCAGACAGAAGTGAATTCCCAAAGAACCCAGTGCCTGCTCTGTTACGAAAAGAGTGGCTCAGAAGATCAAATTTAATCCTTTCCCCGCCTCTTGGGAACATCAGGGAGGACTCTGGCTTCATAAAGCAGTAAATATAATACTGGATGCAACCAGTGCATTATAACCCCCCCCCCCCCCCCCCCCCCCCCCCCCCAACATATAACCTCTTAATATCAGATACACACTATTTCAGGCTTCATCAGAAAGCTGGGTGTTATTCAGCAGGCAGCCTGCGTGGAAATAAACAACAGGCCGAAGCTTCCCACTACAAATCTATTTATGGAAGGTTTAGCCAATGACAGGCCCATTGACACCATACTTAAAGCGTGGATATATGCTCATTCACCGACACTACCAAATAATAACAAACATTGCGTCATTATGTCTGCTGATGCTCACTGAGGGAGGCAGCAGCACGGTGCTGCGGGTTGTGACCCACAGCTCGTTTAGCACTGTTTTAAATTAAAAACAAATCAGCTGCGCATATTTTATTTTATTCATTTGTTTTTTGCTACGACTGTAAAACACGTCTTATTGTGATCCCGCTGCGAGGCGGTGCTCTCGCTTTGAGACAGCTTTCATATCTGGGAGCAAAAACCCTCGAGAAACCGTGAAATAATAATATGAGGAATGAGAAACAAACACAAATGTCTAACCTTCAAGAGAAAAGCGATGGTTTCTTGTCATGCTGATGAGCATCCTGCGTGCATCGACGATGTCTGCAGTCGAGACTCGCCCTGACTCCCTCTGACACATCAGAGACGTAATACCTACACAGATGGTAATGCCTCCTCCGTCCACTGGGGGGCGATGTCGGCCAGGATTTATTCTCTCCAGGCTTCGTTAAAAGACATCCAAAGCTGCCTTTTCCCTTTTTGTTGTGCGTTCTGTCAGTATTTCTCTGTGTTTTTCTATCCAGGGACGGTTTTACTCCATTGGCAGTGATCTTGAGATCACTGTCATCCTGAGAAATCAAGTTGCTGCCAGTCAGGACATCCATGAACTGCATCTCACAGCTGTACACAAAACAATCCCAAATAATGTTTTTGATGATTAACTAACAAAAAAATTGGTCACGTTTTCTTTAAACAATCTTTAAACTATCCCTCTAAATTAAGTTCAGTGAGTCTTTCGGTGTCATTCAAATCCGTTTCCTCTGCAGGATATATATATATATATATATATATATATATATATATATATATATATATATATAAATGATCAAATAATGCAATTAAATGTTAATTTATGGAAAAAAAAATTTGCAATGAAGTAATCATGAGGGGTGTTGTGATCTTTCTTTTTTCCTGTGATGACTTGAGTGTACCCATAAACCTTTGTTATTTGTCATTTATAAGCGACAATTTACACGTGATTTACACGTGAAAACTAAAACTTCTGTCACCGAAACTCGCCACTGGCCCCTGAATGGCACAGAAACGCCTCGTCCCACCTTTTTTTTGTCTACCTCAGGTGACGCCCAATCAGAGCAGGGCTCGTGGTCTCACCCAATGAGTATCGAAACTCGCGGACTCAGGTAGATCGCAGGTGTGTCGTAGTCCGGCACTGTGAAGAAGACTCGATCATCCGGGGCCAACTTTTGTGAAGTTGGTTAGAGTTATTGAGTCTTAACAGCGTTCATATTCACGCCAGTTTGTATTACTGTGAGACTATTACTTGTTTTTTGCACTATGAATTTAGTTTTTATCAGACAAGCTGGGACTCTGCTGTTTATTTGCATGATTTTAATTCTTCTGCATGGCTCCAGAGGCGAAATACCTTCTAAACCAATTGCAGCCACGATTTTGCCATTTGTTAAGCCTAATGATGGAGTCCAGACTTATCCAGAGGACCAGAAAAATAATTTACCCGTGTTTACAATGAATTATCCAAGAATCCAGATTCCCTTTGAAATTACTCTTTGGGTGCTGCTGGCTTCTTTTGCAAAAATTGGTGAGTAACAGTCCCACATGTGCCAACAGGTGTGGTTTCTCATCTTGCTGCTCACTGCGACCTTTTTTCCTCCTCTTTTCAGGTTTTCATGTGTACCACAAGATCACCATCTGGGTGCCTGAGTCGTGCCTTCTCATCAGCATCGGCCTGATAGTGGGCGCTATCATGCACTCTGTTCACGAGGAGCCCCCCGCTGTGCTCACCAGTAATGTCTTCTTCCTCTACATGCTGCCCCTAATTGTCCTGGAGTCAGGTTACTTCATGCCCACCAGGCCTTTCTTTGAGAACATTGGCACGGTTCGTTTCAAATCAGGCACTATTTCTCTAACTCTGGTCAGCTTCCTGCTCAACTTTGACAGTTTTGTTGCTGTTTTCATGCAGGTGTTCTGGTTCGCTGTGGTGGGGACGCTGTGGAACAGCATTGGCATCGGCATCTCTCTGTTCGCCATATGCCAGATTCCGGCCTTTGGCGTGCAAGACATCAACCTCCAGGAGAACCTGCTGTTCTCCGCCATCATCTCGGCCGTGGACCCCGTGGCTGTGCTGAACGTGTTTGAGGACGTGTCTGTGAACGAGCAGCTCTACATCGTAGTGTTCGGAGAGTGCCTCTTCAATGATGCTGTCACTGTGGTGAGTGAGCGGACTGCTATTTGTTATTAAAACACTTGACTGTGAGCAAGGGGCAATTGCAAACTGTTCTTGTGTGTCAATTGTTTTGTTCCAGTGACAAATACACAGCCAGGTACCCAGCATGGCAGTGGAGTTTACTCTTCTGCATGTGCTCCACAAAGAGTATATATTTAGCATTTTACACAGATTTAAGAATATTTTGTGCTATTTCTCTCTATGTCACAGTCTCATACATGTAGTTTCCTGTGGAGACCATTTCAACCACCACCCACCATTTACAGACATGGTTAGGCATTTAATTTCATGACTATTACATGAAAAAAGCACATCCGCTGCTTGTCCATTCTTCCACACTCAATAAGATCAGCTCAGGTTTCATGAAATACTGGTCATATTTGTGTTTTCCCTTCTCTTCTCCGGGTTGCATGTACAAGGACAGAATGTGTGGGAGAGAACCGTCTGTGTGCTGGCAAGATTTCTAAAAAGAAATTACTCAGGGAGGAAAAACTGAACTAAGGGAATGTTATACACATGAAACAAGTGTGTCTATAAAGCACAATTCAGTCCGTTTGCTCAGATGCTGTCAAACCAGTTTCTGGTCGCAGTTACATTTGTTTGTGTGGGTTTGTCCACATGTAGTTTGTCCACATGTAGTTTGTCCACAAACTCAGGGATTTAATAAACTCAGAGGAAAGACTCCAACAGCCATAAGAAGCAAACAAAACTTCATTTGCTGTTAATGTTTTCTCCCAAACAGAACAATAGTCTGACCTTGTTAATCTCAGAACTAATATTTTACAGACAGGCCCATGTGTGAGCCTCTTTGTTAGTGGTGGCTTTTCTATGTGCAAAGAATCTTTATTGTCTGCATCTTGAACTGGATCTGATGGTCTAGCAGAACTTTTTCCACTTCATCTTGCATTTAAGTCATTAATTATCTGCACACGATGATCCCTTTTTTTAATCCAGTTTTGGTACATGTCATGCATTTAAAGTTTAAAGTACTCAGTTTTGAGAAATGCAGTGAAATGGTGTGGCTAAATTTGCCATTGGGGTTCATGCGAGTCGATGTTAGCCACGTGTTTTCATGTGGCAAAAGCTTCATACTGCCCAGGCAGGAAGGGCAGATTAAGGAGGAACAAAGCTGGTTACTTTACCTAATGCACCTTTTCCATGACTCAGTCAGTATGTTTGGTGAACTCTGATCAAGTTGCAAACAATGCAGAGTAAATATTTCCAGTAAATCACTCTTATCTGGAAAGGCGTCATTAGAGGCCACAGCGCCTGACACCACACCTGACCTCTGACTAGCATATGTGGGATATGGTGCATAGGTGCAAAAAAAAAAAGGAAAGAGTGTATATTTATTTATTAATTTTTTAGGTGTTGTACAACATGTTCAGCTTTGTTGCGGAAATGCCGGTGGTGGAGCCGGTGGATGTGTTCATTGGAGTGGCGAGGTTCTTCATTGTGGGGCTCGGTGGGATGGCATTTGGCATCCTGTTTGGCTTTGTGGCAGCCTTCACCACAAGATTCACCTCCAAAGTCCGAGAAATCGAGCCACTCTTCGTATTCATGTACAGCTACCTGGCCTATCTGGTGGCAGAGCTGTTTGCCATCTCATCCATCATGGCGTGAGTAGGTTTTATAACATTTACAGAATTAAAGAAAGAAAGAAGAATAACACAAAGTTTACCCAAATACTCCCCACAAACCCTCTGTGCCCATGTGCTTCTGCAGCATTATAACCTGTGCCCTCACCATGAAGTACTACGTCGAGGAAAACGTTTCCCAGCGTTCCTGCACAACCATCAGACACGTGATTAAGATGCTTGCCTCTATCTCGGAGACGCTCATCTTCTTCTTCTTAGGGGTCGTCACCATCACAACTGACCATGAGTGGAACTGGGGCTATATCCTCTTCACGCTGCTGTTTGCTTTTGTATGGAGAGGTCTGGGTAAGGAAATGACCGGCGTCATCTGTGTTGTGTTAAAGCTCAGGTTTTTGTTTGACTGCAGTTATCTAGTGGAGCAAAGGCTGAGAGCTACTGCTGCTACATGTGCAAACACTGAAATGTGCAAAGAAATCCAAGGAAGACAGAAAGTGCTGCTAAGAAAATAAGCTGCGAATGTAAAACGGACATAGGTAATCTTTTAATGTTGAATCTAGCCAACCAATATTGAGCCCAGTATGTCTTCTCAGTCTGTTTTGGTTTCCACCAAAAACCTCTAAAACTTTAGTCAAAAACTGAGAGCTTAATGTTGTCAAAACGCTTGTTAAATCTGAAAGGAAATGTCCAGACTTCTCTGCTGATTTGTTGATAATGAAACCTGTGATATTTTCTTGCCTCTTCCTCTCAGGTATCTTGGTGTTGACTCAGATCATTAACCCTTTCCGCACCATCCCATTCAACATGAAAGATCAGTTTGGTCTCGCATATGGAGGTCTGCGAGGTGCAGTTTCTTTCGCCCTTGCCTTCACGCTTCCTGATACCATTGGCCGCAAGCAGCTCTTTGTCACTGCCACCATTGCAGTTATCCTCTTCACCGTCTTTCTTCAGGTAAGGGAACATCTGTGTAGGTATATTTTTAAGTCTGTATGCTCTGAATAACTTGAATGAAGGTGTTATGTCTTTTGTCCTTGCAGTGGAATGAGATAGAAAACGATTTTTTCTTTAAAATCACATTTAGGAGTGAGACAGAATCTTGGTGAGCTGTTTGGTGTCATTTCTTTCTGTCTAGTTAAAAAACAAACAAACTGAGACCTGATTCAAAATGATATGTGTTATATACACTGATAAACTCAAGCTTTTAATTTCTAATCATATACACTGTTATCCTTGGAGAAGAAATACAGAACATTTATTGTATGATATATAAAATGCATGTATGCATCTGAACCTTTACCTTCCAAAAAAGACATTTTACAAAGTTCAACCTCATGGCTGCTAAAATGAGGTAAAATTACTTTGGTTCTAAACTGTGTCTCTTATACTTGTAATCAAAAGTTTACGTACAGTCATTATGAGCATGAATGTCATTATAATTTTGGGCATTTATTGATTTCTTTGAGCTCTTCTTTTTCCAGGGAGGAATGATTGTACAGCATACATCTTTATTGACTTAAACAAACAAACAATAAAAAGGATTGGCTGCACAAGTACATACACCTTCACTAATATTTAAATGCCCATTACAAAGTTGTACGTCGACCACTTTTGGTAGCCATCAACAATTCTAGCTGGATATTTGATCACTCTTCTTGGCAGAGCTGGTAGAGATCATTTAAATTGTTGCACAGACCCGGTTTTTAAGTGTAGTCCACAAACTATCAATAGGGTTGAGGTCTGAGCTTTGAGGAGACTATTCCGGAAAGCCCGTTAGCCTCCTTTATCGATCCATCCAAAACCTGTTTTGATGTCTGTTTGGCATCATTTTCCTGTTATGAAACCCAGTTGTGTCCAAGTTTCAACCATCTGTTGATTTGAGCTGAGGTTGAAGAATTTGGAGGTAGTCCTCCTTTCTTAGTCCAGCCACTTTTGTGCAGTGTACCGGAACCACTGGCAGTGAAACAGCCCCAGAGCATGATGCTACCACCACCATGCTTGACAGCTAGTACAGTGTTCCTATGTTTGGAAGCCAGTGCTTTACTTGCCCAAACATGCCTCTTGTCACTGTGGCCAAACACTTGTCCAGGAGCCATTTGGCCTTCTGGAGGGATTTTTAACTATCAGTCAAACTTGAAGGTGTTGATTTTGGAGTAGGGCTTTTTTTTTATCGGTCAGCACCCTCTCATTGTGTCTCAACGCAAAACTTCCTTCACTGTAGAGAGTGATGCTGATGTTACAGCCATTTTAATTTCATGGCAGGCTTGAGCCTCAGTGGTTGTTCCTGAACATCCTAATTAATTTCATCTCATCTGAGGATGACAGTTTGGGTCTTCTTCCAGACCTCGTCAAAGCTGTGACACATGTGAATAACTTGACTTAACTTTAATCTGCTGCTTTTTAGAAATGAGAGGTTTCTAACTTGTAAATCAAATCAAATTCAAATTTTATTTGTCACATACACAGTCATACACAGTACGATATGCAGTGAAATGCTTATACAACTGCTCGTGACCTAAAAAGGAAAAAAAAGAAGAAGAAAAAAGGCTATGAGTAAGATAGGAAATAAATATGAAAATTAAAAAGGGTAAATTTAACTAGGAAGGAATAAAATAAAATATAAAAATTAAAGTTAAAAATGAAATAACTGTACAACAACAAATTAGAATGAAGGGTAAATTTGACTGGGAAAGAATAAGATAAATATATAAATTAAAGTTGAAAATAAAATAACTGTACAACAAAATACACAATAGACAAATTCACAGTATATAAATATATAAAAAGAATGAAATATGAAGAAATATAAATATATATATATATATAATAACAGCAGCTGTACAAGTATTAAGTGGAACTTAATACATACGTAATAAAACAAGTATTAACTACAACTTGTAGTTGTAGCTGTAGCTACAACCACAAGTTGTAGTTAATAACTAATTTCTTGTTTTTCAAAGGGTGTGTATCCATGTATGAGTAACCCTGGAAAAAGAAATTATTAAAATCCCCAAATTACCATAACATTCATGTCTATGATGAGTATAGGAACTTCTGACCACAACTGTATCTACAACTCTAGTGTTCAAAGTAATTTGTGTTTTTCTTTTTTCCCTCTTCCCCACAGGGCATCAGTATCCGACCTCTGATTGAGTTCATCAATGTCCGAAGAACAAACCGCAACCTTGAAACCATTAATGTAGAGATTCACTGCAGGGTAAGTCACAGACGGCATGCATGTATCGGACAGTACATTTCTGCGCACGGTGCTGACAGATCGCGCTTTGCTCGCAGCTCATGGAGCATACAATGGCAGGCATAGAGGATCTCTGTGGGCAGTGGAGCCGCTTCTACTGGAAGGACAAGTAAGAGTTTTTTGGCATCGCGGTTTAATCTTTTGTCAGTAAATTAGCAGATATTGCTCATCAGATCTAATGAATAGTGAATAATACTGTATGATTCACAGTAACAACAATAAAACAAACCCTAAGAGGGAAGGGTTTTAATTTCTGTCTTGTCTGTCTGAGGTTTCATTACACAGTGTCATGTTCAACTTTCATGCAATGCGTTTTTTCTTCTTGAAGCTTTGATGTGTTTCACCCCCACCAGTTCCTCATTTGTGCTTCTCGGCAGTTCAGCAGGATGCTGATGTTAAACTTAGAATACATAATTAGGCATAATTATCTGCAACTGGCTGAAAATACAGTAACTCAAATGTGTTGGTGGGATGCTGGGAAAGTCCAGTAGCAGCACAAATACAGATAAAACATACCTCATAATTCACAAAAGATTCTTTACATTACATGTCTACACAAATTTAGCGGTTTTGACAGTTTGACTGATATGCAAATTTCAAAGCTGAGTGTTTTAAATAATAAAGCCGGTAATGCCTTATTTTTCTTGTTGTCCACAACTTGCATGAAATCACCAAAAACTATATAAAAACCATCCATGAAATTCTTCTTTCTCTCAATGTCAGGTTTATGAAGTTTAACAACAGAATCCTGCGTAAGATCCTTATCCGAGACGGCAGAGCAGAGTCCAGTATTGTGGCGCTCTATAAAAAGCTAGAGTTGCAGAATGCCATGGAAATCCTGGACACGGCGTCCGGAAACATCAGCGCTGCTCCTTCCATCGTCTCCCTCTCGTACGTATGATTTTTGCACTCATCACATCACTCTCTCTTCTAACTGTCAAGACCAAATGTAGAGCTACTAATGACTGCTTATTATTTTCTAAAATCAAGTGAGGAACAGAAAAGCTCTTCTAAACTCCAGAAAAAGTTCCTGGCTGCTGACCTGAGGAACATCCACGACATCCTGTCCAAGAACATGTACAAGATCAGGGAGCGGGTAAGATAAAGAAAGGATCTTTGCTATATGCTCTTTTTTTGGCTTCTGTTTAGTTTGTCTGTCACAGTGTCAGAAAGTAGCTGCAAATTTAATCAAATACTGCACTTAAATAGTTGATTTATGATTGTGGTAGTTCTTCCACTTTCTTTTCACTTTGGAGCAAATGTTGTGCTTATTCTCTGCAACATTTGATTGAAATTACACTAAAGGCCTATACAATAAAAAAAAAACTATACCTATAGTTAAACAATAAACTCATTAAAACAGCAAACTAGTTGGAAGCACCTGTCATATTTGACATGTTTGAGTGCTGAGCAGAGGGAGGCAAAGAACAGAAGAAGCTGTTTAAATTCCAGACAGGTTAATATAATATATAATGTATAAAAAGCTTTGATTTATTTAATTACTAAATTTGAATTATTACATTTTGCTGATATACTTTTTGCAGTTTGAAATGTTAAGATCTGTACATGTCATTCATTTTTACATCAACGTTTCTTTAGTCTGAAGTTGGTGACGGATCTTTTCAGTAACGATGGAGCAATTTCCAGCTACACCGACATGAATAATACACAAAAACTATTACTACCATAGTGCAAAAACTAATACCACTACTTTTCAAGCTTTTGCGTTTTAAGCGTTGTCATTGTCAACTTTTGACAGATGACGGCACATCTCAGAAGTGTGAAACCTGAACCTTTGTTTGTTTTGCATACATGGTAACGTAGTTCAGCATCAGCTTTGCACATGCTCAACTGCTTAAAAACGATTAAAACCTCCGATAAAGCTGACTAAAATAAAGCCACGTGCAGCTGCACCTCTTTGCATTTTACTTGAAAAACATGAAGTTTGAAAAATGTCCGTTAATTTGACACAAACGAGAAAAGCGCCCCTCGATGTTGTTCTGTTTCTCATACCGACGATCCCAACAAGTGAAACTCTGTGCTGTTTTGCATAGCCACAGGCGGTGGCCAGCAGTACTTTTCCATTAGTGGCATGACATCACCCTTTTAACAGACTCTTTGATGCTTTAATGGAATTTCTTCTGTGGTTTGTTTCACAGTTCATCACATTGCCTTAATAGCTCGTTTCAAGTCTTATTTTCACATATTTGTGATTCTTTCACACAAAACTGACATCACCGTGTCACTATTAATTTATTTTTTAAATGCTTTATATTTGATAAAATGCTAAATGTAAACCGTGTTGGCCTCTGGTGACATCATACAGGCCCATAATATTGTCATGCGACCTCTTTATAAAACACAGTGGTGACCTTTGGAGGGTTTTAAAGGCAGTTGTGTTTGTTTTTGGTTTAACTAATGGCTGCAGGTCAGAACCAGGGGTGGGTTTACTGCATGGAACAGGTTAAGGTAGCAGTCCACACACAGACACCTACCCCTGCCTCAAACAGTTGTTTCCAGTTTTGGTGGCGTAATCTGAGCTTTAAACAGTGCAGTCCCCACTAAGAGCGTCTGAACCGTCCATTCGTGGGAACCTCTGTTGTCTCAAGTCCCTGGCATTGACAGTGGTCATGGATTTTGTTTATGGAGTTTTTAAGTCTATGTCTTCACTGTGTGTTTTCCGTGTGTGTTTCTCTGACCTTCTGTTATTTGTAATTAGACAACTGATTTATGTATTTGGACTTAGACGGTGGCATACAGAGGAAAACATGCTCTGCCCAATGACAGCCAGACCAGAGAGATACTGATCAGGCGCCATGCCACCATTCGACGAAGCCTCCGACCTCGTAGTTTTCAGTCATCGGTAAGCTACCTTGCCCAATTTATTTGTATTATTTTAATTAATTATTTATTTTGTTGGGAGCGTGGGTTGGGATTTTAGGTACATCCCTTGGGTCTTAATTAGAAGTACTTTGGGCAAATAACAGTCACATTAAAAATGTTATTTTTGAGCTGATCATCTCTTGACCTGCAAACACATGAAATTCAAACACTAGATTAAATGTTCTCACCACTTTTCATCAAGTTTTTTTTCCCATTGTTATTCTTAGAACGTGCCCAGGACACACAAGTATTTCTCACTTCCTGCTGGAAAGAGTCTGGAGTCAAGATTTGATGCTGCGAGGTGGCACTACACAGGTAAACTAAGATTATCTTTGAAATCCCTTAACACAACCTTACCCTTCATATAAATGAGAATAAATGATGAAAACGTCACTTCCTTGCAAAGTTTGGAATTTTTCAACCTGATTCGAGCCTTAATTCATCAGAACTGAAATGAATTGTCTTTTCTCAGCAGTGTGCACAGAACAAATGAAGTGCTTTGTAGATAATTAATCTGAATCTTAGGAGTGGGACTCCCTTTACAGTTCTGTCTGTATATGAAACCCCTGCACTACAAGCTGTTTTCATTTTCTTGTCCCACTCTTCCTTTTTCAGTT
Organism: Neolamprologus brichardi; assembly: GCF_056152115.1. NCBI lineage: Eukaryota > Metazoa > Chordata > Actinopteri > Cichliformes > Cichlidae > Neolamprologus > Neolamprologus brichardi. Next base: position 20,576,093 of record NC_142119.1, on the reverse strand, counting down.
CATCTCCCTCTCATTAGTACACGGAGATCTGTCTGGCCCGGAAGCTGCCGCCAGTCCCCTCCGAAACCTCCCCAAAACCGCTGCCTCGATTCTTGCTTACGCTATCTGCCATTATCTACTAGAAATGGAGTCAAATATAAATGAGGACGTGGTCCAAGCTAGTAACTTATCTCCCTGGTATCAGAAAACCACCCCCAAAACTATTAATAAGACTTTGTCAGTCTCATTAATGTCACAGTATGTGTCTCCTGAAAAAACAGAAACCCCCTCCCCAAAACAGAGCGATGTGCACATATAAGAATGTGCCACAGTGGTGCTCTTTTTGGTATGTAAATTAGTATTAGTAGATCAGCCTGCAACGACTGCACCAGCAAATTTGTTCCATAGCCTGTAAAACAAATTAAATCCTGCTTTCTTATATACTCCTGCTGGGTAAATTGATAAGTGATCGTCCTAAAGTCTGCAGTCCAACAGCAAATCTTATTAATACAAACTGAATTACGTAGAACCTTAAACACATTTTGATCATTTAATACCAAAAGGGAGAGTTTGTATATATAAATCTACATTCAAGACAGCAGCTTGACAAGTAGATTTTATCACAGAAGCGTAAGAGTCGTGGTTCACCAGCAGCTTTAAGAGGTTCTTCAAAATGTCCAGTTTTTACCAGCAGGTTATGGCATGAAATTGAAAACAGGTTCAGGTTAGTTTGTACTTGGTGGTTAGATTTGTTCTGCAGCAAGCCATCCATCCTACCATGCACACTCTCAGTGCAAACACAACAGACAACAAATAAGTATAGTACAAAATACTGGAAACAACAACTAATAATAAGCATTGTGTAACCCACACAGTAACAAAACTATAATTTGTCCATCCGACCAATGGCAGCTAGAACAAAGCACTTGTAATGCTCATTTGAATGATTTGTACCTCTTTGTTGGTTTCTTGAGTGGCTGGTTTGTGTATTGCTAGAATTTGTAGGATAGCATCATTTCACCTTCCTTTCATAAAGGATGGTTCAATGCATCCTCTGCTAAAGGAAACGATTAAAAAGAAGCCTTTTTCCTTATGTTGGGGTTCAATTCAAGCAGCAAGGCTTTTTGAGGACTTACCTGTGATCCTAAATTGACTGTAGGAATAGATGTGAGTGTGTGTGGCTGTTTATCCTCATGGGTTAGCTCTATGATGGTCGCAGACATGGGCTTCAACCAGATGAATGAAAATGGATGAATAATTTACCCACATTATTCGTGGACAACAAAACTTGAACAGTTTTGCCTTCCTCATGAAGCGTATAGACTCAGATCATTAACCGGCTCTTGTCCAACACCACTATGAGGTCAACATTTATGATGTGAGTGCAAACGCATTGCCATGAAATGTTTAGCTCCACGATCAGGTCAGCATCTGATTTGTGAATCAGCACAGGTAAGGTTTAGGACTGTACTTTGTGATTGATTCTACTTGACAAGTTGTTGGTATAGTAGTTAAACATAACCATGTTGTCATAGTGAGCGTGTTAGTATGAGTGTACCTTACCATTTTATTTTTTGTTTTCAATCTCATCCCAGATGATCATGAGACCCTTTCAGAAGTTGCCTACCCATCTCAACGCTCCCGGTTTGGCAAGCCCGCACGCTCCTCCTCCTCCAAAGCCATGATACCTCTGCACAGGCTGGGCACTCTGGAAGAAGTACCATCTACTGATGTTCTGAATGAAGAGAGCAGCAGTACAGGGCAGGGTGTGTTCAGGACAAACTCCTCCTACAGTGATTCCCGCGTGCCTCATCCTCGCCGCTTATATTCCTTATTTGATGATAACAACAGTGAACTGTAGCAACTATAGTGTAAATAAACTGTGAGACTTTTTACACATGTACTTATTTTAACTAGTCTTAGAAAATAATTTTAAATGTCTTTTTTTCTTCATGTAGGAGTTTTTAAATGTGGAAGGTGAGGTTAATTAAACTATGTCATTATACATTTGCCCTTTGTGTAAATAGGATAGTTTTTTGTATTTTATTGTCTTGTGTGATAGTTACATGACTGAAGATGTACATTTTGTGTGTATATAAATGGTTTTTAGTCAAACAAGCTGTTGCTGCGCAGTACAAAGTACTTTTTGAATGCCTGACAATGATGGTCCCTCTGGCCCAGCTGCTTTCCTTTATTCTGTAATAAATTTTCTTTGTTGAAAGTTCTTCTGATAAGTTTTGTGACATATAAGGTTTGTGACACTGAATAAAATGATGTCAGATATTAAAAGTGAATGCTTTTAATATGGTTAAAAATACAATTCAGGAGACAGAAACAAAAGTACAAACTGTTTATTTGCTGTAACAGTTTTTTGTGGCAGGTCCTTCATGGAGCCTAGAGATAAATGAAATAAATGTATAAGAGAGCGTTTCCAACTGTTCCAGAGAGGTGTAATATGAAGGAAGTTCAACACAGCCAGGCTTTCTCTGAGTTAGCTGGCTTGACAAAACCTATGATGGCAGTTATTAACTTTGTCTGCCAAGTCGGACTTTCTGCTTCAGGCTCCGTGTGCAGTTACATAAAAAGGGGTGTTTCACATATCACATGACACTCATCCCACACAACAGGATCCCTGTGAGCGCCACCTACTCCAACCAGAAACAACATCAGATGATGACTGACTAGTGATGAAAAATCTATAAACAATACCAACATGTAAAAGTGAGAGAAAGACAAGACAGGAAATGAATGCTGCAGAAAATTCTTAATCTGCTTATTTAGTGCAGAGAGGGGTAGAGTACACATTTTAATTCAAGTTAATTATTTTAATATTGAGTGCACTCTCATTTCTAAAGTGATGGCTGCACATTAGAACTGTGAAACCTTTCAGTTTATTGATTGAACAGGTAACCTGTGTGCACGAGAGAGTAAAAGAGACTAAATAGATTAAAACCAAGTATAAAAATGTTGAGATTTTCTGCATCATGAATGCATGCACAGTGACATTGCAATGCACGGTTGGCTCTGCTGTTATTTTTACAGCTGGGCTTAATTTGTGCCCCTAGTAACATCTCGCACATATAACGCATATTTGCACAGCTGAAAATTTGCACTTACAACACGCTGTAAATAAAAGAATTGTGACACATAAAACTCTAACACCATAGTGAGTTATGTGTTTCATCTCACTTCATATTACACCTCTCTGGCTCTGGTGATGCAAGTAAACAGGTGTTGAAACTAATGTTATAAAACTTAAAAACAGTGAATAACAAATACGCATTTAAGCCTCTAATTAAGTAAATTAACAAATCTTTATTTTTTATGATCAGTCAAAGAGGAACATTAGATCAGATACTGCTATAACGACCATTTTGGACACTTTGCATTAGAATAAAAAACAAAAAAACCCACTGAGGTAAAAATGTAATAGCCTGCCTTTGATAGTCATCTTTTTAATTTTAATTTAATGAATGAAGTATTATTTCAATTAAATCATCCTCCTCTTCGGGTATGTAGTGCAGACCTGCTTTCATCAACTCCAGCTAAATTGCAGTGGTTACAAAACTTCATTAAAAATTAAGTCATAAAAATACAGTCAGTCATAATCCAGTAGTTTGTGCCCAAAAGTTGCTGTCAAACGTCAGCATTTTGCAGCCGTGTTTCATTCCTACAGTGCACGTGACTTTTGATTCACCTGTCCCCGAGACGAAGACTTCAGTGCTGGTGTGATTGAAACGTCACAATATTTCCACTCTGTGATGTCATCGCACCAACAGAAGGGCTACCCTGTTTAAGAATAACACGTTTGAGTTGGCTTCACCGTTCCCTCGAGGAGTCTGCTGTTCATTGTCCCAGCTGGTCTCCTGCAATTAAGAGCACTTCTTTGTGATTTCAAAATTCATTTAGAGTTTCTGAGTTTGGCTGTTTTTGTCATCTCCCTCGCGTCCCATTTGGGGATTCTGATGAGTAGTAAAGCCACAGCTGCGAGGGCCAGCACCACTCCTAGACTTGGGGGGCCGCAAGGGCTGAACTCTTGCGCCAAACCAGACAGGAGAGGAGCCAGGATTCGACCCACAGCTGTAACTGACTGCCCGGCTCCAATCAGAGTCCCGCTGGCCTGGACCCCGCCCCTCTGCAGCTCCAAATCTGTGATGCATGTCCGGCCGATAGTGGTAGAAATGGCAAAGAAGGTGGAGGTGAGCAGCACCTGCCAAACATTCGGCGCAGCAGCATAGAGGAAAATAAGTGTACAGGTGAGCACCGTCGAATGAAGCAGTAAAGCGGGCATGTTGTTCTTATACAGCTGCGTGACTGGCCCCACCAGGAACCCAGCCAGGGCCCCTAGAGTGCTGCTGTAGCTGATCAGGTAACCGGTCATTTTTGGTTTGAGTGAAAAGCGCTCCTCCATGGCCAGAGAAAAGTTACTGTAGTAGAGCATGATAGCTATGGCCATCAGAAGACGCACAAGGAAGAGGTCCCACATGTCAGATGAGGCCACTATGTGGATCCTGGAGCCTACTGAGGACAGCTGTTTCCAGACTGGCTGAAGAAAAGTCACATCCCTCCACCTGAAACCACCTTGATGCTTTCCAGGAGATGTAGACTCTTGCTGCGTCTCTGCTGTCAGCAATGGGTGGTGGCTATTTGTATGAGAACCATTCTGTACAGATTTACTAAAGTGGATTTCGTGATACCCTGTACTCGTGTCGTTTCTGCAGACAGTGTCATTACGGTCAGCCAGAGTCTCACTCTGTGGTATCATCCATACGAGGCCTGCAATGACAGACACGCTATATTGACATACATTTAAATTTTTACCTTCATGAACTCAGTTTATTACTTTCATTTTCCAACTCACCCGCATTAATAATGAAGATGGCTGCACAAGTAAAAGAGGATGTATAAAAGCCTCCTTCATGCTCAGTTAGGTAGCCACCCACCACAGGGCCCAGGATGAAGCCCACGCTGGAGGCTGCATTAAAATGTCCCATCACTAGAGGGCGCTCTGAAGCAGACACCAGGTCAGACAGCAGAGCTCTGCAGATGGAGAGTGAGTGCTTGAACAACCCTGAAACAGAAGACACACTGAGAAGAGGCAGCAGAATAACAGTCTACTTAAAAGGCTCTCAAGCCACACAACTGTTAATACTTAATCTAAGATTAATTTATTAATCGGATTATAGCTAATATAGGTAAGTGGACGTGATAAAATGTGCTGAAACCAAGGTGCAGAGAGCCCCTGCTGTTTTCTAATGAAACTAAGCAAACAAAAAAGCTGCTAAGCATTTATATTTCTGAGTATAAGGTAGGTTTGAGTTCATAACATGAAGCTTTAAAGCTTGGTCAGTGGAAGGATGCTGATAAATATCCTTCAATGCAGGAGACACTGGAGATTATATGAAGAAAAAAGTAAAACAAAACCTCAGGCATGTTATGTAGAGCTGTGAAAAAGAACTTCACCCCTTCCTGCCTCCTGCATATTTGTCACACTTACATGTTTCAGTTCATCAAACACATTTTAATATTAGACAAAGATAACCCCAGTAAATGTGAAATGCAGTTTTTATTCATTGAGGGAAAAAAGGTATGAGATAAATCCTTCTCTAAGGTATGGATATGTGACTTAGCTGATAAACACCAGTGATGCGGCCCTTTGAGGTTTCCGACTTACCCACAGGTATCCGTGCAAGTACAAACAAAGCGATGCTGGTGGACATCCCCAGCAGGCCGTAGCCTAGAGCGCTGAGCAGCAGGCAGGTCAGCAGAGAGTACCTCCGACCCACCACGTCGCTCCAGCTGCCCTGCCAATCACACAGAGGAAATGAAACGCAACCACAGAAAAAATGTAAACGTTTATAATTCCCGAACTCATTTTCAGCGGTGAGATGACGGATATTTCCACAGCCCTGCCAAACATCTGAAAAGAGGGAGTTGATGCTAAATTGCTCGAAGATTCATGACAAATAACTGAAAAACCAAGACAAACAGAGGGCAGACAAAAATATACCAAATTAAATTCTGTTTCTGATTTGTGACTGTTAGTCTGAAAGATCAGCTGACTCGAGAAAAATCCTAAAACGCTGCATTTCCTCAATCGAGGCTGTCACACAAGTCTTTATTAGATTCTCACCCTTTCTCACACACGCATACAAGCATCTGATGAAATAACACAATTAGGACCAGTTGAGATGGGTGGGATTATCATAGAGACCCAGCTGTTCACACATCCCTACATTTATCAGGAATCAGCCGGTCTGAATACAGGAACTAACAGATGACTCCTTATCTGTTTAATTTGTCCCATGACCCCCGAGAATTTAAACCAATTTCAAGACTTTTGGATGGGCGGGTAAAGCTGCGTATCCAACTTCAGATACAATGCTTGTTGTGTGGCATTTGAATGTGGTTCTGATTTGATTTTTCATCATGGCACCCAAAGGACTGCACAGATAAAACAAAGTCTCTTCAAAGTATTCAATTAGCAGTGGAGAAAAAGGGTAAAAAAAAAAAAATAAATTTAAAAAAAAAAAAAAAAAAAAAAAAAAAAAAAAATATATATATATATATATATATATAAATAAAAATCTGTACAACTGGGGCTAAGTAGGAGTGTCTTGTGTGTATGAAGGGATGGAGACTGGGTGCATTGTGTGACCTAAAACAGACAGTGTTTATTGTTTTCATGAAATTCCAGGGATGGCAAAGAATGTCTCGACCAAAATGGTTGCAGAGTTAGTACTTACAACTATAGTGCTCGAGAAAAGCTGCAAGATCCCATACGTAGATCCTGCAACAGAAGATTTGCGTAAGTTTACATTTCAAAAAAACCCCCACAGAGCATACATCACACGCGCAGAGATCCAGTGAGTCTAATGTAACTTTTTGCAGATAATAGACATAACTTATTTTTTAAAAAACATACAGTGACAGTGACACATGGGGGAAATTTAGAAATATTGTGTCAGAGTTTTCCCCAGCATAGCGACTCTGAATCCAGTGATATCTGCAGCATATTTGGCACAGCGACATCACAGCTGTGCAGAGGAAGGCCCAGAGTCAGGGTATGTCTTTACAGTAAATCACTCTGTATATACACTACTGCACTGGCAACTTTATTAGGTATGTGTACTTACTAGCAAATATCTAATCAGCCAAACTTATGGCAGCAACTCAAAGGCATGTAGACATGGTCAAGATGACCTGCTGAAGTTCAAACTGAGCACCAGAAAAGGTGATTTAAGTGACTTAGAATGTGGCAACTGTCTCGAGGGTTTACAGAGGATGGGCCGAAAAAGAAAATATCCAGTGAGCGGAAGTTCTTTGGGTGAAAATGTCTTTACACCCCGTCTGTCTGTCAGAGGAGAATGGCCAGACTGGTTCAACCTGATGCTAAATAACCACTCGTTATAACCAAGTTATGCTGAAGAGCATTTCTGAATGCATAAGACTTTAAGCGAACCTGAAGCAGATAGGCTACAGCAGCAGAAGATCACACCAGGTACCACTGCTGTCAGCCAAGAATAGAAAACCAGAGTAACAGTTTGCACGGGTTCCTCAAGATTGGACAACAGTTCAGGTGGTGGTGGATAACACACCACGTCATGAAGTTCAAATCATCTAAAACTGGTTTCTTAAACATAGCAATGAGTTCAGTGCTCTCAAATGACCTCCACAGTCACCAGACCTGAATCCAATAGAGCACCTTTGTGGTGGCACGGGACATTCGCAGCACAGATGTGCAGATTTTGGTGTATTGTGCCAAGACAGACCAAAATCTCTGAGGAATGTTTTCAGCTGCTGTTGAATCTGTGTCACAAAGAGTTAAGGCACTTCTGAAGGGTAGTAGAAAAGTGCACCTAATAAGGGGCCTGATGACTATGGCTATTATTATTCGGCTCATCTTTCAACAACACAAGGTCCTGACATACTCCTAAAAAACTATTATTCAATTGATGTATAACAATAAAAATAATCACAGAACATGGCACTGGGACATTCCCATATTATATTGTGCATACAGTGTACAGAAGTGAGGATTAAACAATATATTATTGAGAGTGTTTGTTTGATTGTTTTGTCACTTGTAGTCTCCACAGCCTTCCAGTCTGCTGGAGATTTATTCACTTTTGCGTCACTGTAAGGTTGGTGCTTGCAGTACACCAGCTGCATAATTTAAACAAACTGTTATGTATTGCGGAAACAACATACCTACAATACCAGCCACAGTGGGACTTGCTCCAAGAGCCTTCACGTGATGGCTCAGCAGTGGGATGATCATGCTCACCCCAAACAAGTCCTGTAAAGAAATATGGAGGAACAAAGGTGGAGTGAGGCCGACGGAACGTGAGAATCAAACATGGTGTCCAGCATACAGCAGGGAGAGGCTGTGGCCGGATTCAGCAGCCACGTAGAGTTGTTGCTCATCCTGTTTTTCCTGCACTCCTGAGATCAGAGCAGCTCTCCGAGCCAAAATCTTGATTGAAGTCACACAGCAGCTCATACAGTGTTCCTGACCCAGTCCATTACAGAAATTACTTAACCTTCAGTAGCTTTACTGTGCCAGTGCTGCACAGTGCCAAATAAATCTGAGCTGACTGGATCCCTCTAGTCATCTCTAATTGGATGATTGTTTAGCTAGGTATGACAAAGTTATTTCTCTGAGGCACGACTACAGGCGAGCTCTTAAAATAACACCTTTAGAATGATCTAGACTTGTAGATCAACTTTGCATTTCAGTACTGACAGCGATGCTTTGAAGAGGTAACGCCAAAAACATTAGGAAATACCTTCATCTTAATTTCTTTTAGTAGCCAAGCATTACAATGGTTATTATAAAAGGTCTTGTAGATACATGACAGCTGTCTCCAGCAAGGATTTCCAAGAACACCACAGTCGTGCTGAGTCTAATGCTCTATAAACAGACTTTGGACCGACATTGTGCTTAATACATTCACATCCAGTCAAAGCAACTAAGTGCAGAAGCTCTAGAGTTTCCTTTCTTTGGGCTTCAAAAATTATAAACGTGGTGCAGAAGTTAATTTTTCAGTACGGGACAAATATGACGCGTAATAAGGGCTATTGTGAGAGTTTGATTCAGGTTAAAGAGCTCAGGTTTATTATTTGCATGTTGGAAAACTCATTTTAGCTCGCAACTTCCTTGAACTTTTTCCTTTTATTATTTGTATGAATAATAAATGTCTTAATGTATTCTATTTTTTTTTTTTTTTTTTGCTAAAATAACAAAAAACAACAAGTACGCATTATACAGAGTTTTAAATATGAAAAGGAAGGGATTAAAAAGCCCCAGCATGTTTTACATCATCATACCTGAGTTACGAAAGCATGACTAGGAAACAGCACACCTAAAAAAAAAAACACCGAACTGAGTGGGGTCATCTCTCAGTGAGGCACTCACCATGAAGCCCACCACATAGATACATTTTATAATCCTCCTCCGTCTTCTGTCTTTCAGTAATAAAGTGCTACATTTCTGGTTGATCATCCTCCCACTTTGACAGCACGGCTACAGCCAAGGCGGAAGCGCTCATCCGCTCTAATTATCCAAACAGAAGCGGTGGTCTCATAAGGACGGGGTGATCGCAAGCTTCCGGGTTTTATCTGTGTGAGAAAACGTGTCCGATGTGAAAGCTGGGTGTCTGTAAATAAGACTATCGAGTTTTCGACCTACGATAAACTTGACTTTTTAAGTCTGGGTTCATTAAAGAGTTGCTGAACCGGCGCGTTGGCTGGTCTGAAACACCCATAGATGGTATAACCCACTGACGTCACAAAATATGCGTTTTCCCCGTGATTTTTCCCAATAATTTGTGGAAAATCATAAAGCGTTTTTATTTTTACCTGTTTAGAAAAAAAAGTTTAGCCTTTATCTTAAATTCTTTTAATTTGTTTCGCATTTGTTATTTTGTATATTTGTTATAGCTACTAAAAAACGGCAGATATTTTCAGCACTGTAGATTGTAGTCTAACCCACCTAATGTTGTTACTTAACTCACAGCAACACTGCGTTTCGTATCGGATAGATAGTATTAACATTGTCGTAGAGTTTTGTTGAAAGGTGTTTTTAGATGTTATCAGAGAGGGAGGTTTACTTGTACGCCACCTGCTGGGGTTTCCAAAACATTATAGAATAGAATAGAATAATCCTTTAATTGTCCCACAAGGGGAAATTTGGTTGTAACAGCAGCCAAAAAGACAAATATACAAACAAACAGTACACAGGACACGGAACAGAAACATACACAATTTTTCTTACATATTTACATTAAGGACAGTGGTTACTATAAACAGAGAGTACAGTTATTAAATTAAATAAAAATAATTACAGGTAAGAGGCAAACCAGGTTGTAGTGCGAATTGGTTAATTAACTTATTGCAGTTACAGCATTGATGTAAACATCTATATTTGTTGGGAGCAGTTCAGATTGACAGCTGCAGGGAGGAAGGACCTGCGGAAACGCTCCTTCATGCATCGAGGATGCAGCAGTCTGTCACTGAAGGAGCTCTGCAGTTCAGCAACATTTACATGCATGGGGTGGGAGACTCTGTCCAACAGAGATGTTATTTTGGCCAGAGTCCTTCTGTCTCCCACCACCTGTACTGGGTCCAGGGTGCATCCCAGAATAGAGCTGGCCTTCCTGATGAGTTTATCCAACCTCTTCCTCTCAGCTACTGATAAACTGCTGCTCCAACATACAACACTGTAAAAAATGACAGATGAAACCACAGAGTCATAGAAGGTCTTTAAAAGCGCTCCCTGTACTCCAAATGACCTCAGCTGCCTCAGCAGGTAGAGTCTGCTCTGACCCTTCCTGTAAACAGCATCAGTGTTGTGGCTCCAGTCCAATTTATTATTCAGGTGAACACCCAAGTACCTATAAGAGTCCACTATCTCAATGTCCACTCCCTGGATGTTCACCGGTGTCAGTGTGGTGGTCTGCGTCTCCGGAAGTCCACCACCAACTCCTTCCTTTTCCTGGCGTTGATCAGCAGGTGGTTCTGCTGACACCAGTCAACAAAGTCCAGAGTCCACTGTCTGTACTCTGAGTCCTATGGCAGAGTCGTCAGAGAACTTCTGTAGGTGGCAGCGTGGGGAGTTGATGGAGAAGTCTGCAGTGTAGTCTGCAGACACTTATAACAGACACTTCAGCAGAATTTAATTTAACGTTTAAAAAAATGTGAACGAGAGACCTATTGACCTATTAGACAACGTCTGGCCAGAATGAAGAAGAAGAAGCTAGCTGGTAAAGTATATAATTCCCTATATGTAGTCATTAAATTCAATAATTATTGAAACTTGACTATAACTTATTCAAGTTTCCTGTAATATTTGTAAGTGTGCTTGAATATTACTTTGGTAATTAAGCATTGTTAGTTGCTATATTTCCATATAACAACTTTGTTCCCACCTTATTACCTTATTATTAGAGTGCCACCAAAAATCACTATAGAAACATATACAGATAGATCTATATACATGTACATGGTTACATAACCTGCAAACGTTTCTAGCACATTGTGCAAACATAGACTGGTTATTATGTTTAGAGGCTACCAACCCCCCCCCTCAAAAAATTAACAAATAACAAAACAAAAACCAGTACATATATATCTATATATTTAGGTTTCAGACAAGAAATAATGATATCTGATAAAACTCTGATCTTTTTGATGCTAACACACATACCGAACCTTTGAGTGAGTGTGGCCTGGATCACACCAGTGTGTAAATTAGACAGAGTCCCCTTATAGTTTTACTGCTAAATATTCCCCTAAGATGCTAAACCGAACTCACACTGAGCATGAATACAACAAAATTATATTTCCGAAAACATCAGTGGAAGATAAATTTTAACTTAAAGTTTAGCACAGTTAAAATAAGTAACTGTGTTATTTACTTTTACATTATTAAAGGCTGCATATACTTTTTATAAATCCAGTATAATAGAAAAAATGAGATCTGTGTCAAAAATGTCTAAAACGATGAAAAAAATAGTTGCTTTAAAGAGTTTGTGTGACCTCCTTTGTGTGATCGCTTCAATTTGTATAAAGTAATTTTAAACTTCCTATTGTGTCATATTGCACGAGGTCTAGTTTGTAAAAGTCATTTTTATATAGATTATACTTGTATGAATCAACTGAAAATCAGCAAAGTAGTTGCACGAAAGGCATCATTTACAATAATTTGTAACACTCTGTTGGCGTTAGCCACTGTTGTGTGTGTTTATGTGTGTGTGAGTGTTGGGGGAGACTTTACTCCTCTTCTGTCCTTTCGGTCTCACCCTGCCCTGACATTCCTGTGCAGAGACTGGGTGTCCAGTTGCCACCGGTTATTTTGGTGTTAATTCCCTCCCTTCATACTCTCCAAATGCTGCACACACTCTGCTCCATAGTAGAGTGAAGCAGCCGCTTACAGCCAGAAACCAAAAATAGCACTGGGGTGGGGGGGGGGTTCAGACCCCAGTGGAGGGTCTAAAGGTGTCACATGGACAACTTTGTCCCCCCCATAACACAGACAGAGAGACAGGAGTGGTGTTAAGGTCTAGCAGCCCAACAAAACCTAGCTGAACTTATCTCACTCGCTGGATATAATACATAACAAGAGGAGTGACTGGATCTGACTCAGCTTGTCACATGCACTAGTTGGAGGGGAAAGTCAGACTGAGTGTGGGCATCCTGTAACTAAGTGGCTGATCAGTCCTGGACCATGAAGCTTAGAGTGGCGTTGTTCTTCGCAGGGCTCTTTGGGGCGTTGGCAGCTGTGTTCATCCTTCTCTCTTTTGGAACCGATTACTGGCTGCTGGTTTCAGAGAGCTGCCAGTTAAGGCCTAATGGATCTGCTGGCCCAGGCGGAGTGACCATAAAGGTGAGTTTTTGACCTTAGAAGAGAGTCCGGTATAGTTTATTTTAAGCTGAAGATCAGGTATGTGTTCATGGCTTTTACTGTTTACATGTGAAGTCTGTGGAACCAAAGAGAAAAAAAGTTGTTCTTCCTTTAAGACAAGAAAAAAATCCAGCAGATTGTTGTTTTGCACCATATTTAACCTCTTAAAGGTGAACTGTGTATTTCCAGTCTATGCAATCCCAAGTATCAATAAAGAATACAGGTTAATGGTGGATCTTTAAATTCAAAACTGATCAGTTGTTTTAATCAGTCTTTCAGTAGTAGGATTGCAGGGTGGAAAGGCATCCCTGTAGGACCTCCTTGTGTAATAAGACACTGTTTAATGTGGCGTGTGTGCAGCTATGTAGTGATTGAGTCACCGAATGTAACATTTGGCCCCCTATGATTGAAATACAAATACCAGCAGTCTCAGTTAGTGTATTATATATCACCGACTAACAGCATACTTAAGTTTTCAGGGTTGGCACTGTTGCTGGAATCAAGACATGATGGCAACACAATAAAACCAACATGTTTATATATACAGATATAGCTGCCTTGTATGTCAGCTATTTGGCCTTCTGGCAACTCTAACCTTTCAGCCTGGATCACTTTCCTTATTTTGCAATCATTTGGCCACACACTTACTCTGCATGACATCCCTATGTCCTTGCTTTAGAGCCTGGTGAGTTGGATCAGTGAGTCATTATCTCACTCATTCATGGCATATCCAGCTTGATGTCATCCATGCTGAGGAGGTGGTTCGTGGTCATCCATATCCACTCTGGCGGTGAGCTGGTTCAGGGGGTAGAGTGCAGTGAGTGTTTCTCAATCGTTAGACTTGTTTGTGAGGTATCACACACGTCTGATGCCTATAATTGTATTTTGACACCTCTGATTTATCATCACCTGCCTGTGGAAACTTAAAGCTTTGAGTGAGAACCTTCTGCTTTCCTTTAAAAATTTCAGAAAAATAAAATCTTTCAAATGTTTTGTAAGGCTAATTTTAAAGCCTGGCTGGATACGGCTGATGTCATGAAGCCTGAAGCCTCAAGATTCTTCCCAGCTCCACTTTCATTTCCCTGAGAGCCATTCAGTGAGCATCAGTGAAGAGCTTTTCCTGGTCTGTTGGCCTCTACACACATTTGGCACCAATTCAGTTTTATTTATATAACCCCAAATCACAATAACAGTCACCTTAAGCAGCTTCATATTGTACAGTAAAGACCCTAGACCCTAGAAGCCCAGCTAAGTGCGCTTGCTGGGCTTGACCCTTGATCCTTGACCCTAAATATATTAACCACTCGGTAACACTTTGGCAGCAGTCTGAGCACCCGCCTCACATAATTTTGACACATCTCTTGTATACTTTAATCCATCAGCTAACAAAATGGCATGCATACATATCTGTACCATATTTGTAAAAACCAAATGGTAAAATGGATGATAGCTTTTCTACTCTTATTGAGCACTCAAAGCATATTTTATTACCCAGTCACACACATATTCATCAAGCACTTCTTTATTCTATGCCTAAACTCCATGGAGCGATTCAGGGTTTGGTATCTTGCCCAAGAATACTTTAATATGCAGACCGGAGGAGCTGGGGATCAAACCACCGACCTTCTCACTGGTAGACCTTCCACGCTACCTGCTCAGCCTCAGTCATCCACTCCCCACTTTATTGTTCTTCTCCATTTCAGCCTGGAGATGTGGTGCTGGAGGGAAAGGGGAGTAGTGATGTCACTCTATACCACGAGGGTTTTTTCTGGAGGTGTTCCTTTAAAGGCGACATGGAGGATGACGACCTGCTGAAGAGACTCTGGTTCAGTAAGTAAGACTTTATATTGCTTTATTTTGAATTTTATTAAAGTTCATGTCTAATGTGCTATATGCACTATTTGTAAAACCTTTTAACATCCAACAGTTTCCCTGTGACCAGTGTAGGGGTTTAGGGTTACAGTGACATCTACACACTTTTTTGTGGTGTGTTTTGCCTCTTTGGTAAACAGAGATTTGATCTGAAAACTTCAGGCTTAAATTTTGGCCGCTCTTCCACTTTCTTCACTCCCAAAAATGAATTCATAGACAGAAATGTCCAGTAATTTAATGCCTTTGTTTATGTTTTTTTTATTTTTCATATTTAGAATTATTTTGACCCCCAAAAAAGTCTGACCATGTGAATGTGAACTGGGTAGTTGTGCGTAAAAATGACTAGAAATACGAGAGAGGAGATTTCCATCGTATTTCTACTGTTATTTTAAAATTATGAATAGGGCTAGTGAGCCTGTCACATCCATGACACCAAACAGAACCCTGGGCTTTAATTAGTCCTGCTGAGTCAATCCTTTGCAGGTAAAAGGCAAAATGTAAAGACAATGTGAGCACAAAAAAGAAAAACCAAAAGCTCCAGGTAAAACAGAGAATACACTCGGGGAAAAAACACAGCTGTGAATGGGGAACCCCCCCCCCCCCCCCCCCCCCCCTCCTCCCAAAATGGTAACAATGTCACATAACTGAATAAGCATTAACAGAATAATAAACCAAGACATCGGCTCGAATGAAACCAACACAAGTGTTCAAAACACAAGAATCTGAACTTTAGAAATTAGACTAGAATACAGAAAAAGCTAAACCCAAACTCAGATAGAAACTCAAAAACACGAGCAGTTCCACGGATCATGACAGCAGAGTGAAAAAAAATGAGGACACACAAACAAGGAAGATATTCTTGTATTTGTCTTCTGAAACTGATGCTTTTTTAAGTGCAGTAAATTGCTCCCCTCAGATGTTCTGCTGCCACCATCACATGACAGCTCTACGACCGCACAGTTTTTAACATGTTGCTGCTCTGGCTGTTAATATTGTATGACAGCATAGCCGTAGAAGCCCTTTCATGTGACTGTTTTAAGGCCATGCCATGTGATGTTATTCGGTTGTTTTGTCAGGTGATTTTGTGTCATCTTTTTTTTTTTCCAATGGCGACTTTGAATGGTGAGCCATTGTCAGGAATAGCCTCCAGAAAGAAAAGGGCCTCGTGACGATCTGTGGAATTTCATATGTTGGGAGCAAAGAGCAAGAAAAGAGAGACAAAAGCACTTGCATTGTACTTTTGTAGCATAATTGCTGAAAAATATACATGTAATTAAATTAGATAAAGTCAGAATTTTGGGCAAAATTTATTTTTTAATGTTGTTTTGTCTGTTTAGTTCCAGTGCTGAAGATTATGTGCAACGTCTGCAAATTGGAGCATTTTCCCAGAATTTACATGAAAATATTAAAAATAAATTCCAAAATGTAACTCTCTCTGTATTTTCTGCAATACAAAGGATGCATTTGTATCTAATTGCTAAATAATTCAGTTAATTTGTTTATGCGGGTCTAGTGTGGCATTAGGTCAGGTATGCCACAAGCCACCCTCAGCTCAGCTTGATATATTTGTGTGTATACTACTGGCAAGTTACATAAAAAGCACCAGCTACTTTAGCCTGCCTGCAGTTGCTGCTCTCACTGCAAGCCACTTTGCAACCCACCGCCAACTGCTCACTCTGGCTTTTCCATATATGCTCGTATAGACAAATAGAAATAATTTCTCTGCAGATGTAAATAAAAATCAGTATTTTTCTCTTTTTGTTTGTAGCCAATCAGCCTGACTCAAAAGTATGTATGCCTGCCTACCTCTTCCCATTCCCCGTGTCTCGTCAGACCCACAATGCCACAGAGTATGAGTCTTCCATAAGTAAGTATTTATTCACATCTGTGTTTTTTATGTAGTGATTTCATTTTTTAGTGTCACACAGCTGATTAACATCCCTCTTGTTCAGCTTACAGAGGTTTCTGGAGCGTCTTTATGCTCATTGCAGTAGCAGCTGTGGTGATTGGCGGATTCATCATCATCTGCGCTGCTCCGTTTGCCGGCCACCGCTTGTATAAAGCAGGGGGTGGCCTCTTTCTGATAGCTGGTAAGTAACAATTTTGGAGCAAAAACAAGGTGAGCCTGTGTTTGTTTCTTTTTTACATTGCCAGCATTTAAAAAAAAAAATCTGACTAAAGTAATGACATGAAATGTACAACTCTTTTATTTTTTCCATGGTTAAATAAAGTTTAAATAAATAAATAAAATAAAACTAATAAAAGAGCTCTAGCTACAGGTGGATCTTCAGATGCAGATGTTGCTTTTAAAACATATCACATTGAGATTTAAAATGAAACCTGTACAATTCTGCTTCCCCACAAATGCAAACATAATTTACTATAGAACATGTACATGTCTCTCCCACAGATGGTTAGATTGTTGATCTTATTAATCTGATTTGAAGCATATGTTGTCAAATCTCACTACCCCTCTCCGCACCTCTAGGTTTTTTCCTGCTGTGTGTGGTGGTGATGTACGTACTGTGGCTGCAGGTGTTGGATGTGATAGACCTTTACATAGACCACCAGCGTGCTCTGTGTTCAGACTTCCATCTGACCTTCAGCTACGGTCTCTCCTTCATGTTTGCCCCAATCGGCATCTTCTTCTGCTTCCTGGCCGGCCTTCTTTTCCTCCTCATCGGCCGAACCATCCAGATTCACTCCCAGTAACTTACCAGCAGTAGAAGAAGAGCCCGAATGTCGGGATTGTATGAGGGTTTTATACTTTTCTCAGTCTTTCTGTCAGGAATCGGTTTGGCAATTATGTGGCACATGCTTGAATATTTTCAGCTGTTGTTGAGCTCATCGTGCTCACTCAAACCTCAGTCATTTTCAGCTCAGCTAAGATAGCACTGAGACTGCGGAGGACCCAAAACATTTAAAATGAAAAATAAATAAGAAATTAAAAAAATGCACAAAAATGAATATTAAAAATAAACCGAGGCGCTAATTTCTGAAATGTGCCATTAATTAATATTTCTGCTGGTCTTCTATTTATTTACCCTTCTGTTAATTTGCCTGCTTTCATATTTAATATTTATTACTTATTTAATTTCTAATAATGAATATAAAAGATTTTAAATGCATATATTAATTAAGTTAATTATCCCCTAGTTTTTTCCCTGAAACTTCCTCCAAAATTCACATTTTCTTTATCAAAGAAAAAAATAAATACAGAAGCAAATGAAAATAGAAATATCAGTGTGTTGGGTGTTTTATAAATTGATCCGTGCCTGTGTTTATTTTGATGTAATTCTTAATGCATTTAATGGCACATTAATGCATTCATGACGACATTTAATTATGCTTTTATTGATTTTTTTCATTCTTGAAGTTTTGGTCCTCTGCTGTATGAAACATTCACAAGAACAATGATTATGCTGAAGTGTCTGTGGAGCACAGCTTTATTAGAATCTCGTATGTCTGTGATATTTTGAGGTATTTTCTGAGTATTTTCATGAAATTCAGTCACCAGCAGTGACATGTTAGTATGGAAGAGTACTGTATGCTTGGAAATATTAAAGGATTGTGTATGGGTTGAAAATGTAATTAAAAAAATATAAAGGAGTTTGTAAAATTATCTACAAAAAGCTTCTAACGTGGCATCGTGATCTGTGTGTATAGTAATGGGAATCAGTACTGGGAAATAACTTCTGTCAGCTCATTGCTTTAAAGGTTAAAGCTGGTAATTCTTGATATTTGTTATCCTCCATTAAACCCATGTAAACACCAAAACCATCAGTATTTTCCTCAAACTGCCATTCTCTGACTGTAACCTGACTGTGAGGACGATCCAAATATGAAAAAAACAAGTTTAACTGATCCTTAATTATGCCAGTGTTTTTATTTTTTAATCAAATATGACTCGAAGAAGAAAAAAAGTTGAATTTTATTCTGTTCAGAGCTGAATATTAATACACTGGTGAGTATTTACACAAGCAGGTCAGCAGATGTGCATCAACTCAAATGAACCGTACCCACGTCAGTGAGTGCCAAAGGTATCCCTAATTTCTGTGTTTTAAATAGTTTCTGGATAACAGTGGAGCTCAGATTCATAAGCTACTGAGCCTCAAATTGTGGGTGAACAGTTTTATTGTTGGTTTTGGTGCTTTTTGATCATCAGGTGATTGCAGGATAATATTAATGCATCTCATTATGTTATCAGATATTTATTTGTCACTGTGTGTCAACATTTGCTTATTTGTCACCTAAAAGTGTGCCTATTTAGCTTTGACCACATTATTGGCTCGGCACAGGCAACAGTTTTATGTTAACGCTGTTCACAGTTCCCTTTCTCTTTGAGTTGTTCTGACTGCGTTGTGAGACATAACGTCATGTCTGTCAAATATATGTACATATATATATATATTTTCTGTGATCTGCTTTTGCTGCCAATTAAAATCCTTTTGCCATTGTTACAAAGCAATGTTGATGGTGCATTGTGTCAGATGCATGTAAATAAAACTAATAATAAAGCAGTCCTTCTTTATAATAAAAGAAAAATGGGAGAAAAAATTTTTAATTTGCAAAAACAATCAGTTTATTTCTCGTGCAGGTGGCAGAAATTATAAAAATGTGTAAAATAGGACCGATGTAGCGCAACTTACAGAGCATGTGACACCAGTGGCATGAATAAGCTATGAAACTAACAACAATAATCAAACAGGATTCAGTGATTCTTTAAGCATCTCTTAAGCACTGCACTAAAACCATAAATATATATATATATATATATATGAACTAAATGACCACAAGATGGCACTGCTGCCTCACTTGAATCACACACCAACTGCCACCTTGAGAGACAGAAATCCCATTTTGCTTATCTTGACTCTATGTGGAGTGTATGTGGCGTTATGCATTTAATCACAACTTCAGAGGCAGAATCTGTAGATGAAAGAATTCACACCTTGGCTGACAGACGGATGGTAATTTCACTCATGAATGGAGCATTTGATCAGGATCTGAATGGACTCCTGTGTTGATTCTCGTGTGTCTGCATCAACTCTGCGCCTTTCGAGACTTATAATGTACTTATCATACATAGGAAAATGCATCTGCGCTTTGCCTCAGAATGCAGGAGAGAGTGACACAATGTAAGGCATTGATTATTTGCGAGACTGACTTGGGCTTCACAGAAGGCTCTAATGATGGAGTTTCACACTTCCAAATTCTTGAAATTTCAAATGACTATCCCCACACAGAGTCCATCAAATTTGGCTCAGATTTATGAGAAGCCGCACTGAGGGAAAGCCCCCCTGCAGGTCACGAAAGGAGGCCCAGCATTGGTGGGCAAATGCTAATAAATTATGAGATAAGATCACAGGATTTGTCCTGTTTGAGGTTGCAGCAGTCTTTTCAGCCAAGTCTCCCTTAAGAAAGACATTTCTTATCTGGTGGACTTCCTGGTTTAAATGAAATCCTAATAAGATTTAAAAAAAAAGAGAAACTTTAATCATTTCTCTATCCATATCCAGGCGAGAGTGTGACGAAGAGAGAGAGAGGGAGGTGTAATGCAGGTGTGGAGCAGGCTACCTCCAGCAGCAGCAGGGCCTTGCAGTCAGTAATGTCATCAGAGTGGGAGTCCCAGCTGAATTCAGCACTGTTCTGCATGATTGCCCATGATAATTGTGTGTTGATAGGGAGCGCCGGAGATGGAGTATAATTTCCACCGAGAGATTCCTAAACAAATACCTGTGCTCAGCAGAGGGATGGAGTGCAGCAGGAGGTGAGGAGGAGAATAGTGGATGAGGGGAGATAGAGGATGAGAGGGTAACACTTTCAGAGAAGGGGGAGGAAGAGGAGGAGGAAGCAGTCACGCTGGAAGTGGTGGACAAAGTCCCTGGTTTTTAAGCCAGGGCCAGAGAATATGCTTTAAACTTAAAAACAAATTAGACCCAAATCTGTGACTTCCTGACAGAACAGAACAGAAAAGCACAAAGAAAACATACAAACCTCTTTCAGATGGGCTTCAAAACATATAAACACTTTCTACTTTAAATATTAATCCGTGTTATAGTTTTTCCACCTCGTTAAAAAATTTTAAAATTGTATTACATCAACGTCGTATATAGTTTAACCACTATGTCCTGACTATTATCAGTAAAATGTGAGTATAACTCGGTATAATTTACTTTGTCAGTGTACTCTGTGCACTGTAGGCAAGCTGCATATGGATGCAACTTTGATTGTATACTGGTTGAGTTTTTACACTCTTTCTAATGATCAGATACTATTTTTTATGCATATACGTATGGGCAAATGTCTCAAAACTTTCAACACAATAACCCTGAAACTGTAAAAACAAACCCACAAAAACATTACTCACTTTTACAGAGTCTTGTAAAATATAGTTTTTGATTTATCATGTTATCTCATGAGACTTTTAATTTCTCCTAGATGCCTGGAATTAGTTGGACCTAATAGCTAAAACTGAAACTAAACATGATCTTTGAGTAATTTCTGCTTTAAAATGTGCCTTATATGGGGACGAGGATAAAAGAATACATATACCTGTTAAGAAATAAGGTCACTTTCATTAAGCAGAAAAAAAACTAAAATATAATGTTCCTCTATGAGGATGCAGGGTCTGCACTGATTACTTTAATTACAATGCTTGTGTAAATAGCATATAATACTACTATTATAAACGTTTAGTACTTTATGAAATGAAAAACACTGCTTAACTCTTTCCCCCAGACTTGGTGGCCTCCCCTGAACCCTTCACAACGAGATTTGACATCTCAGTTTATATGAATAAAAATGTGTTTTGACGACCATTAAAACAGGTTCCAGGTTGTTGCAAGAGTAGACATAGTAACCACTGAGTTCAGAAGAGAGAAACAAGGGTTACGCCTAGCTGTTGGAATAGCTGTTAAGCTTGGTCATACATGTAATAAATATTCAAATTTGCAATGTGTTATATATATAATATAATATACTATCAATACAAATAAGTGGAGAAAATATATATTTTTATTGTATTTCTAAATCCAACACCCTAAACATCCCTCACACAAAGCACAGTACAGACAGAGGTCTCGCCTTCTTTCATGAGATGATGTTTTGGAACATTTCCAGCATGGATGTTAATTCCTGGACCGCCTTACATGAGTAGTAGTTGCTAAGTATAACAATTTTTATTTAAAGTTTTGCTTTAAAATTAGTGTAAAGCAGAGAAGGTGCATTCACTGTAATGTCAATCCTCAGTGCAGCAGAGGAAAGCTGTATCCACAGGATTTTGGAAACATGTAATTACTATGTACTGATTTAGGGTGAGAGCACAGACAAATTTCCATGCCTGCGTGTTCTATACAGCAAAGCTCCAATATAACAGGGAACAGTAAGGAACACACTGGTGAGACGAGGAGGACTTAAAGAGAAGAGAAAGAACAATAATTGTAAAAATCAAAAAAAGAAAAAAACAACGGTTATGAATAAAAAACTTGTTCGCCATTTTCAGGGTCCTGGAGTCTACTCTGATAGCAATTTTTGTTGGGTTTGTGTTTTATGGGCGCAGATTTTCCAGCAAATTCTGGATCCGATGGCCTCTGTGTTAGATTGTTATACATTTGCGTTTGCACTGGGATCAGAAAAGAAAATCTGCAGAGAGACATTACGAGACAGGTCCTCTTCTCGTCTGGTCAAGAAAAGAAGATGAGTTCGACTCTGAGTCAACACTTGTATATTTAACCTTGAGGGAGGTTTAAGTTAATTGGAAAACACTCTTTGCCTGAGTGCTCTCACCTAACGGCGCGTAAGTAGAGTTATCATAGCTTATCTTCCAAATGTATCATAATCCCACATGACATGCAAGTCAGATTTCATTTAAATCTGATTACTTTCAACTCTCAGAAAAAGCAAAGTATTTGAATTGCATGAACAATATGGCAAGTCATATTACACGCTGCTTTCCTCTTTAGAGATAGTTTTACATAATTTCCCATTCGTTTTGAAATAATGAATAGACAATGGGCTGTATAATTGTGAGAATTTACAATTCAGAGGACTACGTCGCATAATCACCATGCATAATTCAGCGGGCTGAGCACATAGGTCACCGGTGGCGGTGGCGCAAAAAGTAACTCGGGTCGTCAAACAAACAGTTGGAAATCTACACATTTATCCGTGTGCGGCTTGAAATGTTGAGCAGAAATCTCTGTGATGAGGCAACATATACCTTAAAGATCACACAGCAGATACAAGAAAGCGCACGCACAGCATCCAATTATCTACACACCTCTGATGTGACTTCATTCAGCGGTGAGATTGTTTCAATAGAGACTGTAACTTCAGAGGAACTCGGCGATGTGTAAAGAGGCCCTAGCAGTATAAAAACGGTTATTACATTGTTGGCCAGTGAAAGCTACACCTGTATTGAGTGGATCCCTTCTGCCCCTCCAACGTCCTCTGGCCTCACACCTCAGTTTGTGCATATAAATTACATTCCAAAGTGTGTATGGATAGCCCTTGTTCATACCCAAGGTCTCTTGTTTCAAAGGCATGCTAATGTCTTTCACAGTGAAACTCCTCTCAGCGGCTCTCTTCTAACTGCCAGAGCAACTGTGTAGGAGATGATTGGATGATCTTTAGTCATCTTTGCACATGAATATTCAGACATTTTAATGGCACATATGTAACCACACATCCTAAACAAAGAAGGATTCAGTTCACAGTGTTTCCCTTTTTTCCCCTCCTTTTACTTCCTTTCCCTTAAAACATTGTATGCTTGTGTTAATTGCTAAATGAATCTTTCAGTACACTCCTGCGCTATTTGAAAGATTCACAATGTGTTAGCGCTTGCTAGTTACGCACTTATCGCTTTCTTGTTCTTTGGGCGTCCTGTGTTTCAGCATCGAGGAGTTCAGCTCTGTATTTGGGTTTAGCGTCCCCTCAAGCAATTAATTAATGCTACAGTGGAAACAGCCGATGGATTTGGTCATGAATATTCAGTTCTACCTCTTGCATATCATTTCTTATGCAGCATTGTAACACTGCACTTTGGCGAGGCAGCCATCAGGGCTTCCAAGTCAGTGGAGACGGGGAGTTTGTATGGTTCATATCTGCCCTTGTGTGAACAGTATAGCTGTTTCCTGCTGTGCACGACAAACCCAGAGTTAACACGATGTCAGTGTGAAATAATATTGCGTTCTAATGTGACTAATTTTATACTTTATTAGTGAAGCTAGTTTTTCCTTTGTTACTAAATGCACCTTCCTTTGCTTTATACTTAACATTACATAATTATTTAAATTATATAATTACTTTCCTTAAGAAAAGATCAACTGAGACAAGGTTCATTCCACTTTAAAATTTATTCTTAACATTTAAGTTGTTTTTTTTCTTAAATTGCTTCTACAACAGCAAATAAATAAAGTATTTGTTTAAAGTTTAAGATCTGTTTTTTTTTGACACAATATTGCTCTACACATTCTCGCTACTATGGACTGTGGAGCATAATGTGAAATGCATTAAGAACTGAAAAAAGAAAATACAGAAATTGGGAGACATAGAGAGAAACTAATAGAAAACAGGAAAAAGAGTTTGGAAAATTAAAAGGTAAAGTGAACACATTTTGGAATTATTGCAACAACTGAAAACAGCTGCATCATTTTATGAATGGTTACATAAAATAACATAAAAGTCTATACATTTTAAAAATGATTAGGGGTCTTTATTCATTCCAAACATTTATATATTTCCTACTTTTAATTTTGTCAGTTTTAGCCCTCCATACACACTCGGCTTTAATAGCCTGAATGTTTTGAACTATAATCCCAGAGACTGTTTTAATGTTACACATGTTTATTAATGGCATGTTTTGAGAGGGGGTGCTGTCATATCTGTTAGGCTTACGCATGTCACAATGTGGTTAAATACATTCAGGAAATAGCAGGCACAAGCACTGTTTACCATATCTAATAGAAAATAAATATACAATTCTAATGTAACTATTCAAATGACTTCTACCTTCTTTGTTCCCCTCTTCATGTGCATTCATGTGTGTTGCATTGGTAGGCAACCTCATTTCATTAGTGTAGCATTTATGAAAATGATATATTGAAATCACTGAAATGCCAACACGGGCCTGTTAATAACGCTTGAACTGCATCTGTACAGACATTCGAGTCACGTCGCGAATGAAGTTACAGCAGATCAACTTGACGAACTGACAAAAGCAGGAAATCCTTCTATTGCTGGAGGTGTGTATGGCTTTGATTAGGAAAAGAAATGTTTTTTAAAAAGTCTGAAACCTGTGAATGTGGCTTTTTAAACTCTGTAAAGAGGTAAGTTTAAGCAGCATTACTGAAAATATTGTTACAGCAGTCGAGTAGACAGTGAATGAATCAAAAAGGCATACAGAGCACATCACAGTAAAGGAAACAAATGAAAAGTAAACAAACCTGACAAGCCAGTAAGAAATACTAAGTTTGGATTGAAGCTGATTAACTTACCTGCAGATTTGCTATTTTGTAGCCACCTAGTTTGACTCGCCCGAAACACAATCCTTTCTCGGCTGACGTTTCAAATCTTCGTAAGTGAGAGTAAGAGTTACAGTCCTCTTACTTTACCGCTGCAACCAACAGGCTTCACGTGTTGTCGTCATCCCGCGGCTGCTGCTGTGCTTTTATACCGGTTTTAACTTGCAAAATTATACCTTTGACCTCAAGTAAGCCTGACATTCCTTGAAAGTAAAATCTTGTATGTGGAGAGCAGTGCTTTGATTTTGCAATGGTAAAAGAAGACTTTGTATTAATAAAAGTTTAATGGAGCTAGCATGGATGTTGAGGGAGGGGAAGAAGAAAGCAGTGAATAATGTATCTCCATGCAGAAGATTAATGAATATGTTCATATATTCATTTATTAATTTATACACTTGATTTACAATTTAACTTGCCCTTATACTTGCCATTACTTAAAGCATATCTCTTTTAGCCCGTCATTAAATCTGTAACATTAAATCTCTGCACAACTTTCTCAGCTGTAGGATTGTGATTGTTTAAACTTTTGCAGCATAATAAGTAGTTTACATAATTTTTGTCATAGTGAAACCTTTAAAAGTAGATCTTTATAGTCTAGTTTTTTAACAGTTTGAATGGATTTTGTATTACCTTATGTAGCCTCCTTCCTTCTTTGTATTCCTGTGTCTCATTCACATCTGAAGATGAACCAGGGGGAAGCTGGATAAAAAGAGCAAAAAAGTTCTGCAAAGTTTCGCAAAACAAAGGAGAAAAAAAGAAATGCCAGTTGAGGAGCTACTGCTCGTGCTTCAGGCAGTTGGGGTCACATGCCAGAGGGACTAAACGTGGGCTGAAAAATGTTACCGGTGATAAATAAACATTATTTAAAAGATCTGTCAGCTCCTGTTAGAACGTAGCCGTGGTTCATTTGTTTCGCTGCTCTGAGGGTATAAGGAATATTTAATCACTCTTCTGAATGACATGAATAATCACAGATACCGTTTTCTGGGAGCCACGCACACACACTGGTGTTTAAAATTTGCATGCTAACTATTTAAATTTGTGTGCATTTGAAAAACAATGTGAAGTTTAAATGTTACATACTCTTACTTGAGAATAATTGCACACAGCACAACAGTTATATTTTAATAATAATGACCAAGTGAAAGGACATTTGCAGAATCCTCAGTGGCCTATTAATCTATGTAGATGTGGTAGCTAATATTGTTTTTCTGTCACATATAAATAATACTTCTACAAACAACTTTATACTCCAGTCTGGCGTGCGGCTCATGAGTCTAAATGTTAAGACTCGGCATGCTAATTTGTTGTGATAAAAGCACTGAAAGCAGGAAATAAAAGCATCCAGCCACTCCGCTCCATATTGATTTGGATGCGCATCGTAAACAAATCTCTAACAATAACAGCATAGTGAAGCTAATGAGCTGAAATATTATAAGGATTAATATAATTCACATATGTTCCAAACCATAATATCTGGAAATCTCGAATAACTTTAAAGACACTTATGATACTACTTGTCGACACTTCTTCTTACTGTCACCGGTGATCTGACAAATCTCGGATTTCCTTTTGCTGCCAGTCTGTTCAAATTTTGGTGGAAATGTTAGTACTCCCAGCGAGTGAAGAAGGTGTTCAGGCAACAAAGAATAAAGTGAACATACTGTACCTTAGGCTGATTACACCAGTGCATGCTTGCGCTGCAGCTGCAGTAGGTTAAAGTAAGGACTGCTAGTGACAGCGATCCTGTGGCAGGAAAAGGAGCCATGTTGTAATGTGAACCCCCTAAGATTCGACTTAGACTTAAGCACATGATTCTGGAGAGCAGGTAAAAGTTCTCGAGTGTTTACTTGAAAAAAGAAAGATTCAGTACACTGACTCTAAATTGAACAGGTCAAACAAAACCACAGGGAGCAGGCGGAGGCAAAGACCAGGAGAACAGTTACAGCGGGTGAGAATCGGAGACTAAAACGAGAGAAGAAATGCTGGAATGCTTGACATGTGGGAAGAAGACAGTGTGGCGACTCGAAACTTGGAAAATTGGAAGGAGAACTAAATTAAGGTGCAGCACAGCAATCACAAAAGTAGGAAACACAAGAACAGGAAGTGAAGGACCTGAAATAAGAAAGGAGTACTGCCTTCAGCCCAAATAAAATGTAGCAAAGCTTTTTAAAGCAGAAAAGATGGTGAATCAGAGACTTTGTTACGACACCGATGTGCATCATACAGCTCATTTACTGCATGCACTGCCTTTTTAAATATAGCTGTGTTTATATATATGCCAGTGTTGATGGGTTAATGGGCTGGCATTACATAGTGCTTTTCTACTCTTACTGACGCTTTAATCTAAAAGATTTATTTAACTGCACATTCATTCAGTGCTTCAGAGAGTTTATCCACCTCTCATCCAGAGCTGATTTAGAATCGCTAATTAACCTAACATGCGTGTCTTTGGACATAACACACAAACCCGATACGGAAAAAAATAATACAAAAAGAACAACACACGACATCGGCTCCCACGTGAGCGGACAACGCATTTTTGCTTTCTTTGCACTAACTTTCGTCCTCGTTGCATTAGCCTGAGTGTAAACCCAGTCCAGTCCCCGCTGTGCTCCTCCACACTCAGCAAAAGATGTCATGCCAGTCTCTTGCCCATTGGCACACACAACACCTGCTAGTTGGCATGGTGACATCTGAGCCTCTGGGACGACCAAAGGGGCATCTGTTCAGCAGACAGAGGGGCTGAACGGGTTGCCCTTGACAACAGCCTTCTGAGAAGGCCTTGGCATCTGCACACAAACTGGAAAAATGAGAAGGGTTTTCACAGTATGACTGGGAAATGATTTGCTGGTGTAATTCTGCAATAGTCTGTGTTATGTAACATTTTATCTATCTATCTATCTATCTATCTATCTATCTATCTATCTATCTATCTATCTATCTATCTATCTATCTATCTATCTATCTATCTATCTATCTATCTATCTATCTATCTATCTATCCTGTCATGCACTCACAAAAACTCTCACAGGACTGGACTTCAGTTTCTTCTCTTACAGACTTGTAAGACTGGGGACTACTATAATAAAATCTGATTAATCTAATTTGCAGTACATCATGTTCTCCCATAACCTCAGTTACAAAATAATG
Source organism: Neolamprologus brichardi (assembly GCF_056152115.1). NCBI lineage: Eukaryota > Metazoa > Chordata > Actinopteri > Cichliformes > Cichlidae > Neolamprologus > Neolamprologus brichardi. Next base: position 20,547,662 of record NC_142119.1, on the reverse strand, counting down.
GATTTAAGTTTATTCTCCAGCAGTTAAATTATTAGTGACCAGTGGAAAATCAGAATCTGAAATCATCTTCACTGCTGTTGGTTTAAAGAAAAGGAACCAAAATCATTTATAATCATGCTGTCGTAAGTGCAAACACACCAACAAGGATTTTGAGTATTTGCTTTGAGGACACAGCGTGCCCACTTAACTCTTTCTTTGCTTCACTTGCACCTGGTCCTACAGATTTCCTATTGATCCATTGATTTAGCAGCCTTGTACTTTGTAGAACACATTATCCTGATGTATCCCTGGATTTTACTTAATTTTATGATGACTGCAGAAAGATTTCATCAGTTAGTTTGATGATTTCAACACTGAGTTATAAGTTAATTACTTTCTCCTAATTTGTTACAGTTTGCTCTTAAAAATATTTATACGTGATCATTTTCAGTAAAATAAGCATCAGGTTCTGATTAAATCAATATTACGGATGTCTATATATAAGAGAATAAATGTGTTGTAGTTTTAAGTGTTGCACATGCAGTCTTCTCCTTTGTTTAACCTTCACCAAGTGCTTAAACAGCATTTTATTCTTATTTCAGTCCCCGGGAATCCATTCACAGTGAGTTTAATATCTTTTTTTGCAATATGTGGCACAGTGATGGATTATCTTGATTGTAGATTCAAGCGTTGACAAGAACAAGAGGTGGGGGTGAGAAATAGGATAAACCATCTTCTGGTGGCGTTTGTCCAACTTCCCAGAGCTACTAAAGCAGGACAATAAATCTTCTGAATGCATATTTAACACTGAATCAATGTACAGTGTAGCTTGAAGGTAACCTGCTTTTTGTTTAAATTTGTTATTCAAATGCAGGCTGGTGTGGCAGCATTTGTCCATCCACGACTCTTTTTCATGGTTCACTGGTGATCTGTGAGCTATGGTAAAAAGAGGAGAACAAACACAACTGTGTTCCTATATAAAGGTCATCGCTTTAAAGCAAATTAGTTATCACAAAAATGTCATCAAAGTACAAAGCTCAGCTGATCTTAAGGTCTTAAAGTCTTTTAACCTTCAAACTCAAAGTGAAAGTTTCCAGGCCTAAGCAATATTTTACAAAAAGCAGAAAAAATTGCTAAGCGTATTATTATTTTTTCATTAAGATGCCAAATAAAAGTAATTTACTTGCGTTCGTCTATAGAAAAATGAGTTGAAGTGGTTAAATATTATGCTTGATAACCCTCTGGAGTTAATAGACGGCTGATGCATCCAAATCACATACCTGATTTGTCTAGCTGTGTCTCTAGCGACAAAGCTAGAGAGGCTAAAGAAGTGATAGCGGATGTATTCGACAAAGGATGGTGAACATGGAGCTGCCTGGCAAGAGGAAAAGAGGAAGATAATAGGAAGAACTGATGGGAGATCAGTGTGTGACGCAAGCTGCTGTTGGTCTACTTTCGCTGCTCTGAGATCAGTTACGATCTGTGGTGGTATGAAAATGCAGCTAGCATTAGCAAGTAAACAGGTTCAGTAATTTAGCATCGCAACAGATGAGTTTCCTCTTGCTAATCACTTTGGCCAGAGTATGTGACGTAGAGGAGATGGAATGTGAAAACTTGTTCATTAAATGCACTCCAGTTACACTTGTTGATCCCAAATAAAACTAAAGTTTCCCTCATTGTTATTTTATTGACTTTGGATTGAATTCAGACCTGTTGCTCAGGGTTATCTTTCTAGGGATTTTCTTAAAAATGCAAATCAAAAACCATCTATACTTTGAAGCGTTGGGTTTCACACTTTCACACTTAACAACCTACATCCCAGAAGACTGCTGCTCATAGAGACGTGTGAAACATGCACACTGCACACAGAAAGGCTCCAGCTGAAGATGCCTGCAAAATTAAGAGATAAAACTTTTAAAACCAGAATTGATACAAAAAGAATCTTTTGGGGATAGAATATGTAAAGGGCCGTATATATTTCTTGTATTAATTTCCATTTTATTTTCTGTGGATGATCAACACAGAGGTTTTGCACATACAGTGTATAAATGATGAGCTGATATAAATGACACATGATCAGTAATTTATAATCGGTAAGTTCTAGGAGTACTGCACCCCCTGGACAAACCCCTTGATGAGACATTTTCTGATGTTCTTTTGTCTCAAAACATGCTTGGGTTCAAATAAAGAGAAGAACCAGCGAGTTTCAATTTAAGAACTGCTACCCAATATATACTAATGTTTAGTTGAGTCACTGAAATTCTAATTTGTTTTATTAGATGTGCATCATATATTGCACATGCACACACTGTAAAATTAACAATGCGGAAACATGAAAATTTTTGCACTACAGTAATTTGATAAAAGACTCCGGGAGGAATTTCTTTCCACCCGAGCATGGTGTTGTGGGATTATGATGACCTGCTCTGTTAACAAGGTGGTGTGGCGACAAATCAGAGCTGCTAATGACTTAAGGAGCATATCAGCTATGGCTCATTTGCTGAACGGTAAAGAGCGCAGTGCCTGGAATTTCTGCTTTAATTAGAGGTCGGCTAAAACACCGGTCCCCCTGGTACTGACACATTACCACCGCTCGTATGCTTGGGTCTATTAGTGCTTAAAACACCTCCACACGGGCTGCAGGTTATCCCACAGCTGTCTGGTAAATGATGCATATTAGAGCAATGTTTTTGAAGTATTCTAATGACACGGCCTGTCCGTGTACATGACAGCTGAGGAGTGTAATGCACGTCCTGCACTTTGCATTCGGTCTATGAAGGTGTAGGCTGAGATCTGCGTGTAGGTCATAAGTTCACCTTCATTTGTGAGCAGATGTTCACATTTTTACACGGGGGGAAAAAAAGACAGTCAGAGATCCTCTCAATCAAGCTCTGATCAAGCACAAAGTCAGATTTGACTGTAAATAATACATGACTTGCCTTCTAACATACACTCCCCACTGAGACACTGAAGAGAGGGAGCAGGTTCAAACATCTTTCCTCGCCTTCAAAAGTCCTGCCTTCATCTTAGCTACTGCCAGAGTTTCTGACACTACTTGGAAATATCAGGAAGGAGTGACTGTTAAAGGGCAATATCACTCATTTCAGAGCAAGTTTTTCTCTCCTCTGGAGACCATTAAATAAGGCTTTTCTATACATTACATGGAATATAGGCTAAAGGACTACTGAACCATATTTAGAGAATTTTAATGAATGGTTTTATTATCAAATTCATGCTTCTGACACAGGAGCACCAACTTAACATAAAATCACATCTTTACAATGACCCTTGGACTATTGTGTTTATTAAGATTATCTATAAGCACCATTTCCAGTTAGTCTCAGACAATCTCGATTGATGCGGCATGGTAAACGGTGTAATAGATGGCAGTTTATGTAAGAATATGGTTAGTAAAGCCTGTGAATGCTCCCAGAAAGGATGATAAACGGTTGGGTGAAATGGTGTGCTAATTTACAAACGCTAGTGAAGCAAAGGGCCGACCCAGTGGTGCTGAGAAGACTTGGTTTGGAAATTGTCCTTCTGTTACTGCTCTTCTATAAGATGATGTTATTGAACCTAACCAACTGAGCAGTGGTGAAAAATTATTTCTTCCCTGCCAGTGTAGTAACTTTGCAAAGAATGCAAAATGCTAATTGGGGTCTATGTTAACTTTTTTTCTGCAAATCCTGGTCATTTGATTAGAATAACATAATATCCCCTCTTCTTTGACTGTGAATGGAGTCACAAGCACAGAAAGCAGGCGGCTCAGTAGAAGTCACAGCGCTGCTGCTCTTTGGCTGGTGATAAAGATTCAGCCTGTTCCTTTAGCTCCAAGTGTAGCCATGTGTATAATTGCTCTGGGACTGGAAATGCACCATGTGTGAATATAAAGGAAGGGCCATTTAATAGGAAACACTGTCCAAACAACATAGCTCCGGTTTGTCTAAATGTCCCATGTCACCGAGAAGCTGCAGAGGACGGAGAAAGGTTCATGATAGCGGAAGCAAATGGTGAGCGTGAGGGGAGAAGGCAGAGAAGAACAACAGGCAAGGTGAAAAGTGATGGAGGAAATCTAATCAACACAGACTGTTAAAAACAAATGATATGTTGGTAGATTTAAAGTATGCACTGTGCTCAGTGTTTAACTCATTGTTCTCCACAAACAGATTAATCATCCTGAAACTAACAGGTCCAGTCTGAACTGAATTAAATAGTCCTGCATTGAGACACTTTCCTTTATACTTTTAATTTCTGCCATGTGTAACAGGGTCATGAATCACATTGTTATAATTACACAAAATGTGTCCTAAACCCCCAAACTGTTCCTTTTATACCTGACTTTTAGGACCTCCAAGCCTGTAGTTATGTTCATTATCAGTTAGAGCCCCTCCTCATTCTTTTCTCATTTTCATTTCTCATTTTTCTTTTTGTATTTGGTCGTAGGAGCTGGAGTGGGCAAATTATTTACTTGGAGGCCTTTCTTTCTTTTACCTTTTTTTGATAAGGTATGTTGGATTTCATGTTGTTGTTTTTGTTTTATCTTATGTCAAATATGTTACGTGTAAATCCATACTTTATGTTCAATGTAAAAATAAATGCCAGCCCTTTTCTACAATTCCCCTGTGGGAGAGGAGCTGGAGTGGGCAAATTATTTACTTGGAGGCCTTTCTTTCTTTTACCTTTGTTATCAGAGATCAGACACAACGCAGAATCACACCGGTTACACATGTTTAATTTGAACTTTAACTCCTGATAAACTTTTGCTGATATGAAGATTTTCTTGCTCCCCAACATTGACTCTCATTTTAGCCATGCTGTAGGCTCCGCTAAACCCTCTTAAGAAATAGGTTTGTAACTGCTCAATATTACACTAACTGAACACTTTATCAGGTACACCTTGGGATCACTGGCCCCCCTTTTGCCTGCCTAATTATTCATACCATAGATTCCGCAAAGCGCTTGAACCATTACTCAGAGATTCTAGTTGTTTAGTTGACATGATAACATCACGTAGTCGGTGCACATCCATGATCCATGATGTGAATCTACAGTTGACTGTGGAGGCCACTTGAGTAAACTGTAGAACCAGTTTGAGCTCTGTGTGCCATCCTGCTGAAAGCAGCCCTCAGAAAACCATTACCAATAACAGTATTTTATAGGCAGTCACAATCTATTGTGAGTATAAATAGTAGGTCAGTGAATGCAATTAGCCATCACAGAGATCGACAAACATTATACTACCTATAGATACTTAATATAGCATTATATCTGTCATCATCATATTTTAGAGATGGTACTTGGTTGACATTTTCAGCAGCATTAGAATAATTTCAAACATTTCATATTAGTTTCTTCCTGAAAACCGACTCATATCCCAGCCTTTAACCTGAGGAGGGCAGTGCATCAAACTGTTGATCTCTAAAACTTTAAATAAATTAAACCTCACCTGAAAAGAACAAATACAAAATAAACAGGAGAGATGAATGACAGCGAGTACAGGCAGTGGATTGTAAGAGTGGGAAACGTGGGCTTAGTACGATTTGTGTCGAGTGGCTGAATGTAAATGTGTCATCGATCGTTTGATCCAGGCACATGGAGAATCTGCTCATATTGATCTGCACAAGGCCAAGGGCAGGATGAGGCTGAACCTAAGACACTGACCTCTGCCACCTTGACCTTGGCCCAAAGCCAGAAAACTGCCCTTTAACCTGTATCGCGTGACCTTTGACCAGCCCAGATGTGACCTGAACACAATGTTTTGGTGGGTGGCTTTGCTGCCTTTCTCCCTGACGCCACTACCTGAGCCGAAAGGAACATCTTCCGAAAACCCGGGAGGAACGAGGGGGTGTTAAAATAGGCAAAGAGGTTTAACTTGAGTGCAACTTCCCCCACAAGATGTGATCACAGTCTCAGAGCCGAGAGACAATGAGAGAGAAAGGGTGAGAGCACAAAGAGGTAAGAATCTCTTCTCCACACTTAAGAGGCACTTGTAAAGTTACTAGCTGCTCAGTGCTATTGATTTGGTAATTTAATTACAAGACCATGCATTAAACAGACATACACAAGCACCAACATGGTGATGGATCACAGCATCAAGCAGCTTTCACATCCTTAGTTAGCGCACTTCAGAGGACGATTCTTCGGCAAATTGCTCTCACTCAGTTGCGCTATTCTGAGTCCTTCAGCTCTCACACTAAAGCGAGTTGTGTGATTACTTGTTTGAGACATTTTGAGACTTTAACCTGACCCAGTATGAGAGTGTGGATGAGGCTGTTTAGGGGTACTTGATTATAGTTCACTTTCTGTTTATATCGTGCTGTGTTTTGAGTTTTGTGTCTCTTATTTTGAAGATTGTTCATGTTGTTGTTTTGTTTCTGTGTATATCTAAAAAAGCCCAACTCTTAACTTTGTTAAGGGAGAACGGGAGAGGCTCGACATTCTGTTAAATATCTAGACAACAGTAACCGATAAATATAATGGTACTTACTGTAAATAGCATCCTTCTATTCAATTTGAGCACTTTCTACTACAAGACAAGGCAAGTTTTAACTTTATATAGCATGTTTCAAATGCTTCACTGTGTTTTACAAGATAAAACACCCAACCAAACAAAAGAATAGTAATAATAACAGGAACAACCATAAAATGAATAATTAAAACAACAGCAATACTGGTGGTTAATTAAAAGTAGCTGTAAAAGCTGTTTTTAGCTTCGTTTTAAAAATAGCTACGTTTGGAGATGATCTGTGAAGGTGATCTTGCAGATCATGGAGACCTTGGAGACCTACAATGTTTGTATTGATTCTGACTCTAGTGTGCCTTTAGTCTCGTCTTCCTCCCCTCACTCCAAACCAGTCACGGCAGATAGCTGATCATCCCAGAACTTGGTTCTGCTTGAGGTTTCTTCCTGTTAAAAGGGAGTTTTTCCTTCCCGCTTTCGCCAGGTGATCTCACAGGAGGTCGTCTGATTGTTAGGGTTTTCACTATTAAAATAAAACTATTTGGAGCTATGTAAATAAAACTGAAACTGAATTAAATTAAACATCTCAGATAACTATGGCTATAAACAATTACCTATACTTTTAATTCATTTCTGTATTTTACTGGAAGCCAATGAATGGAGGTGGGAATATGCTTTCTCTTCATGTTTTTTTTTTTTTTTTTTTAAATTCTAGCAAGTCTCATTTACCCAACATCTCTCTCTCTCTCTCTCTCACACACACACACACCACATTTAGAGTGTTAGAGCGTTTTCTTCTATGCTGAGTGGAGGAAATACCAACTGATAATCTGACCTCCTGATTGTCTACCGTCTGAGCCACATTTAAGAAAGTGTACATCTGCAGAAATCCAGAATATAGTTTGTTTATATTTAGATTATTTTCAATCTAATCACCCTTTGCGTATCGGGACAGGTTGTAAGGTAAATGTAGGTGAGGCTGACATTAATTTTTCTTAAATGTTGTTTTATTTTATTTTATTTTTTATTTTTATGAAGTTTGAACTCTATAGGGTTTAATAGGTATATTATGTTTAATCAAGTGTTAAAAAATAACAAATTTCTTCACCTCCTTCTGCCTAAAGACATGCTTCTTTAATATCTATTTTTACAGCTCACTGGTGCCAGACAACAGCATCTGTCTCTAATGTGGGGTCACATCACTATACCAAAAGACACCAGACTGGTATCAATCATGTCACTACCTTTTGTTAAGAAAGCACGTTTACTAAAGCTTGAAACTATTCTTTCATGTTTGGGCAATTTTTCGCCTTTAAAACAAAATGTCAGTCAGAGAGACACCATCGACCGTGAGATCCAGTAAAGCCAGAAGGACCTTCTCATTGCCTCTGTCCGAGTATACGTGAAGTACGTGTTATGTGATCGTGCATGAATTCAGCGTGCATGTGTTTTTCTTTCCAAGAAAGCTTTAGGTTGCTCTGTGTAGGTGTGTGTAGGTGGTGGGTTATTGATTGCTACCACCACCATCAACCTTAGCCAAGTGAAGGAAACGCCTGAGTCTTTAATAAATGACAGTAATAGTAAATGAATTTGTTAGGTAAGAACAGATGATGACCACATTAAAAGGGAAAATTTGTTTCAGTTAGTGAAATTACGCACTCACGGGCTGCACTTTGATTATGCTAAGGCTCGCTGCATGTGGTATAAGGCAGTAATGACTAAGGCAGTTAACTCAACTGATCTTTTCAGTAACACCTGCAGCACAGGGGGCTCAATCACATTTTTTTCTGTACAAAACAAGGAACAATTTCCATGCTACTAATTGTCTAGTTAGGAGGTCCCAGTGTGCTCAAGTCTTCGTATTGTAAGTTCACAGCCCCGTCCCATCTCCAGTCGTTCCACATTGTGTGCTTATTGCCTTTATCAATCTACAGGAGCCCAGAACAAAGACCTTCGTGTTCAAACAGCAATTACTCGCTCATCTCCCGAGGCATCAGCACAGGCCTAATTGGATTTAAATGAACCCCCAAATTTCCCTTTGTTACAGAAAATAATATGCAAGGCTTTTTAATTAAGATCCGATACAAGCCCACGTGGAGGACCAGCAGTTGCTTTCATGTCCTGCTCTTCAAATAGAAGCCTGGGCTCGGCGTGGTGGACAGTTTGGTGCAGAATATGGCTCAGTGGGAGGTTGCATGAAGTTTGTGTGTGATGTATATGTGTGTGTTGTTTGGTCTTGTGAGAGAGGTGGATAAGTTAATTAAAAGAGCCCTAATTTGATTGATCAAGTTCTTACAGAACTGTGAAGATAACTGTTCTGTATCAGACCAAAACTTTGGATTTGAGCTTCTTAGAGGAAGCTGTTCTGGATGTGGCATGAAGAAAGATTTAATTATGACACACAATTGTTGAAAATGACTTTGATATAATAAAACTGGCTTTTATTTGCAAAAGGAGTACTATCGGTCAGTAGCAAGGATGTTCTACATGCTGGATATATTTTTTTAAGTGTTTTATTTGTTTGTTTGTTTCTGTCAGAAACAACTGTTGTACATGTGTACACATAGGAGTGTTTCCACTGTAAGCAGGCTGACAGGGGAGGTTAGGGAGGAGTCTCCGTGGACTGATGTTTGCAGATGATGTTATGATCCGTAGTGAGAGTAGGAAGCAGGCGGAGACGTGGAGGTATGCTCTGGAGATAACAGGAAAGTAGGTAGAAGGATGTGTGTGAATGAGAGGGAGACAAGTGTAACAGTGGAGCTACAAGGAGCAGAGGTCGTGAAGGTGGATAAGTTTAAACACCTGAGGGCAACACACACAAGGAAGGACAGCAGACAATCTGACAAAGCACAAGGGGAAGAAAGCACTATTTATACTCACACGGACACACAAAGGGCTAATCAGTGACACAGCTGGGAGGATGATGAGACACAATTGCACACAATATACACGATCAGAGGGGAGGAAATAAAACTAGATACAAAACATACAAGACAAAGGAGTACCAAAATAAAACAGGAGGCAACTAATAAAACGTTTAGGCACACACCTGCACACACCAACTTAACACTAAGGGAAACACCGGGAGAGGCCAGAAAGCTTGTATTATGACCCAAATCATGAATGGTGGTGGTGGTGTCCATTTTCTCTTCTGTGCTTGATTATTTAAGTTCCATGTGGCAGCTGATAATTGGTTGGAGACTGAGTGGGACTGACGGTGAACCTGAAAAACTGAGAATGCCCTCCCTACTTCCTGTTTCCAACAAGGCTGTGTTATGTGTGTAAGTGCATATTGTTACATGGTGTTCTGTATCTAGAATAGCTAGATTAGTTATTTTTGTACATATGGTAAATATCCTTCTTTACAAAGCAGACCTGGTAGTTGTAGGTGTGGGAAGCTTTGAAGCCTCTTGAATCTTATTTCCTTTCTGGAACATTTACTTTGTTGTTTTGGTCACACTGATGTTTTCCACCCCTACAGATAAGTAAATTACTCTGTTTTGGAGGGCATACCTGCAACACTTAGTCCGTCCTTGGGACGAGAGGAGCCGAATTTGTGTTGTGCTCTGGAGTCCCCAAGGCTGGGGAGTAACACAAGAAACTCAGAAACTAAAAGCATGAAAATAAATGACAGAAAGGATCTGAAAAGTCACAAATCCCAAAGCCTAATAATAAACAAAAGCACAAAATCCCTGGAATCATGAGAACCAGGGCACATGGATTTATGCACAGTGGTCCAACAGAGCTTATTAAACTTTGAAACACCAGTCTAGGTAATAATAACAGCTAACCTGATGGGTTACTTTCTGAGGGAGAAGTGTGTTTACTTACAGGATGTGGGTTTAAATCTGTTTGCCCTTACAGCAACTAGACACAGGACACGACTCCCTCTGTTTCTGGAATGGCACGGCTCATTTTCTGTATATGTTTTTAAATGTTCTTGGACACAGTTTTAATCGAAGGATAAGGTTTACCAGGCTTTAGCGACACAGACATTGTTGCCTTTGAAACATGACACAGAAATAGTGAATTAAACACATCTAAAAGGAGTTAAGTTGTTGTTAAGTTGTAAGTTGTAATATCTGTACAGTCTCAATAATGCATCCCCTGCTCATTTTTTAGGACCAGCTAAAAGAGCGCTCAGCCTTGCTGCTATGTGTACCTCAGGCAGGATTTGAAGTTGTCACATGTGTTGAACAGATGCTCTGGCACACAAAAACCCCTTTGCCTTTGGCATAGGTGTAGAGACGGGGCGAAAACGTGCTGAGTCTGAATAGAGCTGTCAGCTTTTACTCTTAGACTCCATGACAGTGATCATTTGCTGCTTCAAAAGTAATTAGATTGCAGCTCAAGAATGTTCTCCTCAGAGGATCTCCATACTCAGGCGGAATATGATTGATTCATTTATTGATCTCCTGCTTGTGTCCTCTTACAACATACAGCTCCAGCAGCAACTGATACACGCAGCGTTTTAAGTCTGTTGCTTTCAGTCCATCGCTTCATTCTTCATCCATCTTTGACCAGGAACAATGGAAGATCAAGTGAAAATCTGATATTCTTACTTTTCCTGTTAATATTATATATTGCGCTCTATAGCGCTACTATGAAACCAGCAAATTTCACTCACTCTCAAACTGAGGGAAATTATTAAATTCTCCTATGCACCTGTGAGCTAGCAGAGGAAATACTCGATTACTGAAGAAGAGGGAAATCATCTTTTTCCTTCCCTGATAGCAGAACCTCCTTCCTCAGTAACTCTGCACACATTTAGGTCATTTCCATTACCTCAGCAGAGATAATGATAAAGTACTGAATGGAAAACATATTCACACTCCACTTTCCCAAATGTTTAATTCTTCCGATTCGGAAAGAAAAAGAGAAATATTAAGTTAAGCTAGGAAAATATTGGCACTGGCTTCTTACTAAAGTTGAGTTAATTATATGTGCAATCAAATTTATATTCACAGTTCAAACGTGTGTTAACATTATAGATTTGAAATGCAAACCCAATTACAAGCATTACTCTGTGATCACGGACCGTGAATTTGTTTTTTCTAAAAGTTTTTTTTTCTTTTTTTGGAGGAGAAAAGGATGGATCCTTAGGTTTGTGATAGCAGTGCTGCAGCAAAGAAGAAAGTGGAGTTGGAGACACAGCTGAAACTGTGTATCGAGAAGCTGATCAAGAGTGATTAGAGCTGAATAGTTCTCATTTCTCTCTCTTTTCAAGTCCGGTGGACTCTCTTCCCCCCACAAGGTAAAAGCAGCCAGTTCCATGAGGTTTGTGAGTGAATTAATCATGATGATTAATTGGCTTTCAAGTTAAATATCCAGTGAGCGATGTCAGGCTGCCAGACATCAGGGTTAAATTGACAGGCCTTTAAGAAGAAGCAGATTGATTTACACAGCAGCTAATGAATCCCCCTCCACCCAGAAGGGGAGGAAAGGTAAACAAGTCTTTTCTTTCCCTTCCTGCCATCTGCTTTGTTCAGGTACACGTTGCTCTCAGCACTGAACTCTAACCTGGCTGTAGGTATCTGAGCCTATTGATGAGTTCCTTTTTTATTGCTTTTCCACCGTGATAACAAGACTGCTGGAAGAGACAGAGAACACACATTTGTCAGTGCTAAAGCTGCGCCATGCTCGTAAAAACACCAGTAATTGTAAAGGTGCATATTTCTAAAAGTCTTTTCAGTTTAGTATGCACAAACCAGATAAGAGTAACACACTGAAGATCTTTATTGTGGTAATCTGGATGTCTAGAGCCTCAATTCAGTGCGGAATCACTGGATTAAGCTCTGGAGCTTAACCCTCTGCTGACGGCCAAACTGCATATATACTACTAACCCTGTGCGCTACAGCTGGGGGACTAACTACCAACTAAATGCTACCAACACAGGAGCACGTTAAATCAGTCACTACCATCCTTCTTTTTTCCATCCGAGGTTTTTGCTTTTCAGGTTGGGCCATCATTTGTAATTAGAAGCACTAACTTTGCTAACTTGACACACATATTTATCCAGAAGTTGTTTATATTACTTCAAAATCCTATCTCACAATTAAGTAAGTGCTCATTTTTTTTTGTGTGACTAATTTTTGTGAGATGGTGTTGGCAAAGAGATGTCGTCCACTGATTTATAGAATACTTGAAATCTTTGGCTATCACGTCTTGTTTTTTTGGAGCCATGGGTGACCACATTTAGACTAGACTGTGATGTGCTACATCATCAGCTAACAGCTGCAGTCTATGCCTGCTGCCAGCTCCCTTAGCGAGGTGCATTCATAGACTGAGTACGTGCACTGAACAAACACAGATATTGACGCGTCAAATTCTGTTAACATATATGAGAAACTCTGTTGTCCAGACAAAGCAGCCACTCCTCTATTAATGCAAACTTTAAGCCTTAATGCAATTTAAATGGGTAACTTGTATAGAAAATGACCACTTGTGCAGTTGTCATTGAGGTGGAAATTAGCTATAAAGTCCCAAATCATTTTTTGTATGTTTTAACATGAAAACCTGCAAGACCTGACATCTGAAAGAAGCCTCAAGTGCTCATTAACGAAACTGCAGCTTTAGCACACAGCTAGTCTTCACTTGGATTGCAGTTCAAAGGTTAGCAGTGGCGCTAAAATGGCTTGTGGCGAGTGTAAATGTGAGCTTGCCAAAGTAAAACTGTGTTTTAAACTTTTATTCACTCTCAGATATGAAGCACTAACTGTGTTAAATTCAGCAGAGTCGATTTCTTTGGATCTTTTCTGCTATTTCTCAGTCATTTCTTTTTATTTCAGCCATTAGCAGTGATTAGATTATAGGTAAAATTAGCCTCAGTAAACAATACTAATAATAAAATTACATTTATCTTTTTTATTATTTTATGCTCATTCACTAAGGTAAATCTTTTGCACTACTAAACATAACTTCCGTGTTAGATCTCTAAGCTGCACGGAAAGGTCATGGCTACTGAAAAGCAGAAGCTGGAGTACTTGCTGTGTTTTGATGTTCAGTGTTACACCTATTCCCTCTCTCTAACCCCCCTGAGCCCCTCTGATCTACACTGCAGCTCATTAAAACACCCTCTCCACCTCCACATTAGCATCAGAGTCATGGTCAGACTGCTTTGTGCTATAAGGGTGGAAAACAATATCAATAACAACAACAAAAACAATAGTAGCCTTTGGTCCGGGGAGGAGAGGAGGAGAAAGGTCTTTGATAATGTACATCAAAGACAGACGCTGAAGTAGGCTGTGTTTTCATTGCATGCGTGCCAAGGTCGTCTCTGATCCTGCGCGCGTGGTGTTAGCGCTCGGGGCCAGTTTGATGGCACAAGGTGAGTAGCTGGGTCCTCGGGACATGCCTTCAAAAAAGAGAAGTCAAACACTGCAGCCAACAACGCTCCCTAACAGGTTAACTCGTGTGGCCCTGGTGTGGCTTTTATTTCCTTCTGCTGTGAGTGTTTGAAAGTGCTGTGAAATAGAAACGTCTGTTAGTCACTCCACCACCACCAGTGAAGTTACTATATTTGAATCTTTATAAAACCTCACCCCCATCCCTGAGCAGGTTTCTTCCTGTTAAAAAGGGAGTTTTTTTCTCTCCACTGTCACCAAGTGCTTGCCCTTAGTGGATTTACTAACTGCTAGGGTTTTCTCACTATCACTGTAGGGTCTTATTCACGTTAGCACCTTAACCTCTTAAGCCCCAACGCCCCCTGATACGGGGGCAAAAGGCAGGAGATCAGTTAGACTTGGGGCTTAAGAGGTTAAAGCACTCCGAATATAAAACTGAGTTGAACCGAATTAAACCTGATACCTTCTTGCTCTGCTCTTAAGATGGACCAGCTTCGACTGAGTTTGTGTAAAATTAACCGATCCTTTTAATTCAGTACAAGTTCACAGCCTTCAACCTGATGATCCACTTTTTCACTCATAAAGCAGAAATAAACTTCCTTCTTTCTGATAATGAATTATTAATAAGAGTTATTAACCTTTGAAGTAAACAAACAATACAAAAAACGGTAAACTTACTGTCATAGTCTATGTTTTTTGCTATATTGATTTGTATGTATTAGTTAAACATTGAGTAATTGGTTCATGTCTTAAAAGTCATCTATAATGCACAATATAATAACCATTAACTCACAGCAATAGCAGCTACATGTTTCCAGTACCACCAAACCAAAAACAAACAGTATTACAGGTTAATTTTATGACATGAAAAAAGACACACAACAAATTGCCTTTCATGTCCTAAACCTTCAACTTAAAGCTGCGTATTGCCCTTCAGTGAAAAGTTAAGTGTTATTGCTTGCGAGAGGTTCAAACTTTTTCACAAAACTGAAAATACCTCTTTCTTTTCTCCCAGAAGGAGTGCGTGATGAGAACTCTGGAGTGTTAACGTGAAATTGTCCTCACTGCGCAGTGAGTACATGTTAATTTCAAAGCTGCGTGACATCATTAACCCGCTGGGTTTCGAGGTATTCATTACATTTATTTAATTACGTTCCCGTGTAAGGTGTCTTGATTGATGTCTCAGCTGATCTGCACGCCACCACTTAGTGCTGATGAATTCACTAAAACACAGGCATGTTCAACAGTGTTCTTAGGTGATACTGTTCCAGATAATTGTTGTTATAAATCTGCTACTTTCTCAGTTAGTGGAATAATCACAATCTTTATTTTTAGTTAATTGATGCCTCAATCATTCATAATTGGATTTAACTACCTGTTTAACTACTAAACCCGCTGATCCATGAACTAGCAGAGTGCAGAACTGTGAATCAAAAATGCCACAAACCATCCGGCCGCCGCTCGGTATTTAAAGCCACTTCTTTTCCCCTAAACCCACCTGAGAAATCATCTTAACTACAGAGAGCCTTTATAATCACGTGGATCATGGTGGGAGCTTCAGAGAGAAATCTGTCCATTCATGAAAGGCGGAGGCCGGGCCAGACTCGACCAGGCTGGGCCTTCAGGGACACCGGCTGTTTGACTTGGCTCGCTGCTCGGCCTGGGTACAGGGCTACAGTTGTCTGTAGCCACAGGCTGCAGAGTCGCAGGTATTTCCTGACTAAATTTCTCTGTCATACATTTTTGCAGTTGTATCTGAAGAGACAGAACACGGCTAAAAACGAGATGCATGTGTTGGAAGACACAAAAATAACCACAAAGGCAGCAACGCTGTGATTCTTTAAATTTCCATGTGGGCTTATGAGCCTTACTAAAAGCTAAAAGGAAATTAAAAACTTTAAAGCTTCCTTTTATCTAACCCAGTTTACACGTTTTTACTTTTTTCTTTTCTTTCTTTTTTGCAGCAATATAAACACCACATTTTCCCTATAGGCTGTGCCTTTATCAGAGTATCCTAAACCCCAAAAGTCTCATGCTTTCTCAATTTCCTCCATTTTTCTTTAGTGACAGCACAGATGTTGCTGTTTTCCCCACATTTGGTTTAGCGCAAGCACTAATCATTGACTTCTGTGATGTCATTCCAAGAACACCTTTCACCATTATGTTAATGCATTAAGACATTTAGAAAGAGGTAAATGCCCACCTCTGCGCACACCTGCAAGCACCTCGGTGCACACACACACTCCCATTAAAGAGGACTGACTGATGTCTTTGTACTATTTCCCTGCTCTATTCTCTCTGCTCTTCCTTGTCACTTTGGCCCCTTTCAAATTATCCGCTGGGATTAATGAATGTAATTTTCACACATTAACTTCCCCCCATTCATGCATAATGGCCCAGCCCATAACAGTGTTTAACCAGTACATCTGTCCATTGGGTGTCATCATTTAAGCCTCAGCAGGGGTTTGTAATTGACAATAGTTCCAGTGCTGTAAACACGACTGCTCTCCTTCTTTTCTTGCCTTCTAGCTTCTCTCTGCTGTAATTCCACCACATCAAATGCAGTAAGGAAATAGACAGCTGTCCCAGCAAACTTCTCATCCCCCGGTGAATCACGTTTGTTTAAAACATCACACCACAGCACATTAAGACATGTGCCCAAAACTTAGACACATCTGCTTTTAAATTTGAGCATCATTGGCCGTGTTTATCCTCATATTTGCACGTCTCTGCGAATGAGGACTTTGCAGATGAATGCACTTTGATCATTTCCCCTCTAGATCCTTCCCCGACTACACTACTTTGTCTCTACTTCTTCCCTTCTCTCGCTTTCCGTGGCTGCTTCTGCTTCTGATTTAAACACACAGCGGGGGGTTGTGGGTAGAGTCTCATGCTGTGAAGGATCCCTCTGACTCAGGGAGAGCTGAAGGTCAAACACACTCATGATCAGAACCACTGAAGACACTGAAGAGGTGGAATGAAAAAGAGTACATGGAAGATAAGTTCTGTCTCTCTCTCACACAGCAGCAGCAGCAGCAGTGTTCAGCACAGTTACATCTGTAAATACCACAGTAGGTCTCACAGCAGAAAAAAACAACGGTCTGCCTGCTCTTGTAGTTTCAACAAGCCGCGCACGTGTACAACAAATTATTAAAAATAAACTTCAAGTGCTGGGTATCATCTGAAAACAGCCAAAGCACATGAACAGGAGAATCTTGCTATAGTCTCTGCAGAAAAGATTAAGTTCAATAAATGTGGCAACAGCATCCCATCCTTGGAAATGAGTTTTCCTTTTGTCTGCATGGCTTCTTTTTCTTTTTTGTCTTAATTAGACAGACACTTAAGTGATAAAGCAAACAAAACAAAAACAAAGAGTATGAATGAGAGAAAATCATCTGTTTCTTTGAGTGGAAAACTCCTGGAGCCCAGATGAAGGCTTTTCCTTTTCTCTTTCTTTCGCAATTTTTGTTGGAAGCATTAGCATATTTCAAAAGTCTACCAAAGAAAATAGCCCGGGGACAGAAATGGCCGATCTGCATATTGAAGACTCAACAGAGGGCGAGGAGCAGGAGAGGGGAGAGAGAGAGAGAGAAAATGGGAGGAAGAGAGAGAAAATCTCCGTCTTTGTGATTTGAGGATGATCTTAAAGAAACAATAATGTCAATTAGCTGACGGTGTCACGCTCATTATGCTGGATTAATTGCGGTGTTTGCTGCAACTAAAACAGATTATTTTCCTACTTGTCAAACAGCTCCATGGAGAGGGAGGGAGCGAGGGAGGGAGGGAGAGGGAACAGAGAGAAAAAATGTGCATCATAAGAAGGCCTCTTCACCCAGCTTCCTTCATGAATAACAAATAGAGGACCCAGTGCTGTGACCAGGCAGCACAACACATGAAAAACATTACTGCCTTGCCTGAGTCGTCTGGTTTTCTCTACATTATGCTGGTGGGCTCAAAACACGTGAAGCAGTGTGGTGCTCTTGTACGGCTTCTCTTGTTTTCCTGTTTTACCAAATACGAGACAACAATAAAGTGATTTTAAAAGCTCTGAGTGAAGAAGCACCTTATAATTAAGTGTAAGACTGTGTTTTTGTTTGGTACTCTCACTGCTTTTTTCTGAATCTTTTATTGTTTATCGTTTTATCTTTATTACAAATTCCTGAAAGTACAAAAGCTGCAAACATGTGATGGAAATAAAGCTTGGAAAAAAGTCCAACTGGGCAAAACATTTTGGGTATCAGGGATTTGCACAATTTTTGGCTTTATTTTTTAAGTATCTCTTAAGTTATTCGGAAAGGCCAGAAAAACACTTTCACCTCTATTATCTATCAAAAAAGTACACATTAACAACTTGGATTATTATGAGGACTCATTCTTACATTTGCATTTTCTAGTGTTTGCTCGTTTTAAAGTTGAGCAACTTGAAAAGTGCAAACCGGGCTGCAAGGAAACATCTATGAAGATCAAACAGGTTATTTTGCAACTATTAACAGTTCTTACCTAACCCCCCGAATAAATAGATAATTACAAAACTGTACTCTGATTACTCTTGAATGCTGTGATTCAAACTAGCTACTTTATTAATATATCAACAAAAACACACAGGTTTAAGAGAAAAACTGCTCAATCTGGCATTCAAATACATCTGATTATTTATGGTCTTGAAAATACTTTGTTAAGAAAATTACTCTGATATTGAAAGTTATTGCCTGAATAAGTGTGTTATTGTGCTTTCTCTGCCCCTAAATAGGAGGTTGCTGGAGTCTTAAAGGCTTGTTGCCCACCTACACCGTTTTACCAGTTTTGGTGCTAATTTTGTGAAATGATGCACAATTTAACAAAATAATTACATTTTTCTCAAATGTTTATAGAATGATCCTATATGTGCATCACTCAGTCAGTTTATGATAAGCAGAAAGTGCTCTGCCTTGTTTTAATTCTCCTTTCAGAACTTCTGTGCACAACAGCCTAATCATATTTACTTTAGCTGATAAAGTTTTTATTATCCTTTTTATACTGCTATGCTTGATTTTTTTTTTAACGATTTAGTATATCCTGAAATCAGAAAAGTTTGGCACATGACTGCTGAACATAAGGCGAATTTAAATATTGTAACTCAGTTTATGTTGCTGCTTTGGGAATGGGGTCCTGTGAATACTTGTCGTTTACCTTTTGGACAAAATCCAAGATAAATCTGCTGAAAAACACAAATTAGCCGAAGGTTCACTGGCCCGCACCTGGCTCTTTCCACCAGTCACAAACCACCATGTGTCTCAGTGGATGGCTTTCTCTCTCAAGGCCCGTAAATGCGAAGAAGGAAGCCCGTGGTAGAAAATCCCCAACGACACCTTCATTTAACAGCCCATCCATAAACCGACTCGGCATGGAAACGTCCCACTGAAACCGGATTGTTTTTTTGTGTTCGTTTTGGAACTGCTGGCAGGTTTTGTGCAGCTTTAGCGCTCGCCAGTGTGGAGCGTCACGCCACTGTGGCCTTCCCTTTACCATGTGAAAGGGAGAACGCATTAAGATGCAAGTGGCGTCCAAACCCCCCTGTGTTCCCAAAGCCGACTTGAGTATCCTTGATTCAAGCCTCGACTGCTCTGTGTGATACTCGGAGATAAACGTGACGGATATTATTTTGTCAACTTAAGTGACTCAGAGGTGCTTAAATATGTACAATAATAATAATAATAATAATAATAATAATAATAATAATAATAATAATAATAATAGCGTTAAGCATAATTATTTTCGCTTTTATTTTGTTAGTTCTAGGAAGAGGTTTGTTTTGTTGGATGACTTCCCAACTTGCCTGTTTTTCTTCACATGCTTCACAGGCCATACTTCAACGCGCAGTCAAACCATGTTCGGTCTATTTTTTTCGGCTTGATTGTAATTTTGTAGTAAATTGATGCTTTTTTTCTCCCTCAGCAAGAACTCTGTGCACCCGAGGCTCAACTGTGAGACACACCAACTTCTCTCTGCCTGTGCGTCCAATCAGCGGGAGCTCTGGAGAGCCTTTCTGTTGTAATTGGATGGAAATGGAGAGGAATACGCAGGCTTGGCACAACGTAAACACACGCTCGTCTCCTTCGCTCTGTAGAGGACGCACCGGGTAGAGCAGATGCAGTGAACTAAACAACCGAGAGGACAGCAGATGCTTTAAAGGTTTTTTTTTAGTCATTTAGTCTAACCCGAAGCGTTTATATCAGAGATGTGAATAGGCAAGCAGACTGTATATCAAGTTTTCACGGAGCAAAGAAGGCTGTTTTTTTTTTCCCATAGGCGACCATTAAGTCTGTGGATTACGCACGCCGGAGCTCCCGGGACAGAGAAAAGTTGTGAAACTATCGTTTTGCCGCACAGGAATACGTAAGAGAGCATGTTCTGCCACACTGGTTACAGCAAGCGCACGCTGCTTAACTGAAAATATAATGTACGTCTCAATGGAGTGATTTGGCACTTCCCCCCCCACTAATTGGGCAAAAAGAAAAAGAAAAGAAAACTCGTTTAGACTGAAATAGACAGAATTTATTTATGGATTAGAGCTAAGACTATTTTAATTTTTTTCTCAAACACAAGAAAAGAGAAATAAAAGATATATGATTTGGGGGATGGCAACTGCCACTTCAAGCCCATACCTAGCCAGCAGCAGGATTTTATCCAGCCCGGTCCTTCACTCTGACCGGAGGGGTGGTGGTATGCAGTCGGGCGGCACCGCTGTGACCACGGTGTCTAGTGGATACAGAGGGGACCCTTCAGTGAAGATGGTGCAGAGCGACTTCATGCACGGAGCCATGGTAGCAAGCAACGGGGGGCACATGCTAAGCCATGCACACCAGTGGGTGACATCGTTGCCTCATGCAGCAGCCGCAGCGGCCGCCGCTGCAGCGGCAGTAGCGGAGACCGGGTCTCCGTGGCCCCCGAGTTCCCAGCCACAGGATGTAAAGAGAAACGCCGGCAGGGACGACCTCCACTCGGGTTCAGCCCTTCACCACAGGTCTCCGCATCTAGGACCTCACCAGGCGCACACGGGAAGTTGGGGAGGCACCTCCGCTGCGCACATCAGCATCACTGAGGGGGAGCAGCAGCAGCAACAATCCCTCATTTACTCCCAGCCAGGAGGATTTACAGTCAACGGGATGCTGA
Organism: Neolamprologus brichardi; assembly: GCF_056152115.1. Lineage (NCBI taxonomy): Eukaryota > Metazoa > Chordata > Actinopteri > Cichliformes > Cichlidae > Neolamprologus > Neolamprologus brichardi. The sequence continues at coordinate 20,526,727 of NC_142119.1, read as the reverse complement.
GCTCACACACCGGGCAAAGCCTCATGCACTCGGGGCTGGTGCGCGGAGAATCACCTCGGCTGGACCACGGCAGCCATCATCACCACCAACACCATCATAATCATCACACGCACCATCACCAGCAACACGGTCTGGGCCACGAATCGCATTCAGACGAGGACACCCCTACGTCCGATGACTTGGAGCATTTCGCCAAACAGTTCAAACAGCGACGGATCAAGCTTGGTTTCACCCAGGCAGACGTGGGCTTAGCTCTGGGCACTCTGTACGGCAACGTGTTCTCACAGACCACAATCTGCAGATTTGAGGCGCTTCAGCTGAGCTTTAAGAACATGTGCAAGCTGAAACCTCTGCTGAACAAATGGCTGGAAGAGGCTGATTCCACCACTGGGAGCCCGACCAGCATCGATAAGATCGCCACCCAGGGCAGGAAGAGGAAAAAGCGCACTTCCATCGAGGTGAGCGTAAAAGGCGCACTGGAGAGCCACTTCCTCAAGTGTCCCAAACCTTCCGCACAGGAGATCAACTCTTTGGCGGACACTCTGCAGCTGGAGAAAGAGGTGGTCAGGGTCTGGTTCTGCAACCGCAGGCAGAAAGAGAAGCGCATGACGCCGCCGGGACTTCCGCGCACTCCAGAGGACGCATATTCACAAGTGGGTAGCATTGGACCTGACACACCGTCTCCCTCCATAGAGTGCAAGAGGTTGTTCAGCGATACGTGAAAGAGCCCCAAAATAACAGGGATGAAACACGAACAACAGCCTCTGTTTTATAAACATGGGTCTCAATGAAACCTTTGATTAACTTTTTATTCGCCACCATTGATCCAAAAAGTAGAATTGTTATCCAATGTTCATATCAGGACTGGACACATCACAACCGCCCTTTATGCATCGCTATTTGGCATTTTTCTGCTCCCTGAAACAGCCTCTGGGACAAAAAAATATATTTCGGTCTAAATTAAATCTGAACAAAAGACAACTGAAAGTTATTTAAAGGAAATGTTTGGTCACCAAAACCGGAGATATTCGAGCAGAAACAAGTTATTTCCATATCTTTGTACTGTAAAAATAATAGTTCCCTTGTGATGCTGCAGAAACTGATGTCCCACATGCTAGACTGAACTATAACCTACGTTTTTAATCAAACACACCGCTTTATCCAGTGTTGAGTTGTTTCTAATGAGCAATAATTTCTCTTCATTCAAACCTGTTTCTCACTTTGTGTTGTGTGTCGGTGGATTTTTTACATTTTTTTTATTTTTTTGTGGCACAGTTTAAGGTTTCAACAAGCGATTTACAGTTATTCCAATATTTGTACTTTCCTTTAATCCTTTTCCATTTAGCAAACGGTCTCTTAAGGTTATGTACAAGTTTGCTGTGTATTGTGGTGATATGGACTATTTATTTATTTTTTGCCACTGTGTTTATTTTCATGGAATAGACCAATTATTTAATAAATTTGACATAAACCTTGTGTTAGATACCGGAGCGTTATTCTTAAGGGCCATGTGGACACACACACGCACAAAGAGAGACATGCATATATATAAACACACAGAATCTCTTCATCAGAGTCATTTGAATTTGATATAATATACAATATATCCCATAAGAGATACAAAGAAGTCATAAAGGCAAAAAAAATTTACATAGTCAGTCCATTTTTCTCAGGCGTCTCGTTATCATTGTTTTCATGTCTGTTTGGTAAATCATCTGTGCAAACTTCTGCCATTTTTCCCTGTTTATGACAATCTATAGAAAAGTGGCTTAATTGGTTCACTAAGAAATTATTTAGCTGATGGACTGATAGTGAAAAAATAACCACACATTGCACCATAGCAGCTTAATTATTCTGTTGTTATTTAATTAATTCTTACATTAGGCATAAAACCCCCCAAAAATCTACCACATCATTTTGTTAAAGAGATGCTGATCCTGCGAATACCTGCTGAACCGATCACATAAGCCTGGTTTCTACATTTACGTGTGATTTTCTGCATATCAGTCCAGCCACAAACATCCTGTTGCAGGGCTGTGGACTGCAGCTCGATGGAACGCAGCCAATGGAGGTCGACTACCCCAGCTGGCAGTTCACCTCGGCAGCGGTTGCCAAGGTGACAGCGAGATGGAGTGACACAAGGCAGTGGATCTTTTGCCACAGATGATGGGTTTGGCAGATAGGCAGCAAGAAGCGCAGTACGCTGGCTGTGAAAAGCAATCTGTGTCTCTTCTGTCTGCTTCTGATCCACATAAGAATGACACACAGTACACACACACAGACACTCACACACAAGCGGATGTTACATCAGTAATAAACATAATAGGTACTCCTAGAAAAAGTGACCGAGAAGTGCAGTTGCAGTGAAACTTGGAGGGAGGTCAAAGGTCAGCTGCTGCAGTAGCTGTTGATAAACCAGGCAGAACTGTGAGAAATAAATGCAAACCTAGGAGTTAATGGATTACTATGAATGTTACACTTATTACAATGTGAATGTGTGCTCTGGTCCTCCCCACACTGGACACCCTGTCTTAAGAGAGCATGTACAAACACAATTTTGGGACCTTTGTCACTCTTTGCATCCTCACTGCATATTTGGCAGGATTTAAGGCACACTCTGACTTTGCTGTTTGAAAAGACAAGAACTAGAAATGAGTGGTTTGAATAACTTTTTCCAGGTCCGCCTATACAGAGATTGTCAAACTAGGTTAATTTTCAATCTTCAAAGAAGCTTAAGGAAAACAATAAGGGATGAATGGGATATTTTGTCTGTTTCACTTCCTGAGAAAGTTTTTATAAACACACATGAACCGTTCTGTTTTTACAGCAGTGTGTGAAAGTTTGTGAAACCTTGTGAAGTTTTTCTGTAATTCAGCACAAATAAAACCTAAAACATCTCAAAGTTTCTACTCAAGGTCCATGCAAGTGTCATATTAATGCCTCATTTGCTTGAAATCTCGTATTTCAAAGAAGTCTAAAACCTTCAAACAACATTTCTAAACATTTTCCCTATTCAATGCAATACCTTATTTTTTATCAGAAGGTGGTGTAATGGATAAAAGTGGCATTTATTGAACCAAACAGGTTATCCAAGAAAACACTCTTATTTGCAGTAGTTACCCAGTAAAAGGTAAAGCGTGTTGATGAAACTGGGATTAGGCTGAAAAAGAAATATTTAAAAAAGGAAGCTTGTCTTCGGAAACAATACCCCAACTCGCGAAATGCCGCCCCCTTGTGGTGAACTTATTATTTTTTTAAATTTGGCAGAGGGCTATTTCAAAAAGTCCCTTTTACATTTGTCTCCTTTATATAACTTGATAGTCTTGTGTAAACATCAGATAACATATTAGTTGATATTTTTACAGAAATACAGAAAACATACTTTTATGCATCACCACAACTGCTGTATTTTTGTGTAATTGCACTGTATATACAGCTTTTTGTACCATTTAAAAATATTGAACTATCATTATTTGTTGCATTAAATTATAATTTTTTCCTATGGACTGTTTGTCAGCATCATGTCACTAGAATACAACAGTTTAAAATATGCATACTTTCCTGCTACGAAAACCAATTACACCAAGGAAGTGCTCTTTATCCTTTCAGTTGCCACAGTAATATCACAAAAGCCACACATAAAGGTGGACAGGTGGTACCCTGCTTACTCTTCGTATGGTTTTTAACATGATGTATCCCTACTGAGCTGCAAGCCTAAGTTCTCAGATGAAAATAGAGGTAGAATATAAGCTTCCAGGATTGCCGCGTGATCACCTCAAAGCTTAGCGATGTAAAGATGGGAGATAAGGCTGGAATTGGGGGATAAAAAGCCCTTTAAAGGGTTTGTCATCACACAGTGCTAGGTGTCTACACTGAATATCAATGCTTGGATCTGAAGGTACATGCTGATGATGTTACAGTATCCTGACAGAACCCCAAACTCCTGAATCCACAGACACAGCTCAGCTCACACAAAAGTGCATGCATTTGTGAGGGCATTATTCATCATTATAGCATTGTTTCCTACATCTCTGAGCCATGGGCTGTGTGCAGTTGCACGCTAAAGATGTTATTACCTCCCTCCAATAATAACAAGTAATATAATTGCTCATAATTGCTCTTAAAGCCTTGTCGGAGGTGCTTTACATGAAGCAATTACCATGTGATAATCCCCTCCTTTAATGGCTGTTGTTTGTGGCTCACAGTTTGGGCACAGTCACATACAGAATGCACACACCTGCTCATATCCAACAAAGTTTTAACCATTTTACTGTTGTCTACACATTCTCAGTCTCCCAGTGCTTAGTGTTAGCTATTTTAACAATGCAGCAATCAGTCTAACACTGATTAACATGTAACTGGTGAAACACGTTTAACACTTTCCTGGAATCAGGAGCAGCAGCGTGCCTGAATGAGAGGTGGCAAAATAAAAGAAGCACATTTTAGTTGTTTTGTTTTCACGAGAGTGTATTAAAAGTCTGACTGCCTCCCCTCTAAATGGCTCAACATGGCTCTGTCAATATTGTTACTCGTGTGGGTTTCTCTGCCTCCCCACTGAATATTCAGATTTGGACATTTTTCACTTTGCCCGTGTTTTCTTTTATCGTTTTTTGCCTGCGTGTGATTGATGGAGTACCGAAGTATCTCAATCAGGAAGAAATTAAAGCAAACATCTGTGGAATAACGGACAGGGAAATGAATTCGCTCACTAGCGAGCTCTGTGTTGTGTGGGTGCCACTGAACGTGACGAGCATGCATGTGCCAGATCGGTGGAGTGGAACTTGTTTGATGGGCATGTTCAACACATGGGCATGATGCCAATTTAGACAAGCATGCCCAGGAAAAGAGTCTCAACCTCCATGCTGAGTGTGTGAATGTAAGTATGTGTGTATGTAATTTTACCAGGTTTATAATAATAATAATAAAAAAAACAAACATTTAAATGGATTAATGTTTGAATTATTGGCTCTGTGGGTGCTATTTTGCACTTCTGTCAGGGCACCATCGATGCTGCATCAAAATAACATATGAGATTGTTACCATAATGTCATACATGCTTACATAATTGTTATTAATGTTCCTATTGTTGTACAACCTTAAATACATGTGAAGTAAATGCCCAAGCTAAATCATAAATACCCACACATCCAGCACAAAATTCTTTCATCAACTAAAGCCCACCGGAGTGCAATGCTGCCATCTGTTGGACAAAATAAATAATGCATGCTCAGATCTTCTTTCAGACATTAAAGACTGTTTATGCTAAAAATACAAATCATCTTGAGGTGTCGTGAATTAATGCTAAATGAATAAAACTGGAATGAAATGAACTGAACCGGTTAAGAACGGAGGTGAATATGCTGTATGAGGGATCACAAAGCCTGAAAAAAAAAAACAGGGTTAAACTAAATAATTTTTTTATTCCACGAATTTCCAGATATTTAAATTAATTAAATTTACTTTCATTTATTGTATAGTTTTATAAATTTTGTAAGGGATTAATAAAATGCTGCAAATAGCCTATGTTCGTGGCTGGTAACATTTATCATGCCTAAAACTAATATATATAATATATTGGTACATGCAATCAAATGTACTGGGCCACCCACACATTACACCTACAGGCCATGCACGAAGCTCCCATCAAACAGTTTCTGTGCTGATGTTAATGCAGTGGAGGTTTAGAACTTCTTCAGTAACCCTGGCTATTTTTATAAGCTCTGCCCTCAGCACCAACTCTATGGTCTGCCACTTTGTGACTGAGAAGCTTCCACTTTGCAGTAATATCACTCACAGTTGATTGTGGAATATCTAAGAGGGTTGGAAATTTTGTAAAGACACTTTCCTGTTATTGCAGTGAGCTTTTCAAAACGACCCATTCTTTCACAAACATTTATAAAGGCAAACTGCATGGCTCAGGGCCTGACTCTATAGGAAACGCCTGTGGCACTGGGACTGATACACCGAAATCCAAAGATGAACAGGTGTAGATCGATACTTTTGAACATTAATGTATGTCATACGAATGTTAATCTTGGAAGTAAATAAATAACTATTACCGAGTTGTTGTTTTTTTAATCGTTCATTTCCTTCGGGTATTCGGCACATCAGCAACTGCTCGATTCACACTATACCTACAGTTGACCGTGCAAATCGTAACAATAATAAGGATTAGGATGATAAGGATGGTCAATTTTGACACAATGCTCCTTTAAATGTGAGACCACCTGCTCCTCTGGCGTCAGCATCATCCGCAGGCGGCACGGTGGGGATCGATACGGCAGTGAAATGTTCAAAGTGGGATATTTTTGGAAGACCTCAGCAGGCACCGGAGGAGAGACACCGTCACCGAGCTGACTGGCTCGACGAGAGACGAGTACAATAGTCAAGGTAAGTCCCGTCAGCACCTGCAGATGTTCATTTATGGTTCATTGTGTAGGGCAGTGCGCAGAGAAAAACAGGGCGTTGTGTCTTTGGCGTGTAATATATGCAAAATTTAGCCTGTTGCGACGGGCCAGTGTGTGAAAGCTGTTACATGTTAAGGCAAGAACAGGCTGTACAGGGTCGGTGCAGGAGCCATGACAAGAAAAAAAAGAAAGAAATGAAGAAAGGGAGAATCAGCACATGGAGATGATGGCATGGTGTAAACCAGTAAATATCAGCTATGATCAGAGCAGCTGTAAATCACATCTACATCATAAGAGTTTTTAGAGTATTTAGATGCCTTAAGATTAGGCCACCCTGCAGATCTGCAGCTAGCAGTCAGCTCAGCAGCATAATTAAGATCACTGGTATTCAGTACAAGTGAAGGATTGAAATTGTTATTGTTTTAGTAAACAGGCTGATTTGTTTGTTCACTGCTGACGCCAAACAGCTGTGATCTGGTTTTAAGACAGAGGCGAGCGGTCAGGGATCCCTGACCGATCCCAGTCTTCTTCTCTGACTGTGAGGTTGCGTCTTGGGGGAAAAAAAGTCTTTCGGCGAATCATGTGATCCAGAAAATATTTTGTCATAGACTCTTGTACAAGAGATGAGAGTAAGGGCTGCTTGTTGCCATGGAGCCGCTGACCTTGTTGCCGTGGCAACAGCCGGCAACACTATGCCACGACTTGTGTGTTTGTGCGTGTGCCAGAATGTAGCTACAGTCACTAAAAAGGCATATTTTCACTTTTATTTTAGGCTATTTTATCAACTATGCAGCATATTTACAATTTTGATGTGTTACAGGGACTTGAGACACAACTGAAGCCACACAGTTTTTTTCATCAAAGATATCCTGAGAGGTAAATACTCGAATAAATGTTAGCTTGGTTACACTTTGCTGATTGGATGCTGAAATCAGAGTAGGTAAGTAAGGCAACAAAGCATGGGGTAGTGGACCCTTAGGCCCAGGTGCTAGATACCTGTCCAGACTGGAGGGCTGCATGGGGGACGTGAATGCCACAGTGACCTCCAAACAGCCTTAACTCTAAATCTCTACACTCTGGTCCCTCGATCGGCAGCAGGAAGTAAAAACTGCGGCCCTCTTGAAGAAGGTTCTGTTTCATCACAAATGTGTCACCATCTGTAGCATTAACCAAGAGTGAGATTCTGCTAAGCTGACAGTTGACTACACCCTGGGTGATGTGTAAATGTGTGTATTTCTATTCATGTGTGAAGCAGCTTGGCTGTTAATCATCAACCTCAGTGAGGACGGTGAACGACACATCTCTGTCCCGTGTGGCTGTAACTCTTAGTGTGGTGTGTTTCTGGGTTGATCACATTTAGTGGACGTCATTCCTCCTCTCACTATTTCATGTTTACAGTTCTCACTGACTAATAGATCAGTTATTAAACTCCCCTTTTTTCTATTGTTTTTGGGCACATTTATCACAGCTTCTAAAGAGACCATCCATTAAAATCTCTGATTCATCCTACTAATGGGTTTGACTGTTTTTCTTTTTTATTCACAAATGCCTTATGTGAATGGTTTTTTTTTTTGTCTTTTTTTAATCACAGGTAGTCCCATGGAATCTCAACTGCTGGAGGACAGCTTTACCTCTGAACCACAGGCATAGCCGGAAATGTTCACCTTTTCTGATCTCATATCCCTGAATAATCGCTGCTATGGCTTTTTGTAATGAAAGCTTCATGGAGGAGTGTAACTGCATGGACCCGAACAGCGTAGAGGAAACGTCAGAAAGCCTCCCATCAGAAGCTACGACTCCTCTCATATCAGTCACTCTCCGTGTGACCCTGGCAGCCATAATGATCTTTATGATTACTATCGGTTTCCTCGGCAATGCGATCGTGTGTCTGATTGTTTACCAGAAACCTGCCATGCGTTCTGCTATCAATCTCCTGCTTGCCACTTTGGCCTTTTCAGACATCATGCTCTCTCTGCTCTGCATGCCCTTCACTGCAGTCACCGTGGCCACTGCAGACTGGAGCTTTGGGAGCGGTTTCTGCCGCGCCTCCATCATGCTGTACTGGCTGTTCGTCCTGGAGGGGGTGTCCATCCTCCTCATTATCAGCGTGGACCGTTTCCTGATCATTGTGCAGCGGCAGGACAAACTGACCCCACACAGAGCTAAACTGCTGATCGCAGGTTCTTGGGTGCTGAGCCTGTGTGTGTCCCTGCCGTCAGTGGTTGGGTGGAGGGCGGGCGCAGCAGGTATCGGGGGCGCCTGGGCACCGCAGTGCGTGCTGGGATACAGCGAGTCCCTGGCAGACCGTGGATACACAGTCCTGTTGGCTGTAGCGGTTTTCTTTGTGCCATTTACTGTCATGCTGTACTCTTACATGTGCATCCTCAACACGGTGCGCCGCAACACCCTGCGCATCCACAACCACACCACCGAGCATTCCTGTCTGCCAGCCCTAAATCAAGTCAGCAAAATGAGACTTACCGGACTGCAGCGGCCGCCTCAGGTCAAGGTGGACATGAGCTTCAAAACCCGAGCCTTCACCACCATCCTCATCCTCTTTGTTGGTTTCTCAGTGTGCTGGCTCCCTCACACCATCGTCAGCCTGCTGGCCGTGTTCAGCCGGCAGTTCTACTACAGCTCAGTCTTCTACCCCATCAGCATAGGCGCTCTGTGGCTCAGCTACCTGAAGACGGTCTTCAACCCCGTCATCTACTGCTGGAGGATCAGGAAGTTCAGGGAGGCCTGTCAGGAGTTCATTCCGAAAAGCTGCAGACTGTGTCCCAGAGTGCCAGGCAGGAGCCACAGAAGAGTGAGGCCCAGCAATATCTATGTTTGCAGTGAGACGCAGTCAGCTGTGTGACACAGGGAGGAAACCCAATGCAGTCTAATGTTTTTAACTTTTTGATAAGCTATGGGATTTTACTGAAGTTCCCTTTAAAGTAATACAGTTCTTGTGAACAAAAACATGTTACCACAAGAACAAATTGGTTTTAACTTTAGTGAAACTGGAGCATTTACAGTCCCATGACTCCCTCCTTTTGGGGAAGGTCATGTGAAAATCACAATTGCTGACAACTGAACTGATCTGGTGGTGACAATCATCTGTCTGCTGTTTTAATAAATAAAGTCAAAGTGTTCATTCAGCTTCATGGCCACGCAAGCTTCTGAAACATACTGACATTTAAAAAAACATTTTTATATCTTCCATTTTTGCTTTATTTTTCTGTTTCCTGTGCTGTCCCTGAGCTGTCATTTTGTTGTTTCATTAGTCTGAAGCTGTACCGTTGATAATAATTATGTTGTCAGTTATGTGCTAAGATTCAGAAAAACAAAAACAAATTACAGTATTGATGTTTGGTGATGTTCTCAGATGAAAGTCAGACCACTGTTAAAAAGTGTTTGATGAAATTTGTGTAGAAACACAGCCCTCTGTCAGCTGGTTCATGAGTCTTAATGTTTCTGTTATAGAGGAATGAGTGTTAACTGCATTATCATGTCACATAAGATATGTAAATAAATATAGTTTTGGATTAAAGCTTCTTTGACTCTCTTCCTCTCTAACGATAAAACATGTAGAACGAGTAAGCTCATTACATTAAAAGAGCAAGCCCTGCACAAGGGCATTATTTGTAAAGGGCCACGACAGTGGTATAGTTTTTTTTATGTCGTCCCTGTGTCCCACCCCAGTGGATTACGCAAGTCAAGTGCAGATTTTCAGCTTGACTGCTGATGGAGGTAGCAGGATTAATTGCGAAGTAAACAGAACTATACTCTCTACTGCAAAACTTATCATACAGATCAAATGCATAATGAACCAAAGCATACTGCAATCCAAATGTTTCCCATGGCAAAGAAATAGGATATTCTTCAAGTCAGTCAACTGATCTCAACCTCCCAGAGCATGCTTTAGGATTATGAAATGCAAGAAAAGTATTTTCATCCAAGAATTAAAAATAAGATCCACATGAGCCAAAAACAAAAACAGAACCAAACAAACCCAAAAAATAATGATGCTCATCAAGGTTATTATTGTTAACTAACACTAGACTAAAACTAGATATGAAAAAAATTAACTAAAATAAAAATAAGAAATAGACTTTTGAAAGTAATAAAACTAACTGAAATGAAATAAAATTATAGAGGAAAATAACCACGACTAAAAAATACATACCAAATATGTAAACAGTTTTAAGTGTCTAAAGCCAGTAGGAGGCAGTAATATTCCTGTAATCTCAAGGATGCAAACTGTCGTATACCTCCAACAGCGAAGAAGAAAAGCAAACATGGCGACTTCCACGGGGCAAAATGGAAAGGCTGCTGGTACTTCCGATGCGGATCTCTTGCTTCACCCTGAGTTGTTGTCTCAGGACTTTATGAGGCTAGTTTTAAATGAGGTAAGTCGGTGTTTTAAAAGGAACTCTAGAAATGTGATTTGATGCGAGAATAAAGGAAGAATGCGGAAATGTTAGCATGCAAGCTAACAAGCAGGACACCTCTCTGGTTACTGTTTAAGTACACTCAACTCGAGGCGCTGCTTGTGATTTTTAAAGTGGAGATATTTTTCTCTGAATCAGAAAAACGTGAGTACCAGAGACTGTGGGAGCAGGGACCAGCTCACAGAGCTCTACCTGCGGCATATCATCCCTCTGCCGCAGAGGACTTTACCCAACACCCGCTGGGGACGGAGGATGGAGAAGAGCCGAGGGAAGCAAACGCCGGTACCTCACCGGTCAGACAAGTATGGGTCCACAGCTTCAGATATTTAGTACTTTCATGTGCAGTTTTAGGCTGTCTGCATATAAATAATTTGACTATGATGTTAGAATTTGGACCAAATAATTTGCCCAGTTCTATGAAAGGCGAAAGGAATGTGTTATTACTGTAATTTCACTGATCAGTCAACAGACGTAACAACTCTGTGAAAGGCCCCAGGACAAATACACTATATTGCTAAAAGTACTTGCTCATCTGGCTTCACACATATATGAACTTAAGTGACATCCCATTCTTAAATCACTGGTTTTGATATGATGTTGGTGCACTTTTTTCAGCTTTAACAGTTTCTGTCCTGGTTGGAAGCCTTTCAGCAAGCTATAGAAATAAAAATGCATGTAAAACAACATATTCAAAAGTTTGTGAAACAGAAACAATAACTTTCATCCATGGAATATATATCAGTATCTGGAAAACACATACAGACACAGTCCAGGTGTAAATGTGGCAAAACAAAAGAAAACTGTAGCCTGTAATGTTAAAATAAGATTAATGCATTTCAGAAACTGATTAATATGTTTTTTCAGCTCCAGCAGTGACCACAGTAGAAAGAGGCCTCTGATTGTGTACGATGGGAGCTCCTCTCACTCTGGCCCACTGAAAGTGAAGAAACCAGAGGGAAGTATAGTGTCAATAGGAAGCAACGACAGGTTAAAACCTCCACCAGCAGCAAATCTTTCCAACCCCATCCGCAAACTCTCAGGCAACACATCTTCCTCTCCATCCAGTCAGCGCAGCAGTGACACAAAAAACCTCAAACGAGAAGCAAATACGTCGGTAGGAACTTCTCTCCTCAGTTATTCATGCACAAAGAAAGTAATCCACAAGTGTTCATATTGTTTGTGTGTTTGGAGATATTCTAAAGAATCTGTAAGGACATTTATAATAAAAAATCATTTTATTCTTAAAAAAAGAAAAATATGCAGTTCATAATGCCTGTTTATGTTTTATCCTTCATCGTTTTAGGGGGCACTGAAGTCTCCGGAAGTGAAGAACAAGATCCAGCGTGTGACTTGGCCCTGATCTTTGGCCTCTTTTTCATACAGACCTGATGGGACCTCAAGGTCCGGCAGACAGACCACACCTTTCCCTGTCCGTAACCTGTGGTTGCCCACTACCTTAGGTGTCCCATCACAATTTTCCCAACTCATTTATCCACAGAAAGAGGTGGAAACCCTTCTAGCTGTGGGTCAAAGCTGCTTAACTGTTGCCATTCAGTTATAAGAGCTTACAAACCGGGATGAAGTCACGAGCTTCCTTGATGTTTTCCAAAACCTCAAGTGCCCTTACCAGCATTAATCAGCAACTTGCATTAAGTCCCATCCAAAATGAGTGAGGTGAATTATTGCTCTTTTTATTCTGTTGCTGGTTTAGGTTAAAAGGCCCCGGGGTGATGAATGATGGCTGCGATGGCTGTGTTCTCAACTGGATGCTAAAGGATCTTATAACGTGATAACAATGGAAGTAAGCAAGAGGCAATGCAGACATGTTATAAGACAGATCTGTTTCTTTGGTGTATTGCAAATGAATATAGACAGATCATGGTGAGCATCACATTTTAGAAGTTGTGTGATCAATGACTTTTTATCATTTCTGTTATGAATTCAACTGAGATTTGCATTTGTTGAGCACTACATAAGTTTTCCAGGATTTTGAAATGTCACTCTGGTGTGAGATTTTACATATGCTGCACATAACGATAGGATAAATAAAAACAATATTGAACTTTATTATTAGTAGACCAGTAATTACTTGTTTATAAAAAGAGCATCACAGAGAGGCCGAGTCTTTCAAAAGGACCACTTTTGTAAATACTGTTCCAAACATTTTAGGATGTTGTGCAAAAATGTAAATAAAAACAGAATGCAATGATTTGAAAATCTCATAAACCCATATTTTATTCACAACAACATATTGAAAACATATCACATGTTTGACCAGGCAGCGTGCCATTTTAAGAAGAAAATAAAGTCATCATGAATTGGATGGCCTTAACACATCTCAAAAAGTTGGGGCAGGGCCACATTTACCACTGTGTAGCATCACCTCTTCTTTTAACAACAGTCCGTAAACACCTGGAAACTGAGGAGACCAGCTGCTGGACGTTTTGGGAGCGGACTTGTCCTGTTCGTGTCTGATAGAAGATTCTAGCTGTTCAACAGTCTTGGATCATCTTTGTTGTGTTTTTCGTTTTATGATGTGCCACATTTTCTGTTCTTGTTTTCATAACATCAAAAATGCAGACTTTTGAGCACATGGATGAAGCTGGATGGTCCCTCTCCTCTTTAATCCAGATGATATAGCATCCATGTTTTCCGCCCCCAGAAATTCAAATTTCAGCTCGTCTGACTGGAGAACAGTTTGCACTTTTCTTGGCAGTTATAAATGAGCCTTGGCACAGAGGTGACAGCTGTGTCTCTGGATCATTTTGACATATGGCTTTTATTTTATTTTTTTAAAGGTTAAGCATTAACCTGCACTTGTGGAGGCCACAATGAACTGTGTTCACAGACAGTTATTTCTGAAAGTCTTCCTGAGCTTGTGCAGTGATCTGTGACAGAATCCTGCCTGTTTTCAGTGCAGTGCTGCCCGAGGGCGCGAAGATCACAGGCATCTAATACTGAGTTTTCACCTTATTTGTGTGCACAGAGATTTTCTGAATATTCTGCTGATATTATGTACAGAGATAACGAGAAACTCTTCTCAATTTTACATTTAAGACCATTACTCTAAAATAGATTGATGCAAAATTTGTGAACACAATTCTTTGCAGAGTGGTGAACCTGTGCACAGCTTTACTTCTGAGAAGTTCTGCCTCTCTATGATGCTCCTTTTTTTAATACCAGCTCATGTCACGATCTGTTACCAATTAACCCAATTAGCTGCAAACTAGTTCCAGTTGTATTTTTTAGTATGAGCTATTTTTCCAGCCATTTGTTGCCCTATCACATGTCGCTGCCATTAAATTTGAATTAAGCAAGTATTTTTTATGAAATAATAGAATGTCTCAGTTTAAACATTTGATGTTTTCTATGTTTCATTGTGAATAAATTATGGTTTAATTAAATTTCATAAAATTTGCAAATCGTTTCAGTCTGTTTTTATATTTTTTTGGAATTGGGGGTGTTTTGTTTTTGTTTTTTTTCTTCTCTTTATGAACAAATTAACACAAATTATTTAAACCAAAAATACAAGTTAAACAACACTATGCAAAGTTTTTAAAAAAAAACAAGAAACAATGGATTAAAGTGAAATGAAATGCTCTCCTGTGACAAGAAAAATGTAAATTTGAAGTCATACGGTATTTGAAAATCGTGTGGTAGGGGGACGGCCTGGCTTACTGACACCAAGAGCAAAGGCAGCAACTGTGCTGGCATAGGCTTACGTTAGTGAACATAGACTGAGCAACATCTGTAAAGGCATCAATAATGCTAAACAATACAGCATCACAGACTTGCATCCAGAAGACTTTTCTGTGGAGGCCTCTTGCGTATTTTAGCCAACATTGCTAAGCCAACAGTGTAGCTTAGTAGGAAAAACGTCCAAAAATATGACCAAAGAAGCCCTGAAATCTCAACCCAAGCAAGACTTTGAGAACTACAAGAATTTACCTCCTCATTTTCCAAACACTTACCTGTGATGAGCAACACAGTGTTAAACATACCACTTAAAAACACAACAACCTGTTTTTCAATCGTTGATATGTCTTGCAAATTGTATTAACATTTTACAGTTTTCCAACTTTTCAGAAACCGGGTTGCAATTGAATACCAGTTTTTAATAATTCAGACACATAAAACGAGCTTGGGCAAAACCAAGAATGCAGAACTTTTGAAATCTATTTACTGGAGAAAAGGAGAATTGACTTTGCAGTTACTGATGTGGAGTTCATTAAAACACACCGGAAAATGTGCTTTGAATCAGTGTTTGTACAAAAGTGTTATAAAAAAATGAATTGAAAAATGAAAAATAAGGATGTTTATTGATTTAATTATGTAAGAAATTTTACGGGCTTTATGTGTCATGTTTGACATGGTGTTCAACTGGACATTAGAGTAAAACGGAATGAAATGATAAAAATCTTCCACCGAGCGATCTGTAGTGCTTTTCTAGAACATTTTTAATCTTTTCTTTTTGTAAGTTACCAATAAAAACATTTTGACTTTGCCATTTTTAATCTTTTTTTTTCTTTTTTTTTTGTGTTTTGTTTAGAAATCCTGAAATCATCTTATTTCATGCAAAATGTATTTATTTATATTTTTCATCTTTCATGCAATGTATTCATATTTATTCCTTTATACGAATAAATATGCATTTTTAATATTTAAGTGGTTAAACGTCACAAAAACTCAAATTACATGCACAAAGCAGTAATTACTATTATTCTGCAAAGCTGATAGTGTGCAGTAATATTGTAGATTTTCCTCAGAATCCTTCCTACAGTATCTACTTGGAAACATTTTCTCTTCATGAGCACAATACAGCAGATTCATGCCTACATTTATTGATTAGTAATTACTTTTTCTTTCCTCAAATAGTGAACATTTAACTTAAACGAACTCTCTTATCTCAAAGAACACTGTTAGTAGCTTGTATTTCATTTACATTCATAGTATTGCTTTGTAGTAACAATGTTATAGATGTCATGCACTGTGCTCAAATAGAATTGATCAACTCTGCATCGTTCCCTGATCATAACGCGGTCATCCCGTCAGATGTAACGGTCATCACTCGGGCTGAATTAGATGTCTTTGCCGCACTCTGGGCACAGGATATCGTCGCGTTCGGTGAGAAAGCCACGGCCAACCAGGGACACGGAGCACTTCTTACAGTTGAAGCAGTCATTGTGCCACTGACGCTCCTCAAAGGAGATATACTTGCTGCCCCCAAGACCTGAGAATATCAAGTTGAAGTCAATACAACTGACAAACCTGTTATAAATGAGCCTTATTAGGTTCTGTTGACCCAGTGATTAAAGATTACCGCTAATGGGGGTGGTGCACGAGGCACACTTCTTAGCATAAAGGTTGCAGAAGCAGTTGAGGCAGTAGGCAAAGTCGTCTCTGGAGGTAAACCTCTGTCCAGACAGCTGCTGCTTGCAGCTAGTGCAAAGGAAGCAGTCCTTGTGCCAGGGCTGGTCACGGTAGGTCACCCCACCAGTGGTGATGGGCTATTTAGAGGGAAATGGGTTACTGCCACACTTTAGTGCCGTTACACATGCAACAATAACATGTAGTGTGAAAATGGAGACTAATGGAGAGCTACTTTGAAAGTACATTTTACTCGATATCATTGTATGTAGCAGTGGATGTGCTACCTTCTTGCAGTGCACACAATGCATGGCAAACTGCTTCTCATAGCAGGGCACACAGAAGTTCTGGTTGTCCTTGGGGATGAAGCTCTTGGTGCCAATTGGCTGCTGGCATCGCTTGCAGGTGAAACAGGTCTCGTGCCAGCTGTTCCCCTTGTGCTCCATCTTCCTGGAGCCTTCAGAAAATAGTAAGTTTACAACTAATGATTAAATTCAATTTTGGGTCAACATAGTATACATGTTCTAGTACTCCAAAGGCCTAACAAGGTATGGTTTTATTCTATAGTATGTGCCGCATGTCGCTCCATACCAATCACTGCTCAGGTTGAAGTGTATAGAAATAGGATACAAATACTTAGTAATTAGCTGTTACTTTATTTGTACCTATTAAAGTGAAAAGAAAACAGGTTTCTGTAAATGTACTGACAAAATTAACGTGTTTATACCTTATATTATTATAACTGTACTACAGCAATGTGGGAAAACAGGACTAATGGACATGTATCGTGCCCAGCTAATCAAATGAAAAAAAAAAGGAAACCTTCTTGTTCATCCAATGGGAAAATAGCACAAACAATATCAGTACTGTTTCGACTTCTCAATCTAGTTCTATTACTTGGTTTAATTCAATTTTAGCTTTAGTTAAGTTACTCCACATTATCCTCCTCCGGGCTACAGCTCTGTTTTTCCAGCATAGAAAGTCAGCTATAACTCAGCCTACAATAGTAGATTTTATTCTCATTACAACTTTGATATAATATAATCTGCACCAACCAGTCTATATAGTGAGACAGAAGACTTTTTATTTATGCAATGATCCAATTTAAAATTGAGTGACAAATCAAGGTTTTAATTTTTCTAGCTACTCTGCTGATCTATTTCAGTTTTCTTCCTACCTGGCATGATGGTTTTCTTGCACTCATGGCACTTGGAGGAATACTCGTTGGAGTAGCACTCGGTGCAAAGGAGCTGCTCGTCCTTGGTAGAGAAGGGCTTGTCCACCAGGGAGCGCTTGCACTGGAAGCACTTAAAGCATTCCTCATGCCAGTGACGGTCCTTGTAGGAAAGATCCTGTAGAAAGAGCAGTACTCTTGTTCTTGTTCTCTACTTGTTCTTGTATGTATGCATTTCTTCATTTTATATCTCTTACCCTGGTGTTACAGCCAATAGGCTTCTTGCACTCCTCACAGGTGTTGGAGTACAGGCTTTCATAACATTTCACACAGTAGGGATTTTCCTCTCGCAGAACATATTTCTTCCCAAACAGGGACTCTTTGCAGTAGTGGCAGTCGTAGCGTTCTGTCATTTTGACCTAGCACTGCTCAGCCGAGAGAGAAAGAAACAAAAGAGCCTAAGGGTAATATTATATATACAGGATATGAACACTTATATTAAGTACCATAGAAACTTTTGCCATTTTGCTTCCCTGCTCCAATTAATCATTGGAGCGATGCTGGCAATCATCAGAGAGCCATTTCTTAGAAATCAAACTTCAAACAAATAGCGTTTTCTAGGACGCATTAGTAGACCTGTCACTTTACAAGTTGGGGAGTTTTTCCATGCATTTCCCTCTTTCATCTTCCTCTCCCATCTCTCAGGCGTCCTTCATTTTGTGACAGATGAGAAGGTGAGCGATGAGGTGGATATAAATAACTCCTATCAGTCCTGCTTAGAGACAGTCAACTTTTGCCCCGTTGCATACCAACACACACTACGGCACTATACGCCGACCCATTTATCACCTCACCTCCAGCTGTCAGCGCCAGATCACAGTATCCCTTGTCACTGTGTGCGCGCGTCCGTGCATAAGTGGGTTTAAACGACACTCGTAATAATGACTGTTCACAATCTGCAGCTGTTTGTGGTCTGCCTGTTGAGCTCTTGGCTATCCCACCTGTGCCTATACAGCTACTCTTGGTTAAACGAGGATAACATAAGCGATTTATTTGAGTATTTCTTTGTGGGTAACAGAGAAGATGCATGGCAAAAAAAAGGGTTGATGAAGTTCCATTCTCCAAGACAGAATTAAATACTACCCAAGCTCTCACCAAATAAAGCAGATCAAGACACAAAAAACCCTGCAAAAAACCCCTCCAGAAACCCCAAGCTTAAATTCATATTTCTGGTTTGAATTGAGCTGCTCTCTGTTGTCATCCCCATAATCTTATTGTTCTTCCCTTTGATCTATTTTTGATCACCGTAGATTCCCACCTAAGTGGTCCGTGAGTGATTTGTGATGCTCCCCACACTCAAAAGGTTAGTTTCTTTTATCTTGCTGAAGCTGAGACGTTTAATCTGCCCGTCCTTTCTGCTCTAAGCATTCTCAGCGCCCTCCCACATTCCCTCATTGTTTATCACTCCCACCATGACTCACCTAGCTTATATAAGGATTTATCTGACTCCTAAAAATAAAAAAGGCTAATCTGAACTGCCGCAAATAAAAGCTCCAGCCATTCAGACATGCCATGCAGCTGTTTCCCAGCTTCTGGGGTCTCTTTGATGCTCCCCATCTGGGAGTCAACCTGAGCTACAGCCAGTTTACAGAAAAGTGAACTATTAAAAGGTTCTTGTGTCTAAACATGGTGTCTTGTAGAGAACTGCTTATTTTACAGTATTTTAATAAGCTCTCTGCATGTATGGCATTATCTGCATGCACTGGAACATTTATATTTGGGTCTAAGAACGTTTAGTTAGAGTGAAACTGCAAAAAGGAATTGTGCAATCGCATCATAACGCCAAAAAAGATGGAGAAAAGCTTAAAATCGCAGCCTTTTACTCATCTTTACAGATGCTAGCCCGCTTTAGTGTTCTACTCTCCTGACCTAACAGTCCTGAAGGATATCCTTTTCAGTCACATAGCAACCTTGTAAGTGGACAATGGAACTAAGTGTTACACAGAATTAAACATTAATTTGATCTTGACTTGATCTAATCTGATTTGCTGATCCCCTTCAGGCAAACCCAATTAAAAAATCTGAACCCTGCATCAGTCATTTGTATTTCTATGAGAGAGAGCACAGTTTTTGTACAGTTTAGAAAAAGTGTGATCTAAAAACACCAAAATACTGTAAAGCCATAAAAAGCAACATAAGTTATTAGGAAGTGGCTGGTTTTATAGTAGTAAAGTTAGGTTTACGTTTTGAAGAGAGGGGAGCAGAAAAGGTTCAAGATAACTAGCCTACCCATCATTGACTGATTTAAGGAAGAGCTTTTTACTAAATAAGGAATCCAGTCTGCATGAAACAGGCTGAAAGGAAAGTGAGGTGATGGAAGAGGTAGTTAAATGGTGACAATGCTCTGCAGGTGGAAGAAGGGAGAACATGAGAAGGTGGGTGGGGAGGCAGATAGGAGGATGCCAGTGTGGTGGAGAATGGAAGACATGGTGAATGAAAACCAGTGAGGAGAATGGATAGGCGGAAGAATGGACAAGTGAATACATGGAGAGTGGAGCAGTTGAACAGAGTTGGTTCTTACCTTCCTGTCTGAGGAGTGTGTGCCTGTGTGGAGTCTGTGGCAGACTGAGGGAGCAGGCTCCGGGTGAGCTGTACTTACTCCTGATTGCTTTACTCCACCCATCAGGGGCTAATTGGAAATGGGGGAGGGATGATAGATGCGGGGGGAGGGGGGGTTACAAAGGGGCAGGGATTCTTTTTTGAGATGATCTATAAATACAGCAGAGCTTCACAGAGATAAACCCGAGGCCCCATTTCACTCGCTCATTTTGTCCCCAGCTCAACCATGTGGCCTTTTAAGGTCACTCAGAAGTTGTTCACTCGCTCACATCCTCTCCGTGTGATTCACGTGTTCACTCACTCGTGCTTCACTCTCTTCTTTCATTATTTTTGCTTCTCCCCAGAACAGTCGTATCATATCATTCCTCCCTTTTCCACTCCTTGGAGAGAGTTATTCATCTTTCCTTGCTATTGTTTGTTTTCTTTCTGTCGCAGTTATCCATCATTACCACAACATTGCACTCTAATGCATATGCATATTATTGAGTAATGACACAATATTCCTGCAGCCTTCTATATATGATAGAAAGATGCCAAGGGTCAAATGTCAAAGATTTTTGTCCTGTGAGATTTGTTGCTACTCAAATGTCTCATCCGTTCCTGCCTCCCCATATTTCCCCTCACAGGGGGACTCCACATTCATTCCCAGCCCTTCCATTTGTTGGCTACAATATCCAGACTTGCTGATGACAGACACCCACTTGATTTCTCAGAAGTTTTTAGCACTATTTTCTGATGCTCTCTAATCCACACCGCGGCCCCCTCCGTCATCCCCACCCGCAACCCCAGGCGCTTCCCCACTCTTTCTTATGTCATTCGACGTCTCCCTTTCTCTCTGAGGCAGGTTTTCCTGACCCTGTGGTCCCTGGACACTCTCCAGTGAGAAAATGCGTCAGCAGTGCTCCACTAAGATTCTAGTGTTCTATTTGTAGCACGGCATAAAGAGTTTGGTGCTTAACAAAGTGTTAAATCAGTTTATGAGGGTGTTGTCTCTATGGTTTTAGCCACCATGTTTATCACAGTTGGGTTCAGCCATATCGCTGGCTATCCCATCACTTCAGTTAACAGGGATTTGTCTCATGAGATACTCTTTTAAAACAATATTAATGATTTGCTGTAATGACTTTGTGCAAAACTTGTCCTTTGCAGCACCAGGGGTATGACATTGTGGTTATGTCAACAACAATTTGAGGGTTTCCCATTAAATTTAGCACTCATGTAGTCATGCGATTCATTAATTTTTTATTGAAATCATCCTCACCACTTCTGCCTCAGTCATCAGTACTTTTACTTTAGTGCTGACCAGTGACTGGTAGATTTTAGGAAGTATACTGGTGTATTAATACTAAGGTGAAACAGTTTGTGTCGTAGCTTTAGGATCAGGAGGTAGAGCGGGTTGTTTACATCTGATGCATCCAACAGAGTGTTTGTGTGTGTTTGTGAACAATCGGTTAAAAGTGCTTAAGCATGAATGAATGGGTGAAC
Organism: Neolamprologus brichardi; assembly: GCF_056152115.1. Classification (NCBI taxonomy): domain Eukaryota; kingdom Metazoa; phylum Chordata; class Actinopteri; order Cichliformes; family Cichlidae; genus Neolamprologus; species Neolamprologus brichardi. The sequence goes on along the minus strand of NC_142119.1, from coordinate 20,505,239 downwards.
CAAGTTTGTAGGAAAAAAGCTGTTTGAGTGCTCAAATTGATTAGAAAACCAGTACATTTAGAAATTAACTTAAAGTTTGGAAGCAAATCCCAATTCCTTGTAGCTGTGGCAACCAGTAGAACTGGGATATAAACAACAGCCTGGTTTATATCACTTTTGCCTTTTTAATACTTATAGAAATTGATCAACCATACTAATTCAATCACTCACAGGTGACCTGACATGATCACGTTGGTTAGCAGCTGCCTAGCAATGGGCTAAAATGGCCTGTTTTTAACTCTTGTGCACCTACAGCACCTTAAAAAAGCATTCTATTGTGTTATTTTCATGACCAGAGATGGGCAGTAACGCGTAATCTGATTACTTGTTTCGAGTAATGAGTAAAGTAAGGGATTACTATTGCAAAAACGGTAATTAGATTACTGTTACTTTCCCGTAAGCACGCTGAGTTACTATAACTGTGATTTTCTTGCGAGAGTGTCTCATGACAATGACGTAAGCAAGTGCGACGTTCATGGCAACAGCTGTGTGCTGATCAACAATGGATAATATATCGAGTGCAGGAGAGAGTATGAGCGTGCAGCGTTTAAAGTGTGGAAGTACTGACCTTCCTTTGAGTTTGAATCCATAAAAAGTGACAAAAACATTAGCGTCAGCTGTTCACTGCGTGGGAAGAAAACCCCTTAACTTCCGAGCAAGCGCCGAGTACGCTACCATGTAATGTGAAATTCACAGAGAAACTCGCGGATTCTTCCACTGACCGCTGCGCACACCTCCACCAGGGCCAACCTCCGCCTACGCTACTCCTGCTGTACAGGTGAAAATAGAGCAACAGGACCGCTAGTCTTTGATTTTATTTATTTTCTGCTGTGTTTTACTTGCATCTATTTGAAAGAGTGAGTGTAAACACATTTTTTTTTTATTTTAGGTGCTGGAATGTGCAGAAAATAGGTTTAAATGTTAAACAAATTTCTTCCAGTTAGTAAATGTTGCATATAATTTAATTTTTGCTTGATGCATAAAGTTAAAAGATTAAAACTAATAAAACAAGTTTTAAAAAGAGGCTTTTCCATTTGTATGATGGATTATGCAGAAAAAGTTGAATTGGGCTGAAAGATCTATTTATCACCTATTCATGTTGTAAATTGTGTTTTTAAAAAGTAACTAAGTAACTAAGTAATTAATTACTTTTGAATCAGTAAAGTAACGGGATTACTTTTTGGGGGAAGTAATCAGTAATTAGTTACTGATTACTTTTTTCAAGTAACTTGACCAACACTGTTCATGACACCAACATTTTATCAATATTTTAATAATTAAATAAAGATTTTTCATCCCCAGCAGGCTAAAAATGACCAATTTTTATACAAAAAGGAATCCCTCTAGCATAGAAGTCACACCTACTTAAACATTTGCAAACATAGCACCCCCCACCTACTTCATGGTGGTGGCTTACCCCAATCCCAGTGTCCTCCCCCAGTGTAGAAGTGCATCCTGCCACACCCTAAAAACGGATTAAGAACAGCTTCAGTAACACAACAAGGAATTGAGCCTCCAAACCTATTAAATGCAGATTAATCATTTAATAAGAACGATGGCTCTGATGCATCCTGAGAGCTCTAATCTGAGTTTACATGTTCTAGATATGCTTGTGGAAATTGCTGTTTCTCCCACCAATTACTTAAAATTTTAGCAGTAATTTTTCAGACTTCTTTCAACTGTAGTAAACAGTAGCAGTGTTTTATGTATGCCAGACATGTTTGAAATGGGAAGCAGAGACAAACAGGAGGTTATGTTATTTGGACTAGTACTGTTAAATTGAAGTCAGAAGGCAGTTTGTCAGACAGAAGATCATATTGTACTACATCGGAAGAAAGACTGGGAAAAATTTGATTATTGTCACTGTAATAGACATGTGGCATCTTTTTATTTTTATTTTTATTTAAAAAAAGGTGGTGGTTGAGGGAACTAAAGGGATTCAACCATGAAATATGAGCATAACTAAAAATTATATGTTCTTTGCTGCTCGTGTGTAAATTAAACGGATTCTATTTTATGCTATGCTTTAGTATTCAGGCATGGGAAACAATTAATTCAGTTCAGTTCACTTAATTGGAGACATGAGGTCCAATTAAATATATAACTATTCATATAATAAATATGACCAGTTGAAAGGATGCCCAAGACTGCCCTAACGTGCCCTCAGTATTTGCTCCTTCTTGCCAGCATTTAGCTGAAACCTCCCTCTCTCTGCACTCTCTGGACAGAGGCCTCCACCTCAGCTGCTGAGGCCAAGGGGATAAAGGTGCAGCTGTCTGGGCACAGCAAGGCTATCGTGATGGTAAAGCCTGGTGCTTACTTCTGCTGCAAATACAGCCATGTGGAAAGGTCAAACCAGGCACTCCCCATCGTCACTAGTGGACTGTTAATCATTAGTGCCAGAGCAACCAACTGGACTGGAATTTCTCTGGGTCATCCAAGATCCAATATGATCCTTTGGAAGAACTTCACTGCACTCCCTGTCAAACTTGATGAAATGGATCCCAGCAACTGACTTTAAAGTAGCGTCACAACGAAGGTCTCAGATGGGCAGTTAGAACTGATAAAGACGGATGGATTCATTTTGGGCTCCCGCTGTGGGAATAGGGCAGCAACTGTTTGCTTAAGATGATGATAGTGTTCATTTGATTTTAGATGACAAGTGTGATAAAGTTGACCAGTTGGCTTAGTTTAGCATGAAGGCAGGAAACAGGGGACTCAATGAGCTTATGGATAGTCTGAGAATGCAAACAAATCCACCGCTAAAGCTGACTTATTAACTCATTTTTATCTCATTAGAGACAAAAAACTAAGTGTGACACACATTTAATCAAGTCCTCCATCCTAAATATCCCAACAATCTGATATGAACCATAGGAGCAAACTAGCGCAAGAGACGTGTCAGATGTAAACACTTAATTCTTGCATACATATTAGAAAAGAAAGTCTTCTTTTGTCCAGTTTTTTATTAACCCATTAATCACTCCAACATCCGCAGTACACAGATATGCGGCTCTATAACAGCATCTTTTCCTTTGCTCTACAGTTAACATAGTCACTAGTTTTGCAATCTTTTTTGTACCATCATAAACGTTAACATTTAACATACTAACTGAGGCCTGTAGAGTCTGAGATGTAGCTCTTGGGTAGAGTTTCTTTGAGCATTGCACAGTCTGACCTTGGGGTGAATTTATTGTGATGTCCACTCCTGGGAGGATTGGCAGCTCTCTTGAATGTTTCCCAGCTTCTCACTCTTGAATGTTGGACTTCAAAATGTTTTGAAATGGCCTTAAAACTCTTCCCAGATTGATGGGCACATGGCATT